>NC_137819.1:30718116-30803116 GCF_963921795.1 Nannobrachium achirus
GGAGAGAGACATCCCAGAAGCTTATACCGTCTACAAGAGGAACTTTTCAGGCAGAGATCCATGCGCTTGATATTCAGCTGATAATTGCCCTGTAACCAATCCCTGATCATAAGGTCACACATCACTAGTTACATTCTTGGACCATTGCGGCCCATGCATAGCAGCTTTGAAGATGGACCCGCTGTTCCGCACGAGCCAGCAGCAAGGAACCTCAGAAGAATCACGACCTTACAGCAGTCAACAGTCGACCCAGACTCCAACGCAATCGGAATCAAAGAGACATCGTCTGACCGACACGGGAAAGAAAACTCACCTCTGTAGACAATGTGGAAAGAGTTTCAATCATTTAGGTCACCTGAAGAGACACCAGCTTATCCACACGGGAGGAAAACCTTTCTATTGTAAACAGTGTGGCAAGAGTTTCAGTGAGTTGGGTAACCTGAACATACACCAGCGTATCCACACTGGAGAAAAACCCTTCCACTGTAAGCACTGTGGAAAGAGTTTCAGAAGGATAGATCACCTGAAGGGTCACCAGCGTGTCCACACGGGAGAAAAACCTTTCCACTGTAAACAATGTGGAAAGAGTTTCAGTGAGTTGGGTCACCTGAGCGAACACCAGCGTATCCACACTGGAGAAAGACCTTTCCACTGTAAACAATGTGGAAAGAGTTTCAGAAGGATAGATCACCTGAAAGGTCACCAGCGTGTCCACACGGGAGAAAAACCTTTCCACTGTAAACAATGTGGAAAGAGTTTCAGTGAGTTAGGTAGTCTGAAAAGACACCAGCGTATCCACACCGGAGAAAAACCTTTCGTCTGTAAACAATGTGGAAAGAGTTTCAATCATTTAGGTACCTTGAGCAAACACCAGCGTATCCACGCGAGAGAAACACCTTTCCACTGTAAACAATGGGAATCCAAGATGGCGGACGCAGCTGCAGCTGCTCGAGGTGCTTCAAACAAACCTCGAACAAAACCAGATATATACACAACGGTTGATGGCAAAACTATCGTGGAAGATGAATTCCTTAACTTCCTCATTGTTAAAATGAAGACTGTGAACCAGGATGACATTGTTCTGATGGCTGTGAATCACTTTGGGTCAGAATGGATTGAAGGCTCCAAGAAAGTACTGTTTGATCTGTGCCCAGGTACACAGCGGAATGTAGACCATAGAGGGCCAAACAAAGATGCAAACAACGTCAAGAGTTGTTTGAAACTACTCAACGAGGTTGGTGAAAATGTTCCTCGCTTTGTTTCTCATCATTTAGATGAGTTACCACCGTTGAGGTTTAACAGTCTAGATGTCTCCTGCCTGGTGAGCAAAATCGAGCGCTTAAGTGCAGACATATCCTCTATGAAACAGGCTGTGAGTTTGTCAAATACCTGCAAGGATCTCCATGTGATAACTGCAGGTATAAATCAAAGATTGTGTGTGATTGAGCAACCTGTTGCCAACAAGAGGAGTGCGCCAGAGGGAGACCCCCTATGGGTCCCGGTGGATATCGCCGAACCTGTAGCCTCGGAGTTGGCCCCGTATGCCCCCGCTGTGGAGGAGATAGCCCGCAGGGAATAGAGGTGTGTCGAAGTCACCTGAATGGAGCCGTGTGGTGAAGAACGTGAATCGCAAACAAGTCCCTGGAAAGTCTACGGCACAAGCCAAGCCTCGTCTCACTCTTCCCAGAGAAAAGAAGACACACGGCATTGTTGGAACCAGTGCTGGGGGGAACATGCGAGCTGTAAAGACCAAGATGGTGGTGAGTGTGTTCGCTACAAAATTCTCACCTGACTTGGACACAGAGACCCTGGCTAGTTATTTGAAAGACAAGCTGTCTAGAGACGTAACATGCTTAAAAATAGACCCGGGAACAGCTCATTTAAAATAACAGCTGAATGTAAAGAAATAAGCGAGATGTATGAGCCACAGCTGTGGCCAGAAGGGACTTATGTACGGCGGTTCTACGAGCCATGGAAGCCAAGGGCTGCTGCTACTGGGGTTGGTGTAAAGTTGCCGCCTGTCAGAAGGATGCATGAGCCCGAGTTTGGGGCTTCTACTTCACGATAGACTGTGTATGAACTATGAGTGTCATATAACTCGCGTGGACTGCGCCTCGGACAGGGTGCAGTGGATAGAGTGCAGCCTGTTGTTATTGACAAGCTCCTAGAGAGTGCTGATATCTTGTGTATACGGGAGACATTTCTAGCTACGCCCAGACAACAATGCTGTAGCCTACCAAAACAATATCACATCGTCTTTTGGATAATTATCTATGGAAAGCGAGCGCAGTTTCATCCTTTATATTGGAATACACAATCCCTGAGTACAGCAATGAGTACAGTACAACGGAGAATGACAGAAGACAAAGACACCAGGTATTAACTCAAACTGTCTGTGCACTGTCTGTGATGAATGCTGTGGAGAGTTGCAACTCTCCAGCCCTGTATGATTGATTTAATAGGCTACTTTATTAGTATTTTGGGAGGAAAAAAGCACAGGACAGTGAGGTCTTCAAACTGCCAACATTATAAAATTATAATGTGAGTCCCTGCTAACTCTATGGTCCCTGCAAATGCATACATGCATGCATGGAACTCCAAATGGACAGTTATGAGGGACGTGCATGTTTGGATCGAGCAAGCGATTGTGCCTCAAAATAGTAATACTTCTGCGTCTTGAATGTGTGCGAAAAATGTGTCTTTGATGCCTGAGCTGAGATAATCAAGCTTTTGATAGTGTATTACCAAGTATTGAGGTGTACATAACAGATTATGGTAAAAGACAATTTTCTTTTTTCTTTTTTTTTAAGTCGGAAGCCCAAATGACCCACATAGATAGATCGATTGTGTCAACTCAACAGCCCCATTAATGTCCTTTTTTTATATGCAAATCGCCATGGCAGTATGTATTTGATTGTTTTCTTTGTTGAAAAGCCCCCCCCCCCCCAACTGTCTGGATAAACTCCAGTCCCACATACAGTCCACCACAGCACAAATACACTCCATGTATTGAAGTGATAATTATAAAGAGATAGTCACGTTTAAGTAATGCTTTTTGTGAGTGATATGGCTTGGAGCAGCTGTGCGCGAGAGTGTGCGTATTCGCACGCGGAGCATGCGAACACTGGGATGAGGCCACCGAAGGCGGACGAAATTCTAGTTCAACAACACTGTGGGTGTGGCTAACTTCAGCTGGGTCACCGCCCACCTGACAACCAGGCATACTTAATGAGCAGGTTGGTGTAGCCACATAAAAACTAATTTTAACACTTTTTTTTTACACTTTTGAAAAAGATCTTCCTCCAAGTATAATCATAATACCTGACAATTATGTTGTAGGGGGGGAAATCACGGCATAATGTCTTGATGAATTTAACCATTTAACCATTACTTTATACTTTGGCTATTCAAAAATAGCAGATATACAAGCTCATAGCGCGGCACGGGTGCCACGCTATCCCTGTCCCCTGGCTATTTTAGAAAAATCTTGAAAATGTGTGCACATCTTTGAATGTATATTTTTTAATTTGTAACTAACATCTTTGCTTCTGGGGGTCCCTGGAACTCATCGGGCAGTCTTTGTCGTACGACACTGTCACACACTGAAAATAGCCCATCTAACGTGTCTCGTAACGTCTCATAAATGTGAAGATCTGCTATTTTCGTTTGGAGAAAATATGTTGAGAATTATTTGGCCGAAAATAGGGATGCCAGGTTATTAGCAACCACCATCTATTCATTCTGTTTCATTTGTCGCAATGCACAAGTTATGAATAATAAGACAAAATATATGACATGAAGATGGCTATGCCTCAGATCTCACCTTTGACCATTCCAACACGGTGGGCCTGTCCTTTCTCACTCAGCCCGTTGACGCGGGCTCTGCTAGCGGTGGCCATGTTAGCTAACAGTCGGCCATTTGGCGTCAGTGGCTCGTTGTTAGGGTGGTTGCTTAGCAACGCCTCCTGTCCTTCGTCTTCGTCCATCTCCTGTAGGAAGGCGGAGACGCGGGAGATCCGCGGGCCCGCAGCAGGCTGTGAGGGCGCGAGGTGGTTGTTGCTGTGGGGGCGAAGCAGGTCTTGGCTTCCTGCGCTGCTGCTGCGCCTGATGTGATTGGCCAACCGGGGGGGTGGGGAAGAGCTGCGATTGGAGGTGAATAAGGAAGAGGTTCTGGGTGGCGAGCCATGATAGGACGAAAGGTGGTCGGCGAAGATGGACGGCTCGATGTGGCGCAAAAACAAAGCATCGTGGTCGAGGTCGAGAGTAGCATCTGCCATGGCCAGGACACTGTCACTTTTACCTAGAAAGAAAAAAAACAAACAAACAGAGGGATCAATTAATTTACACATATGGATATAGTATAAGGAAAATGTAAAAAGACAGAGTCTAAAAACTGCGTGGCTTCCATTAGGATCTTGGGCGTCATTTGGCCAGTCTATGACGTCATGTTTTCGTTGCGAAATGCATTTTTCAGGGCAAGGAGAGATACGAGATAGAGAGAGCAAGGGACCCAGTCCGAAAATAAATACGAAACAGGCGGCAGTGTGCAAACGTGATTGACATAACGTGAGGTTGATGCCTTTATTTGCATGCTCTGAAATTCGCTCCTATATTCGTCCGGAAAAACACAGCAGTGTGCAATGATTTACTTCCTGCCTACTGGCAGCGCGCGCAATAAAATTAGACACTGAATCGGTGCAGCTGTTTGCTAGATTAGCTTTGTTAGGCTCTCTCTCTCTCTCTCTCGCACGCACGCACACGCACACGCACACACACACACACACACACACACACACACACAAAAAGTCATTAAAAATGATAGAAACAGACAGGAATAAAGAAGGATTGTGGGAGAAAGAGAAAATGAGAAAGTGAATGAAAGAAAATACTTCTTGGGACTCTCCAAACTTACTCCTAACGAGCTCCACCTCCAAGAAGTCCATGTCGCCGTGCTCTGATTGGTCGTCACCGTAGGGGTCAAAGAAGTCGTAGCTGTCGATCATCTCGTCCTCTCCAATGATCTCCAGGTGGGGGGTGGGACCAAGAACCCTGCCGTTGGCCGGGGGGTGTGGCTGAGTGGGCTCCGGACTCTCCTTTATCACAGAGTAGATTCATTTTAATGATTATACTTACTAAACCCATTAAGAACTGGAACCACTTTAACCATTATTTTGTGGTTTAACTATTGAAAAATAGCAGATCTACAAGCTCGCCGTGCGCTGTGAGCTTGTAGATCTGCTATTCTTGCAAAAATCGTGAAATTGTTGGCAAATCTTTGAATGTGTATACATTTTTACAGCAAACATTTGTAACTCAAATCTCTGCTTCTAGGGGTTCCTGGAACAACATACTTTGAGATGGGGGGTCCGGGGCCAAATACATGTAATGTTGGGGGTCCTTGACGTGAAAGAGTTTGAGAACCACTGACATAGAAACATGCGTTTTTCTCAAAAAACCTTAGAAGGATTTAGAAGACTAATGCCTCATTCACACTACAGATATATAGTTGAACGTTTAGCTTGGTAATTCAATGTAATCTCAATGGAAACCAGCTTTAAAGCTTTCAAAGCTTTGTTTGGAGCATCTCCTGCATCTTTAAAGCTGGTTTCCATTGAGATTACATTGAATTACCATGCAAAACGTTCAACTATATATCTGTAGTGTGAATGAGGCATAAGATTTCTAGAATCGGGTGAAAAACATTCAAAGACTTGCACAGAGTTTCAAGATTTTTCAAAAATAGCAGATCTACAAGCTCGCCTGTGAGCTTGTAGATCGGCTATTTTTCAATAGTTAAGACATAAAATAATGTTTAAACTAAAGTAATAATGCTTTCCAAGTCTTAAATGGGTTTAATGGGTTTAACAACCCATACAAACACACACACACGCTGCCACAGCTTACCTGGTCAATGCGGTCATGCAGGGGGGAGTACTGCTGCTCCTCTATGCTGAAGAGGTGCAGGGCCACAGAGATGGTGAAGAGGATGGCGGCGAAGAAGAACAGGATCTGCTCCTGAGACTTGAACACCTGGCCCAGGAAGGTGTGAGTCCAGTCTAGGCCCCCCAGAGCATAGCCCACTGCACCTCCAAGACCTGCACACACACACACACACACACACACACACACACACACCAAAAGAGGCCATTAGTGAAACTAGTGAAAATTTGGGCTTATGAGTTACTACATGTTGTGGAATGCAGCGGGCTGAACATTCGCTGGTTGCTTGCTCGTGTACCCAATAGGACACTGGGTGCAGACATCTGCCTGCCTGTGTGTGTGTATGTCTGTGTGTGTGTGTGTGTGTGTGTGTGTGTGTGTGTGTGTGTGTGTGTGTGTGTGTGTGTGTGTGTGTGTGTGTGTGTGTGTGTGCGTGCGTGCGTGCGTGCGTGCGTGCGTGCGTGCGTGCGTGCGTGCGTGCGTGCGTGCGTGCGTGCGTGCGTGCGTGCGTGCGTGCGTGCGTGCGTGCGCGCGTGCCTGCGTGCGTGCCTGCGTTCGTGCGTGCGTGCGTTGTATGCCATGTGTTCTGTGTAACATGTCACTGTATGTATGCCATGTGTTCTGTGTAACATGTCACTGTATGTTTGTACAGCGTCTGCATCAGCAGTGTCAACAGTGACTATGAGAATGAATATATGTACTTTGTCGACAGGCCTTCAACAGGGAAGGGGGTATCTTTGTCATATAGTGTATGTACATAGTGCAGTATATCAACAATGAATATTCCAGACATCTGTGAGTGTTCTGTAGTGTGTACGGTACATCCCAGTGGTCCATGTGCAAGTCAAGCAGGAGTCAGTAATCCAAAAGAACGGACTCGGACTGTGCCAGGGACAAAGCAAAAGTCACTAATAAAGAACAGGACAGACAGCTCCAGTCTTTTGATATGGAGGTCAGGCTTGGCTGTTGAGCCTGGCTACTGGCACAGCAAGGGCTGTCCGCGTCTCTTTGTGGTCCCCTGCACTGTGAATCTCCTGAAGCAGCAAGGATGATGTGAAATTAGCCACATCTAGAAGAGTGGTTCTCGACCTTTTCAGGCCGCGACCCCCAAAATAATCATATTTTAACTGGGGACCCCCCCACCCTGCACAAGCACTTGGAACTGTAGGAGTTGGCATTGCATTTGGTTTGACTCTATTCCATTGTGAGATCTACATGCTATTTTGACAACTTCTGCCTCTAATATTCGACAATTTTACCAATGTTCGACCAAAGGTACTAAAAGGGTCTTTATATTGTCACTTTAGAAATGTGCAGATACCCTGTATACACTTATACTGTATGTTGGTCTGCTTACTTGTTGAGTGAGAAAACAATGTTAACTCATTGAGTGCCTATCCCGAATTAGTTCGGGATATATTATCGCATCCCAGAGTGCCTATCCCGAACTAGTTCGGGATATTAAAAAAAAAAAAAAAAATTGAAAAAAAAAAATTTGAAATTTTTTTTTTGGACCCCATCAAATCTAGTGAACATGATTTCAATCGCGATTTTGCATGTTCCACCCCCATACAACCCCATCTAACATACAGGGCAGCCATGTTTGTTTACATAACATGTAAAACATAATGGCTATTATCTCAAGAATGCCTGAACGGATTTCCAATCGGATTTTTTTGTTTGAAAGCTGTGAACAAACTGCACAAATCCACTCCAATGCAATCCAGGATTGCATTGGATTTTTTAGAGCTCATTCTTCTCTGTTTTTTTCCCATGCATGAGGTGTGCAAGGTTTAATCGTGGCTAAATTGCCGAAAATAGATCTTCTAAAATGCTTGGTAGCCAATAGCTAACTTCAAGCTAACTTCATCCTCTTCCTGTACATGCACAAAGGAAAGTGTTCAGGCATGTCATGGCTGCAGGGCTTCAGCATATACCAGCATGGGAAATGGGATTTTCTATGGCCACTGGGCGCCCTCTAGTGGTGAAAAGGTGGCACTCACATTTAGCTAAACATCTGGGGACCCCCCAAAAAAATATTTGGGGACCCCTCTGGGGGGTCCCGACCCACAGGTTGAGAACCAATGATCTAGAACAGTGTTTCTCAAATGGGGGTATGTGTATCCCTAGGGGTACGCAAGGGTACTGCAGGGGGTACGTGAGAAATAAACTAGAAATGGGAATATGTATTTTAGTTCCATTAATTAATGCTGTTTTATTTTGAACGTATTGCATGGGAACTGGACTTTTGATGTACATTGTACAAGGGGGTATCCAGCTTCAGAAATCAATATAAGGTGGTACTACAGGGTGGTACTGCAGCCAAAAACTGTGTGTGTGTGTGTGTGTGTGTGTGTGTGTGTGTGTGTGTGTGTGTGTGTGTGTGTGTGTGTGTGTGTGTGTGTGTGTGTGTGTCTACCTGCTGATGCAGCGTGGATGTTGAGCGCCATGTCCTGTTCCTCTGTATCGGCCACGTCCAGCAGGTACGCTCTGATTGGTCCCTCCGTGGCGTCCGCGCAGAAATCCAAAACCACCACCCCCAGCACGGTGAGAACGATCCCTATTGGCTGACTCCCCTGCTCGTCACCCAGTGCCAGGCCTTAACAGGCAGGGAGGAAAGAAATAGAGGGAGGGAGAAACAGAACATTTAATGTAAACCGGGCGTTTTGTCCCAAAAACACACAGGAGAGAGGAAAAACCTTTGGAGAAATTGAATTGACATTCAAAGTCCGGAGGGACCTTTCAATTATTTTCACAGAATATTATATAGAAAATATATTTCTTTAATGCATTAAAAAAGAAAAAACACAAGAGTATGTATTTTAGTCTAAATTTTAGCCAAAATATGCGACACAAGAGACACAGCTGGTGTCACAATGTGATGCACATAATACATAACAAATCTAAGCTACGTTTCTCATACACTGTACACTTATATGTACAGTGTATGATGTATATTGCCTACTGTGCCTACAACAGGCTACCTGATAACTGACACCTGACATGTTCCCAAGATAGGGCTATACTCCCGAGGTCTCGATAAGAATACATTCGTCGCTCTGCGCAGTGAGTCAGTGACAAACCATCGCTAGCCTTTGGAAAAAATCATTTTCAGAACTCAGTGATGCCATTGTCGCATCGTGTGTGTGCGTGTGTGCGCGTGCATGCATGTGTGCGCGGACGCTACAGCATATGAGAAGCTGTCTGACGTAGAATGACTTTACAAACTCACAGGAACTCTATTTATGTGTTCGAAACAAAAACTGTTCATAGTAAGAGTTGTGTGTGCGCGCGTGTGTGTGTGTGTGTCTGTGTGTTTGTGTGTCTGTGTGTGCGTGTGTGTGTGTGTGTGTGTGTGTGTGTGTGTGTGTGTGTGTGTGTGTGTGTGTGGGACAATGGAGCGGCGGCACCAGTCACTAGCCCGGGCAGACAGACAGGAAGTGAATTGTGATTGGTGGAGAGGGGGGCACAAACAGGAAGCATTTCCCTGTGAACTGCCGGCTCCTGTGTTCCCATGTCAACAAACGCACACAGGTTACTACTGCTTTCCCATGCCCCCACATACACACACTAACACACACACACGTACGAACGCACATACACACACACATTTTCACTTGTTTTCCTTATTTCCTCTTTCTCATTCACACAGATACAGGTCATTGCTGCTTTCCCATATTAGCCCCACTGGCGAGGTGCCCACATACATACACACACACACACACACACACACACAGCCCTAACAAGACCCGAGAGTGCCACCTCCCCAGAGAAAGTGTGCTGAGCTGCTTTCCCAGAACGCCTCTTGTCAGCATGGGCACACAGAGCGACACTGAGAGATGAACACTGCATTACACATTCAACTCAGGGAGTACATTACCCAAATTGACCTGTAAAGGGTCCATTTGGGAATCTTTGTACATTCTCTGAGTTACAAATTGGTAAGGGGCGGCAGTGGCTCAGGAGGTAGAGCGGCTGCCTGGGGATCGGAAGGTTCTCGATTCGATACCGGGCCTTAATTGACCAAGACACTGAACTCCTAACTGCTCTCGATGAGCAGGTTTTGGATAAAGGTGGTATAATAGATGGACCATTTACCATTTAAACTTTCACAGAGGATTTTGTTGCGACTGGAATAGAATATTGAAGTTACTTCACATCAAAAGCATCACAAAGGGCAGTAATGGCATTATGTTTTTATGCTTTCTAAATTTCTGAAAGGTTACATACTGTATGTGTGTACTGTATGTATTATGGTTAATGTCACTGTACGTTACTACGTGTGTGTGTTCATGTACAGTTAAACAGGTTAATGGGTAATGTGTGTATGTGCTTAACATGGGTCTTAGGGTCAGAGGTGAAAACCATCCCTCTTAAAGGCTTTAGAGGCTGTCTTCATCATCTGTTACTATGGCAACCAACTCTAGTTACCGTAGCAACAAGTACAGTATTATTCACAGTTAATGTCACAACATGCAAAATGATAATGTATAGTTAGTGTGCGTGTGCGTGCAACGTGAGAGTGTGTGTGTGTGTGTGTGTGTGTGTGTGTGTGTGTGTGGCTAGTGTGTGTGGCTAGTGTGTGTGTCCGGAACAATGCTTCTATAGATAGCTCAGCAATCATTAACTGTGCAAGGCGGTAATCAATACTTTTAATTGCCTTGTGTGTATGTTATAGTTACATGTGACCTTGGCATGACATTCGGGTGATGTGATAAGCTACAGGATTTGATCAGGATGACAACAAACGAGGGCAGGTCACACCCAGTGCATAAGCGTACCAGTGTATGTGTGTGTGTGTGTGTGTGTGTGTGTGTGTGTGTGTGTGTGTGTGTGTGTGTGTGTGTGTGTGTGTGTGTGTGTGTGTGTTTGTGTGTGTGTGTGTGTGTGCACGCACGCGCGCATGTGTGCGAATTATGTTTTATCGTTTACAGTTCATCCACTGCAAGATTGCAAATACGGAGACAGTGAGAATGATGCTTCCTCGCGTTATCTTTCATCGTAAGCCACATCGCATCCACAACGGGCTGTGATGAGCTTATACTGTATATCAGCTGTTAGTGAAGTAGCCTACAGTATGTGGAGTGGAACGTCTCTTCTTCTCTCTCTCTTATATATGAAATCTATAGGCTGAAGGGCCCTGGGTTAGAGTGCATGTTCAATAATGTGTCTCACTTGACTGAAAAAATAGCGCCTGTCCGACTGTTTATTTCATGAACCATCTCCCAAGAATCGCATTTTATCAGTGGATGGAAACAGGCAAAATGCGCATTTTCTTTGCAACTTTCTAATGATTCACTTCCTATTTTCGAAAAAGATTTATGGAAACGTGACTATTGTCTCCTCTCTCTCTCTCTCTCTCTCTCTCACACACACCCACCGATAAGCGATCCATTGAGAAACAGTGCCACTCCCAGTAGTGTTCCAATGCACAGGGCCAGGATGAAAGGTCTTCTCCTCCCCCATGGCAGAGTGCAGCGGTCACTGGCTGATCCAATGAGAGGCGTGAACATCAGACCCAGTATGGGACTCAGGAACCAGGTTAAACTGTAGTACTGCTCTGGGAGACCTGAGGAGGGAGAGAGACAGAGAGATAGTTTAGAGCAGGGGTCTTCAACAGGGAGTCCGGGACCCCTAGGGGGTCCTCAGAGTTACTACAGGGGGTCCTCCAACTTTATTTTTTCTGCTGCGAGACGAGAGGTTTGGTGCAGAGGGGAAAACGAGCAGACCAAATATTTAGGTTCAATGTCTAAAAAATACACATTAATCCAGCAACTTACACTGATGACAGTGTTGTCAAACTTGTCAAACAAGTCTAAGCTGGAATCTATGCATTTTCTAAAAATACAATATGTAGTAGGGGGGGTCCCTGCTTCATCTCTCTCTCTCAGCTAAGGGGTCCTTGGCCTGAAAACGTTGAAGCATTACTGATATCAGACTATCAGACTACAGTTGAGATTGATAGAGAAAAGGTTTGTTTGTGTACAGTATGTGTTTATCTGTGTGTTTGCGTGTGTGTGTCTGTACTGTATGTGTAAAAATAACATGACATTTGACACAGGTTATGAGCAGGATTCCAACCTATGACATTGCAAGCAGGTCAGTGCCACATTTGCCGGCTGACCCAACAGGACAACTCACACCTACTGTACTTTAGCAAGGCAATGCAAGGGAACTTCATTTACACAGCAGCTTTCATAAACCAGGGCAACTCAAAGTGCTTCACTGAATAAAAACAACTACAATTAACAGTGCACTTTTAAAGGAGATAACATTTTAATAGATTAAAGGAAAATAAAATACTAAAGATAACGTATAGTTATATATAACGAATAGTCCCACAGTCCCATTGTCAAGAAATAATAGAATTCTTAAACAGCACCGCTCCACGAAAGCCCAGGAAAAATGTAGCTGTTCTTAGCCATTAGAGTAAGTAGTGTTAAATAATCATGTTAGTACATTCTAACAACAGCTAGAATGTGTGCTGATGCAATGTTTTTGGAGCTGTGTGGAACAGAGCTCCCCATAGGCAGCAATGTGTGTCCAGTCTCACAAGTGAGAACTGTCCCGTTGAGTTTGGAACTGTCCCGTTGAGTTTGAACAGGATCTGCGCATGCGCGACACACACACACACACACACACACACACACACACACACACACACACACACACACACACACACACACACACACACACACACACACACACACACACACACACACACACACACACACACACACACACACACACACACACACACACACACACACACACACACACACACACACACCTGCATGGTTAATCGTTTTCAAACCGAAATCGCGATGCGAAATCCCGCGATTAGCGAATCGCAAAGGCCACGGTTTCTCTGCGAAGTAGACTTCCCAAGCAATATGGAGACGTTTTAATTTTTGAAATCCCTTCATAATTGACTAAGGAATGATCAAATCAAACTGTGGTGACTTTCTTTGCTTCCGAGCATCCACACCGCTGAAAGTGAAAGTGAATTTGGCACAGTGGCCACTGTGCAGGACTCTGCCAGTGCGTGGGAACTAGGGGTGCTGCAGGTGTTCCAGCACCCCATGGGGAAGTTTTCATTTTTTTATTTAAATAAGAAAAGAACAAATCAAACATAGCAAAAATACGTTGCCTGTTGTTGTCGTTTTTAATTTATTCATTTATATATATATTTGTATTTATATATATATATATTTACATTATAAAATGGATTAAAAAATATTAGGCCTATTATTTTTCAAACATAGCAAAAATACGTTGCCTGTTGTTGTCGTTTTTTATTTATTCATTTATATATATATATATTTTATATATATATATATATATATATATATATTTCCATTATAAAATGGATTAAAAAATGGTAAAAAATATTAGGCCTATTATTTTTTCGCGGGCGCGAGCGGGCCCCCATGGGCCCAGAAACGGCTCTGCACACACACACACACACACACACACACACACACACACACACACACACACACACACACACACACACACACACACACACACACACACACACACACACACACACACACACACACACACACACACACACACACCTCCACTTCGAACCGAGGTTTGATTTTTTAACAGTGGGTAATGTGCATGTGCTTTAAAAATACACACTGGGTTCCTTTTCTAAATGACTGGGAGGCATGAATAACATTCTGATCCAGAGTGAAATTCACTTGCTGTATTTAAAGTTATGGTCAGTTGCGACATTCAATGAAGATTCTCTCTGAGACCTGGCTTTTCAAGTCAAAGAACAGGTTGTCCAGTGTGTTGATAATGCATTTGATAATGACTTCATAGTGCTTCACGAGATACTGCATTAACAAGAATGGGACAGACGGACTGATATATAAACGGGACAGTCATATGGACAGATGGACAAGATGGATGGAAAACATATCGTCTCCACCGGAGACACAAATAACCAAATCGACTCAATTCATTACCAAAGATCACTGGGGCCTTATGGCCCCATCGGTTTTGAGGTAGGCAAAAATATGATTTAAATCATAATGTATAAATATGATTTAAATCATAATGTATAAAATCGTAAATTACTTTCCAGATCATCTCTAAAGATATCCTGTCTAAATGTACCTCCAGGGATTGTTTTCATCCACTGTCTCTGCCTGTGTTTTCAACAGATCAATCTAACATCTGGTAACAGTAACCTATCAACACTCTTAAAGAAATGTCACATAGGATATATAAACAGTATTAACTGCATAATATACAGTAAATATACAAATAGTATACAGTACTATATATATAGCCTATGCCATGTGTGTGAACTTATCTGTCAAATGTCATAGTCGTTTGACAAAGACAAATGAGCCTTTCCACTTCAAGACAGAATAGTATAAACGCTTGGAGATTATTGTTATTGTATTATTGGAGTTATTGTTGTTTCTGACCAAGAGCACTTGACACATGATGACACATAATTGCGTGTGACTTCTGGACTCGGAAAGAGTTCGTTGAAAGTCCCATAAAATGCAATGTGCAATAACAGATTAATCACAGAACAGGACTTTCCACCACCATTCCCTTTTCATGCCAAACATTTGTTTTTCTAGTGACACAAGTGTGTGTGTGTGTGTGTGTGTGTGTGTGTGTGTGTGTGTGTGTGTGTGTGTGTGTGTGTGTGTGTGTGTGTGTGTGTGTGCACGCTTGTCCTTTGACTAGGGCATTTAAACATTCTGCAAGAGGAAAACAAAGCTGTCAATTGGAAAATATCGAGTAGGAATATCACTTGTGGTCATTTCAAAACCGGGTGACCTTAAGAGTCCTTACTATTGATCTGATAATAAAGTGAAACCAGACACAGGTCCTGTCTTAGGACAGGCCTGTGGAAAATACATGACACAATATGGTAACTTCTGCTCTCGCGACACAAAATACACACACACACACACACACACACACACACACACACACACACACACACACACACACACACACACACACACACACACACACACACACACACACACACACACACACACACACACACACACACACACACACACACACACACACACACACACACACACACACACACACACACACACACACACACACACACATTATCTAACCACTATTAAGTGATATTCAATCCAGAAGCTCATAGTATGTACTGTAATCTTAGGACATACTGTACAGTAAGCCTTCAGTGATTATATACCCTATTGTGATGCATTAAGCCATAAACTCTAATCAGGTACCCACCAGCCACTCGGTCACTTTTCAAAAATAACTGAAAATCAGTTATTTTTGCAGGTGACACTGTTGTACAATTATGTATTGTGCCTTAGCTAGCTGAAGTCAATGAGAGTATGAGAGTACAATAATCTTAATGCTGCACTCCAGAACATATTTTAATGAATACAATTATATTTTAACCAACCTGTATAGTAGAGTATGTTAATACAACAGCAATTGTTACCTGACACTTATCAGTATCGTTTGATATCGGTATAAGAAATTAAGAGTTGGGGAATATCGGTTATCAGTAAGAAAGACAATATCGTCCATCCCTATTCTCTATTCTAAGTCTGTTTGTTCTCAGCGGAATCAAGGGTTTTTCTCAGTGGAATCCTGGGGGGGACTGGGAAGGATGTGGTGTTTCAAGTTTATCAAGAGGGTCTCTTGTTTGTGGTGAACGTCAATAGCTCTGTGTTGTCATATATGATTAGTAAGAGGCGAGCCCACCTCCACCACAGTCCATTATAAATCCTCACAAAGTCATTAGAGTGTCTGAATAGATGTGAAGGCTGACATGGTTTGATGAGTCTGTCAGCTGACTGAGGCCACACACACACGCGCACACACAAACACGCACACACACACAAAATTAAAACTACACTGTATCTATTAGCTACTCAAACGTGCACTGCATTGCACGCAACCACACACAGTTGGTCCTTACACACTTCAGGAAAAGTTGTATGGCTGTTTGTATTTGAGCCAGAGGCCCTTTTGGGAATTCACCACTTGGAAATGCATGTTCCATTCCACACAGTGTTTCCAGACTAATATCTACGCAGTGATATCCTACCGTCACCTACAGCTGCCTGTATCATTTCCTTTGGGATCCAAAAACGTTCCAAACAAACACAGAATGAGAGGGAGTAAGAGAGACAGATGCACAGTCATTACAGCACCATGGACAGTGACACAGGATGGTATTTAAAAACCGCCTGCTCCCGCAACATTTGCGCCACAGGTCCCATGGGATCCTCTAATGCAGCACTGTAATTCAGACCATACCGTTGCTGGAATTGATGACGTAAGACGGTGGATCTGACCATCATGTGAGACTACGACTATGTTTAGAGTAGCACCCCTATCCAGATTGGAATGAGATAGATTTGATCAAGTCTGGATAATCTTTTTTTTTTTTTATCAGATTTGAACCACATTCCTAGGTTCAAATCTGATTCAAATCTGATTTCTTGGGCACTGAAGCCTGATCGTCGTCGTTACCACGGCAACCAATGTAAATAGGTCTGGAATACAAAGATCCAATCTGATCAAGTAACGGTGTGGATGGTCAGTCCTAAAGATCAGATTTGAGAATCAAATTGGATTTGCCTGCAGTCTGAGGAAAGCCTAATGCATCACTAATTGTTACAGACCCCAGTCTCTGCATCTGGTTCTGGTTCTTAACATGGAGAGAGTGTCATTGATGTTCTGACAGGGACTGTACTGGGGCAGAAAATGTGATTCGTTGAACTGGAACACAATTAGGTGAGATGTAAGAGATGGTTTGAAATGCAGTGTCCAATGGGAGCACAGCAGTACTACAGGCGATATTGTCCTGCGCTACTGAAGCTAGGGCTTTACTTGGCGATTAATCGTCACAAATAACTGCGATTGGCTTTTAGGCTTTTTAAACTAAAGTTTCACTGGGCACATATGACAAATAACTAATATACAAAGAAATGACAACATATTTCACACATTCACCGACTGAAGTCGTCATTCAAATTCCAATGGCTCACCGCCCAACAGGCTAGATTGCGCTCTGCCGCATCCATGAGTGATTCCAGGACTAGGAATCCCAGAATGCTGCTGGAAATTACGTCATCACAAAATGTACCGCTCCGCCCAGGTCCATGTTATCAGATTTAGAGAAATCAATTCATCTCAGATTCCTTTCCCAGATTACACTTTTTGGTCAAAACAAACGACTAAAGAACGGATAATCGTCCGAAAGAAAAGACAACGCTCCGCCTGGACATGTGCTTCTTGTTTACATCCTGGCCGCATGGTGCGTTGCCGATAAAAAAGGTAAAACACAGAAAAAACATGGCAGAGTCGGATGAATTAATTAATTAGGCCAATACCTGGCAGTTGATGTGTTAATAACTATACTAATAACTATAGCAGTAATAGCCGATCTACAAGCTTACACATCGCTAAATAATTATGACGACTATGCAAAAATAATTGCATTCATCTCAAATAGTTGCGATTGGGTGATTATGTGATAAGTGTGACAGGGCAGGCCCAACTATAACTCTACGGTACGGTAGGGCATTCACCAATTATTCAAACATTCGAATATCAAAGTCACTATTCGACGTTGTTCACCCAAGTCGAATATTCACTTATTTTATTTTATTGTTTTCTCTTTAAAATATATATAGTTTCTAAAGCTTGGCTAGATAGGAAGTCATAATAATCAGGTGTCAATGCCCCTGGTGGATGAATTTGTTAATGCTTTATACGAGGGGTTCTCAAACCTTTTTAGGCCGTGACCCCCAAAATAAACATATTTGAACTGGGGACCCCCACCCTGACAAGCACTTGGAATTGTAGGTATTACATTTAATGTGACTGTTCCGCAGATAAATATTGTGAAAATAGCAGATCTACATGCTCACAACGCCTCGCAACGCGAGGCGTTGTGAGCATGTAGATCGGCTATTTTCACAATGTTCGCCTCTTGCTTACTTAATATTTGACAGTTTGGCCAGTCCTGTCGAATATTCGACTATTCGAATACTTACATGTTGAATAATTCGAATACTAAAAATCACTATTCGTAACCGGGGCCTGACCTCCGTGGCTGCAGTGACCAGGCCTTGGGAACCCTGGACCCACACAGACTCCATCACCTCCACTTCCTGTCTCCTTAAATGGTCAGGTCATTCATACAGCACTTCCTCTTCTGGGGTTTGTTCATATAAAATATAACCGCTTTGTTCTTTATCCCAGAAAAGCCCTATTCTCTTTGTCTCTCTCTCTCTCTCCATCTCTCCCTCCCTCTTTCGCTCCATCCCCCTTTTTCTTTCACACGCCGACATACACGGCACCTGCGTGTGTGTGTGTATGCGCAAAAGTATAAGGTTTAAAAACACACAGGCTTGTGAACACAGCACAAGTGCGCACGCACGCACGCACGCACGCACACACGCGCACACAGCGTACATAAACTGACAGCCACTATGTTAAACGTCAAACAAAGCCATAAAGTGGAGACAAAGCCGCAGATAGGAATCTGTCTGTCTAGTGTCCGTAAGGTTTGTCAACATCAAAACAGGAAAACAGAGTAAATAGTTCCCACACAAATACATACAAAATGCACCCACGCGCACACACACACACACACACACACACACACACACACACACACACACACACACACACACACACACACACACACACACACACACACACACACACACACACACACACACACACACACACACACACACACACACACACACACACACAGTGCAGAAAACACAAAACACATAAACACACCTTGAAAAATAAAGGCTCTGTTCCCACATACGCATGTGGAACAATACTGACTGAAAAGCAGGAAACATTTACTATGAGGCGGAGAGACGGAGAGAGAGATGAAGACTGAGAAAAATAAATCTGCAAGAGTACAAAAGAAGAAGGGGGTGAAAGAGTGTGAGAAAGAGAGGGAGAGAAAGTAAACCAAAGAGAAAGAGCATAGAGAGGGAAACTGGGATGGAGAGATCAGACGAGGAGGCTGTTTTTGAGTGGTGGTCTCACCGCCACTCCTGTAATTGGGTTTCACGATGTCGTGTCTGTCTGTCTGTATGTCTGTCGCCTGTCATACCTCTCTTGACCACACACACAGACCACAAACACACACACACACGTTGAAGGAGGGGCGCTATTGAGCAGGCAGACTCACTCAACACTCTCTCTCACACACGTTGCAAGGAGGGCACGCACGCACGCACACACACACACACACACACACACACACACACACACACACACACACACACACACACACACACACACACACACACACACACACACACACACACACACACACACACACACGTCCGCGACTGGGTGACATAACTCTGAGCACGGAGAAAAGTCCGACGCTGAGGTATACGCAATGTTGTGGTTTGATTGGAAGTGGCTGCCGCTGAATGGAGCTTCCTGCTTGTGTTCCCACTACTTTACCTTTTTCGGCGCTGTTGTGTGCAGTCTGCACTGCAGCCTCGTCCGTCCGTCCGTCCGTCCGTTCAACACACATCACATCACCCAAGTAAATCCTGGCTTATACTTCTTCATCACGGCGTGTTCCGTGACAAAATGTGTCTGATCTACAAGCTCACAACGCGTCGCGGATTGCAATCCATGTATTTGACTCTTTTTATTTGACTATTTTTATTTGACCACCACTCAGTTCACAACAAGGTGTGATTTTTATTACTTAAACCCTCCTTGGTTGGCCGGGCTCACCCAGGGGTCTATACCTGGAACATAGGACCACAATGGAAACAAGTCCCTGGCCTGGACTTCTTTTTGTGCTATGCTTTTTTAGCCTAAATGTCTGACCGTACTATGAGAAATGTCACAGCTTGTCTGTGTCCGTCTGTCTGTACGTGGAGGAGAGGAGAGGAGAGGAGGGTTGAGTGAAGAAGGTGAAGGAGGTGAAGCAGACACGTCCACGTTTTTCCCAATGACCCTAAGCGCGACGGTGGGGGCGTGGGGGGCTGTAAGGGAAAGGAGAGCTTGTTTTCGGTGATGACGACGGAGGTGCGCCGTGTCAGGCGACCTTGAGCCACGTGAGACACCGCAGAGCGAGCTGTAGCGAGCCGTGTCGAGCGTTGCGACGGTCGCATGAGCCGACTCAGCGCCGTTACCAAGTTATGTGCCGTTAAGGACAGAATGGTGTCCAAGGGAACACAGCTAAGAGCTCCCTACCTCCTTGTCCACCACTGGCCCCCACCGTTGTGCTTAGGTTCCTTGAGAAACGCCAGGTCGCGAAGCAGACAGGAAGATAACGTGAGGCTGTTGGTGTGAACCGTCTGACCAGCACGGCTGACTGGTCGTGGGAAGACAAAAACTCACAAAATCTGCTTCCATCTGTCATCTAAGCACTCATTTTACTACACACACACACACAAAGGTGTTCACACACATAAAGACACAATGGACTTCAATGTGAAGACTGTGAGAATACAGACTGTTCATTCATCCGTGTGTGTGTGTGTGTGTGTGTGAGAGAGAGAGAGAGAGAGAGAGAGAGAGAGAGAGAGAGAGAGAGAGAGAGAGAGAGAGAGAGAGAGAGAGAGAGAGAGAGAGAGAGAGAGAGAGAGAGAGAGAGAGAGAGAGAGAGAGAGAGAGAGAGAGAGAGAGAGAGAGAGAGAGAGAGAGAGAGAGAGAGAGAGAGAGAGAGAGAGAAGAGAGAGAGAGAGAGTTTTTCTCCTCCATTCCAGCACAGTAAAATAACTGTTCATTTATTTAATGAACTTGTCAGCCAGTAAAAATAATTAACAATTCTCTTTCTTTCCTCTGTAAAGAAAACATCGACAGATAAAACCTTCCCTCCCATCACCATTCCTTCCCCTTCAACCTCTCCATCTCTCGGCATCTCTCCTTGCCTCCCACTCGCTTCAAGCCATAAACACAAAACAATGAGATACCGTGGACCCATTCCTCACTGCAGAGTACGTCTGGTATCCTGAGGAGACGTGGGAAACCATGCAAGACAGCGGGAGCGGGGGAGAAAGGGAAAGAAACACACGAAAAGTGAGAGTAGGTCATAAGTCAGGAAGGAAGGAAGGAAGGAGAGAGAGAGAGACCGAGAGTAATAGAGGAGAAGCAGGAAGCAGGTGGTTATGAGAAAGAAAAAGAAGGTCCCAGCACTGCTGAGTCAGGTGCATTTCAGAAAGAAAGAAAGAAAGAGAACAGAAAGCAGATGGACGGTGCATGGAGATATAAAATATTAAGATGAACTCTTCATAATTGATATGTGTGATGGAAGATGAGACTGATTGAGAGAGAAACAGAGTGACAGAGAAACCGAGAGAGGGAGAGGAAAATACAAATAAACTGGATATGAGATAGGAGGACAATGACAGGGGAAAATATGAAAGAGAAATGTAACGATAAAGAAAGACCGGGCAGGCCTGGGTGCTGGCGCAGCCGTCCATGCACGTCTTTGCCAACGAACCTAAGCACAGCGGTGGGGGCGCTGCAAGGGAAAGGAGCGCTTGTTTTCGGTGATGACGACGGAGGCGCGCTGTCTCAGGCGACCATGAGCCACGTGAGACACCACCGAGCGAGCGGTAGCAAGCGGATCGCCGTGTCGAGTGGTGCGACGGTCGCATGAGCCGACTCAGCGCCGTTGGCGAGTTATGTGCCGTTATGGACGGAATAGTAAATCTTCGTCCCCCGACTTTCGGCACCTCCGCGCGGCCCTAGTGAACACAGCGAAGCACTCCCTACTTCTTTGCCCACCACTGGCCCCCACCGGGTGTGCTTAGGTTTGTTGACAAACGCCAGGTCGCGGTCCAGGCACCTAGGCTCAGTGTAGCCTGACAGCGTGTCGCTGTCAGGGCTTTATTGGCCAGGCCAAATCTGTAGCACCAAGAGTCTGGTGAAAAGTATGCAAAATTCCTCCTAAACATGCAAAACAAACTATACTTTTGCGTTTGTGTTTGTTTAATGAACTTCTCCTCCTACCGTATGTTGAGGGCAAAAATAAGGATTAATCAAAATTAAGGGAATTAATTTAATCGAATGAATGAATTAATTAATTTTGAAAAATCGGCACGCTCGCATTGAGTCCCCCCCTAGCCTACCACCTGGCCAAGCCTTTTTCCTGCATGAAACCCTGTCGCGGGTTCGATCCTGACAGCCTTTGCTGCTGTCACTCCCCATCTCTCTCCCCCATTTCCTGTCAGCCTACTGTCTATCAGGCATAAAAAGCAAGAAAAAAAGAAAATAAAGAGTCACAGCACTTCCCAGCAACAAGAGATGGATGACGACATCAATTATGCACACGCACACATGCACATATGCACGTGTCATTAGCATAGTGCCAACAAAATTAAATATTGACTTCATCTCAGAAAGTGGCGTTCCTTCAACACCAGAATATTGAAAAATGTGTTCTAGCCAAATAAATAAGAACCCACTGGGGCTGAAAGCTCATTACAGAACAAACTGCAGCGTCTAAGCAGATTTGCAAATGATTTATGCAAGTGCACGGGTGGACCGTTGGGTGGTATTAAAGCATGCCAATGCCACACACATACTGTATGCACGTGTGTGTGTGTGTGTGTGTGCACGCACACACACACACGCACGCCCGCACGTACGCACACGCACACACACAAGCTTGGGCTTAGTTTGTGCATCATCACCATTAAATGCACCTTGTCGGGTATTATCCCTTTTACAGTATGTGTGTACAGTAAAGGACCACCTACAGACACATAGTCGTCCTTCTAAAGGGCAGCATTAAAACGGCATAGGACCCTCACATGCATACACACAAGCACGCGCGCACACACCAACACAAACACAGCAGCTGCTGCTAGTCAGCAATGTTATGTAACACTGCCGCAGTCAACTAGGTACCTCTTACTGGGAGGGGGGGGGAGCAGAGAGAGAGGGAGATAGAGGGGTTGCAAGGGAAGTCTCAGCGGGACAACATGGCTCTACATATACAGTTACGGGATGTGTGAGCTGGGTGCAAATCTGATCTCACGTACTGCTAATCCATGTTTTCTGCTCTTCATTGGGGTGAATGCATAAAAGCTCCTGTGAGTGGTCTATTAACTTGCACCATACAGAGAGAGAGAGAGAGAGAGAGAGAGAGAGAGAGAGAGAGAGAGAGAGAGAGAGAAAGACCCCTGTATATACCCCTGCTCTGCCTGCATGTAACCCTTGATACCTGAAAACTGTTACACTCCTTTCACTTGTACATACAGTACTTTGTTCCGATTGTATCGTGTTGTATTGTGTACATTTCTACCATGGCAATGGAAACGTATGTTTTCTCATGCCAATAAAGCCCTTTAAATCTAATTGAATTGAGAGGGGCATAGAAGAAGCAAGGGAGAGAGAGAGAAGGGGAGTAAAGATTAAATGAATGTGTATTTTGTACATATAGGGACAGTGTGATCTGAGTGTTAATATGTATTTACAATTACATAAGTATCCATCTGTGTGTTTATATGTATTTACATAAGTATCCATCTGTGTGATGATGTATGTTCCATCTGTCACATGAAATGTGAGCATTTGATTGACAGCAGCCTTTTGACTGACCTATCGCAGAGCCTCTCTCACAGGATGTTCCTAACCAGCGGTGGACAGTAATCTAAGTACATTTACTCGACTACTGTACTTATAAGTACATTTTTTGGAGCTACATTTTAAATAGAAATATTGTACTTTTCACTACATTTCTAGGAGGAGACTCTTGGGACTGAAACGTACAAAAATACATTATTAATTAAACACTTAAGCCCCATTTCAAATATAGTGATATTAGCTGACCTACAAGATTACAACGCATCGCTGTGCGGCACGTTGAGAGCTTGTAGATCTACTATTTTCATGATTCAAAAAATAAATAAATAAATCGTTGTTGACCATTTCTGAAAATGCATTCTCTCGAGACATATAGTCTGAAGCTATAGCAAAGGAAGAGGTACAACCCGAGTGGGCGTTCCCTTTTCTTTGACGATGGCTAGCCAGATTGCTGAAAATGTACTTGGTAATAAGTACCTTTGAGTACTGGTCGTATTGACATGAGTACATACGTTGTCCTCCACTGCTCCCACTCACAGCATGTGCTGCCTCCCGCTGCCAGCTTCCTGTCAAACCAACTAATTAATTGATCAGAGCGCGCAGGGGTCGGTTTCACAAACGTGCACGTCTGTCAATATCTTCTGCAGCACATGCAGGCTTTGGGCAGTGTGACCCTTTGAAAAGCACTGAATGAGGGTGTCATTGAGAGGGGTGGGGGGTGGGGGAGAACAGATGTTTTCTATTCCCTCCATCACTAAATAGACACACTAAGCCCGAGGCCAGCCATTACTGAACTGGGGCTCTACGAGGCTCTGTGTGTGTGTGTGTGTGTGTGTGTGTGTGCGTACGTGCGTGCGTGCGTGCACGCGTCGCATTATGCTAATAGTCTAGTGTCCGTTTCATTGAGCAGCACATGAAAAACATTGTTTTCATAGTTTCAAACAGTGGTGTGTTCTACCGTGATACGTACATTAAACAATAGACCTGTCTGGCGTCTGCCACACGGCACTTCATTAGTACAGTTTCATACGGTGACCACTGTGCATGTGCGCATGCCATGCGTGAGGGAGGAAATAATTATAGATGTCATCCAAAAGAAATCTAGAACACACCATTGGTTTCCGAACATATATTTTGGCAACTATGCAGTTGTGGTTTAATTAAAAAAGACAAAACTATGTGAAAAATAAAAATGTAAGTGATAAAAAAAATAAAAAAAATAAAGAAAGAAACTAAATCATAGGCTAGATATAGGTGTGGGTAACCATATGTCTTGAAGATCTACTGCAAGATTTTGAGTTGTGGGCTAAAAAAGGTGCTTAGATTTTTTTTCCCTCCTTTTTCTTTTACAAAATAGCAGTTCAATATATATATAGCCTATATATTAAGGGTGCAGGAAAAAATCGATATGAATCGATTATCGGTTTCAACACTAGCGATACGGCCGCATCGATGCGCGTTTACCCGGATCGGTCCAAATCGCGGCCGTATCGGTCGATGTATCGGTCCTAAAGTAATTAATCGGATTAATCGGATTTTAGCATTAAATAATTAACCTGCTGTGAAATTCTGAACTTACTTACTCATCGTTTACTGTTACAAATCATTACTTCAAAAGTGAGCGCTCTGCTAGCACAGTCAGTGCTGCAGTGCAACGGAAAGAAAAAAAAGAAAAAGCTGCCTGCTGCTCTGTCCTCCAAATAGAGCTGGGTTTCTGCGTACTGCAGTCACTGTCCTGCGGGAAGCCGCAGATCTACAAGCCCACAGGGTGTTGCATGTGGATGGGTTGTAAACTTATAGATCTGCTACTTCCGATGCAGCGTGTATGACGCTTGCATGTGCGACACACAGCGACTTGTAAACAAACCAACAACGTGGTAGTTGAGTTCCATCACTATGGATTCATTATTCCAGTGGAGAAACGCAAGTTTGGATTTTATAAGAATGCGACACGACAGTAATGGATTGGATTATAACACTTTTCCCAGTAGAACCCGGTTCTACTAGAACCATCAGAAGTCCCCGCGCTTGTCGACAGCAAAGGTAATAATCACAGCATCAGCTTTTATGGCAAAGGGCTACTATAGAGTATTGGTTTTCAAAGTGGGGTCCGGGGACCCCCAAGGGTCCTTGAGGGAGTTCTAGGGGGTCCTCGGCGAAATGATAGGAACCAAAATTACCAAATGGACCCTTGGGTATGTGTAACTCAGGGGAGTGTACAAATGGAACCAAATGGACCCTAATGGGTCCATTTGGTTCCATTTAAACTTAAGACAGCCTGATCCATGTCAAACTGGGGGTCCTTGACATTGATTTTTTTAGAACTACTGCAGTAGAGCCATAAGATAACAAGTAGACATGATGTGTGCCAGACTTCAAATGTTGCACTTAGCCTACTTTATACTGCTGTTGTTACTGTTGTAAAGTGGATCTCTTTGAAATGATCTTATTGACTGAATAACAGCAGGCTCTTTTACTAGTTTTATTTGGTGATCTGATCTGTGGCATTGCTGAGGATTGATCTGATCTGTGGCATTGGTGAGGATGTATTTTAGTTTTTCAGTGTTATTATAGCAGCTTTGCAAAGTACAATTATTGCACTGTACTGAAGCCTGAAGGGCCAGGCCTTTTGTGTGTTTGTTTTATATTTCTCCACCTGACCAACTGTAACTGCTAAAGTGAAGTTCTTAGAAATGGGTGTGTGAGACAGATTTTCAAACCATGTCAGTAGGCTTTGTAGTTTACATTAATAATTTTTTGTATCTACATGTCTATGTCTATTTATGATTTGTCATCCATCTTTCTTTACAATTGTCTGTTATTCCATGGTCTTTTATGAGATATCCATTATTTGAAGGTCAGCAATGCTACTTTATAGATTATAGCTTCTTAATTGAATGGAAAATTAATGTTTCATTAAACGTATGTATCAGATCACACCGTATCGTATCGAATCGTATCGAATCGTATCGAATCCAATCGAATCGCATAAAATTCCACAAAATCGAAATCGTATCGAAATCGTATCGAAATTGCACCGTATCGAATCATATCGAATCGTTCTGTATGTAAGATGTATCGTCTCTGAATCGAATCGTAGCCCATGTATCGGATACGTATCGAATCGCCTTGTAAGGGATGGATACACACCCCTACTATATATATATATATATATATTCTGTGGTATCATATTGTCATCATTCTTTGTCAGATGGTATTATTACATTATTGACTTATTCTATGCTTGCATCATTCTAAAAGCAACGGCGGTCTCCACGATCCGGTACAGGTTGGATCTCACCAGCCTTGGAAAATGTAAAGTGATCTTGTGCCTGAAAAGGTTTCCCACTGCTTCAGAGACTGGAACTTATCCTGGGACCAAAAAGTGTTTAAAAAGCAGTAAATGATCTGGGTCCAGCCTACCTCACTGACTCACTGACAATATATATTATGCAGTATATGCCTCCAAGAAAACTCCTGCTGGATTACTGGAGGTTACAATCAAAATCCAGAAAATAATTGGTGATACCGCAAACTATGCCACCAATCTGTGGAATACATTACGTCAAGAAATCAGGGAGGCAAGCTAAGTAAACATCTTTAGGCATCAGTTGAAAACCCGTCTCTCAAACAAGCTTTTAGCATCTTATAAGGGGATTGTGATTCAATTCTTTTTGCTGTATTGTACAGCACTTTGACCTGAATTAGTATATATGAAAAGATGATATGAATGCCATTCATTATTATTATTATTATTATCATTATTATGGAACCACACACGCCCACTTTGGATCCAATCAGGTGTTTACTTGATCTGATAGGTACTCAACCTGTGTTTGTAGAGCAAGGGTCTTCAACATGCGGTCCGGGACCCCTAGGGGGTCCTCAGAGTTACTACAGGGGGTCCTCCAGATCTTTGCGTGATAGAAACATTTTTTCTCTTTTATTATATTAACCACTTGAACCCTAGCGTTCATATTCTGAGAACCTTAGAAAAAAATAGCAGATCTATCTGCGAGGCGTTGTGAGCTTGACAAATACGTTGTGAGCTAGACAAATACAGAGTGAAAGGTCAAGTTTATTAAGTATTGATGTTCAAGTGGTTAATATCTGAAAACACAAATTGACATGAATCCAAAACAAACTGATGATTGTGCTGTCAAACAATTAAACTATACGGAATCTACAGTATGAAAAGGTTGTGGGGGTCCCTGCTTCATCTCTCTCTCAACTAAGGGGTCCTTGGCCTGAAAACGTTGAAGACCCCTGTTGTAGAGCGTGCTCTGCGCTACATTTCTTTGTCCAGCATTATCACCTGAGTGGGTGGGTTTCTTTTTTTTCTTTTGTTTTGTATTGGATGACCTCACGCTCTGTGGTGGTGCGGGTGCTGACACACACACATTCTGTGCACTGTGCATTCCATTCATATCTGACCTCGATTAGCAAACACATAACTGACCCATATAGTGTTGCACTGAACAGAAGCGCGCACACACACACGCACACGCACACACACACACACACACACACACACACACACACACACACACACACACACACACACACACACACACACACACACACACACAAGCCAACCCAAACACGTATCAAATCCAGTATGGTTAATAAAGAATCGTCTTTACCATTTAAAGGCAAGATTGTGTCAGGTTGTCAATTGCCTTTTAACCACGTAAGCCCTATACTCAATTATTTTCTGCAAAGATACTCTTTGTGTGCGCGTGTGTGTGTGTGTGTGTGTGTGTGTGTGTGTGTGTGTGTGTGTATGTGTGTGTGTCATATACTGTACACAGTGCTGCATGTGCACAGCGTGTGCATAGTAGCAATATTAATAAATAAGTAAGGTTACTGCAGCTATTTATATAAAAAGCAAATAATAGTTAATTGCTTTAAATAACTCACTGACCAGACTGGTGAGTCTAAGGGGGTCTTTATACCAGGACGATTGGAAACGCTGCCGGTCTCGTTTTGGGTTTATTACCCAAAAAACGTCGCGTTTACACCTGGTTGTTGGTTCGTTTTTCTGTGTTTATACGACAAGTTGACAACGCATGAATTCAAGCAAAATGTGTCATGTTCCCAGCCTACATAGGCCTATACTGTGTATTTACCCTTCAACTATAAAATAGGTCTATATATTGTTTTTAATGAGACATGCTTTGTAATTAGGCTATGCTCCCAAATCCATATTATTATCGTCTGTTCGCATATTCAATGAGTCCCGCAAAAGGAGGTTTTTAGCGAGGTGAAGTGAAACACCAACAAAAGTCACCTGGAAGATGAAGGTCGGAACATTTATAGCCTATGGAGCATATTTCTGGACATTATCTACGGGGATGGGCTATATAAAGTGAGTTCTGTCTTTTTTGTGATATGAGCCGTTTCTTTTATCTGTCTGTCTGTCTGTCTGTCTGTCAGCATATTCATTACTCGTGTGAGTAGCCTAATTGCAAAGCATCTGGATAAGTCACAATAATTACCTTGAGTGCGCTGCATCTGTGACGTGATGTAGTCCACATTTTGAAGAATTAATCCAGTTTTTAGGTAAAAACAAGGGGAATGCATTATTGCCTGGAATACCATAAATGTTACATGATAAAGTGTACTCCTCGCTGTCAATCAGAACAGCGCACGGCTGCACTGCAAGTGTATGGATCGGCACATGAAGGCAGAGAGGGACGCACAACTATGGGCTTTAATAATCATTAAATGGTCGGTCTCTTGGAAACTCGGAAATAAATGGATTTAATAATTAGTTGGCTGAGAATGGAATACTGGTTTAAAGTAACTTTGATGAGAGGAGAGCTGTTGGTAGCCTAGTGGGCTTGCGACTCCAGTCAAACGAGCTGTATAGTAGCCAGCTGCGCTAAATACTAAATTGATCCCACCTACATAATCTTTACGTCTTTTGCTGGCAGTTGTAATTGATTGGTTTGGAGAAGGATTCCAATTGTAGGCTATAAACATTTTTAAAAGGCTTTCATATAGGCTAGCCTACTCCTGATATTTTCCAAATGAGGTTTGGGCTAATAGATCACTATGTGTTCAGTTTTGGCTATTTTCTGGGTTTTAATTAGGCCTACAACAACACAAATAATAATAATACATTTTCGGTTAGTATGACAGACTGACACTGTATGCAGCAGGGGAGGGGGAGCAGGGGGCTATGACATCATCGCACTCTCCCTCGCCGCCGATTTCCTATATTACACCGGTGCGAAACCAATGCGAAACCGCAGAAATGCACTTTCAGAGCCGAATTCCGAAAAGTATCGGTTAGGGTCATGAAACCGCGTCTCCGTGTGTCAAAATGGCCGAATCAATAGTAAAAACTATCGTCTACAAAAAAATCAACCTCATGTAATGACCCCCTAAAACATTCGCACGCAAGCACAGACGTCAAAAACGCAACCCAAGACTCTCGCTCGGCAGGCACATACTGTTCACAGCATGGGATATACTATCTTGTCTCTAACATAGTTTGTATCATCGCCTCTTTAAACCATCTTAAAGATCTTACAAGCATGTCCATCTGTTCATGAATCCATCTATATAATATTAATCCATCTCTGTCCGTCTATCCATCCATCCATGCCTGCATCCATCCATCTCTGTAACCATGTACCAGTGTTTGAATGACAGGGAAAGATTATGGTGATTAGTCGGCGTCTGACCTGAAGCCACTGGTTTATATAACCCAGTCACACACAGGCTCCAAGGTTACAGTCTAGATTAGACAACACACAGTAGCACGATGGGATCACTTAATGGATTAGATAACTAGCTACCATACTGGCAAATACTATAACAGCAGCACGCATTGCTCGCTGGAGAAAGATTAGGCAAAATGTCCCCAGTACACATAAATAGATGGGACAACATGGTCTTGTGTATCTAGAGGGCATTCTAGCTGAGGCCTGAGATAGTGCTGGCCAGGCATCTCCTGAACCACATGTACTGTACAGTACTGTACCTGCAGGGCTGAGAATAAAATTCCGCCCGAAATTCTCTCCTGCACCTCCCCTGTTGGTCGCCTGCCTCCTAGCTTTCCTACACAGCAAAGTCCTGTGTTCATTTAAAGGGCCTGTTGTTATAAATAATCTCTGAGTTAAATTAACACAATCCTCAGGAGCTTTCCTGTAAAAACAGGGTCTTAATCCTGTTTCTGGACAGATGTTCGATACATGTTGGCACACAGCACTATGGAAAGAAACTTGAGTGATTCAAGCTAGGCCAGTGTATCTCGGTTCCAGTCCTGCATACCTATGCCCACTGCTTGTTTTTTCTAATCTACAGTGTGGTTCCCCTGGCGTTCAACTGGTCACCCAGGGCTGAAATGCAACAGTTGCATTCGGGTGTCACAATAAGGAATGCTAAAGTAGAAACCTTGATCATACAACATGTGTTATGATGAGGCTGAAAGCAATAACATGCTGCCATAGCGTTCAGTCAGTAGGCCAGCAGACCTACAGTATAAGTTCGCTGGAAGTGTAGTGTTGCTGCCAGATGACACTGTGCCAGAGAGTAGGAAGGTTAGCCAAGGAAACAGGCCACCTGATAAAACAGAAAGAGGGGGAGATAGCAAGTAAAAGAGCCCAACAGGGTGATACAAGGCCTTACGGCATGCAACCTCAATGCAAGGGAAAGGTACTAACAACAGGTTGAGTCAGAGTCATGAGGCATGCATTAGAGGAACTGATTACCTGAGAGCCGAACCGAGAACCGAGCCGTTTCGGATCTAAAATATTGACTTGTCCCTATATAGGGTCCAACTGCCGTGTGCCTCATTCGGGGCATTCCGGAATGTATTTACCCGCAAGGATCCGAGAGGATCCGAGCTTTAAAAAATATTTCAACTGTAAAATTATTATTTTTAAATAAAGATAAATAAAGATTTTAATTACATTCTAAAATCCATAGTGTCTGTTCTACTCGAGGGAAGTGTGTCCGAAACACACACACACACACACACACACACACACACACACACACACACACACACACACACACACACACACACACACACACACACACACACACACACACACACACACACACACACACACACACACAAACGTGTGCTCTAGAGTAGACGACCAGTCTCAAAGTAATGGTGAAAATAAGCACTTTTTTTTTTTTTTTTTTACTTTTTTTTTTTTCAAAAAACTTTCTTTTTATCCATATGAGCTTTTCACGTTAACAACGAGGCGAGGGGGCGTAGATGTGAGCAGCGCGTAGCGCCGCGAACCTCTAGTAATATAGCATCGGACAAAGTACAGGTCTAAAGTCCTGGGCCAGATCTAGTCAATTTCCCCCGGCTCCATTTAGGATTGGATCCAATTTTAATCGGCTCCATTTCCGACCGGACCAATCATTCTCGGTGCCGTTTCGGGCCGAGGCTAGTAAATCTGAATGTTTCTCTGGAAATGTGGTCCAAATATCCTTGGTTCCGTTTCGGGACAGGTCTCATTTTTGGGACCTGTGCTACCCTGTAGCATGCATCCTCAATGCAAGCTGTAATAGGGTGACTGGTAGCTAGATATTCAACTGATTTGGTCCGTGGGCCAAATTAGGCATCTAGGGAATTTTCTTGTGGACCCTTAACACTAGGGATGAGAATGTTCGATTAAACAATTATACATTTACTAAAGATTCCCTAATATTTGAATAGTATAAGCATTTCATATACAGTACTCTTTTTTCATATACTTTTTCAATGGGATTTGGCCTTTTAACTCTGAACTGCACTCAGTTTGGGCACATTAATGTGTGTTTTAAAGCTATACTGTGTAAGTTGCTCAACTTGTGGTCAGTAGCTCTATAGCAAACCTCGGTCGCGTCCGCGTCTTTCGTCCGTTTTTCGGTTCTCACACCCCCGCGTCTGCCTCCACCTCGCCGAGATCTATCTTTTGAGGGGTCCCTGGTTCCTGTGCGTTCAGCCATTCCGGAGATACACTCCTTCACCCATGCTTTATGTATACTCTATGGCTTCACCGTGCACCCGAGTATAGAGACACACGGGAGACTACAAATATGGCGACCCCACTCCAAGATGCGCTGTGATTGGCCGGCAGTGTATAACCCTCGCTGTGATTGGCCTGTAGTGTGATGACGTAATTTTTCCGCGAAAACCGGGGCCCGGTCAGGATCATAGAAAACATATAAAGAGAAGGCTTTAGAAGCTGAAAATAACGGAGTGGGGGTTCTAAAACTTTAGCGATTTAACAGTTAGGACCATTTTAAGATTTGTTTTATAAAAAAAGTTACATGGTATAACTTTAACTTAACCCTTTCATTGACGAGCTGACATGTCAACGGCAGCTATAGAGTTAACTCTCCCCTAACCTGAAGTCATTTTAGGCCCCCTGTCTAATCTAGTTGAATACCCCTGCTGTAAGGTATGCACCATCACTGCAAGAGAAGGAGCCTTAACGGGGCCATAAGGCAGGCAACCTCAATGAATAGACAACATTTCCAGATGGATGACGGTAAGCTGCTTTGGTAAATCTAAGAAGACCACAGCGTAAACAAAATGCACTTATTACTGGTTTATGCAGAGCACAAAGCCCTCAGTATTGCAAATCCTACTCTGATTCAGAGAAAACGGAACGTGAACATGGAAGCCGCTTGGAACCCTAATACCTAATTCAAACTTTGTTGTACGACAGTGTCCTGCCCTGAGAATACAAGATTGTTCCATTGCAACAAGTTGTGTGTTACATTTGCCGTTTTAAGCACGGGACACTGCCGTTCGACTGAGTAAACATGTCTTAATATTTACACACACACAAAAAAGATCAATAAAATAAGAGCCATTGACTTGATACAATGGCTCAGGTCCAGTGGAATGCTACTTGATGGATTTGACCTTTTACAATTTAATTCTTTTTTGGACGCCGCTTTTGTAATCCCGACCATGGCCAGTAGCGTTCTATCCTCTCTGGGTTGTTTATACCTTGGTTCCAAGAACCCTTGAGCAGTTATGTAAGGTAGCATGACCAAAAAGAGCTGATTACATCACAGCACACGAACACACCGCTCATCATCACTTTATCACACGGTACCGTTGCTAAAGCTCTTCCTGGCTTCTTTCTCCCTCCGTCTTTCCTTTCATCCATTCCTTTCACCTGTCCTCCCTGTGTTTTACCCTTCTCTTCTCCCTGTACCCTTGACTAAACCCCTTTCCTCTCCATTAACATTAAGTCATTTAGCCGAGTCTATTTTCTGGAGGAACTTGGAACAGGTGCAACAACCAAACTTTGGCAGAGGTGAGAGAGAGAGAGAGAGATGAACAAAAACATGGACAAGCAGACAAACAGGCAGAAACGCCTGCCAACCAGTCTGACAGGCAGAGTCGGTTCTAAAGTCTTTATGTAATTCCAGTAGCGATCAGCGTGACGGGTGAAAGAGGCTGTTTGAATCCTTACAGCAAATATGGGATGATAGAGTTCAGACACAGTTTAGGCACTTGTTTGAAGACAATGTAGATAAAGATAAAGATCAGTTTCTTCAGTGAAATGAACATGTTTCATGTTTCTCTTTATAAACTACTCAGTGTTAATTTAACTGCGTAAAATTGGATGGCAATAGTTGCATGTTATATTAACACAGTGCATCAAGATGTCTGTCTTTTGTTTAAATAGGGGACTGAATCGAATACATTCTAACTGGAACGTTTGTCCTCTACATCTATCCGAGGCCTAGAAATAATGAAATTATGTTAAGCCTATTTTCAGGACATGAAGAAGAAGACAACTCTCCCTCACCTCCGACCTCTCTCCCTGGGTTGTGTAAACACAACATATACGAGCCAAGTTGTTTGCTACGCAAGCGCACACATGCACATCACAAATGACCCCTGTGTTGAGGGGACAACACCTCATTTTGCTACACACACATTGTTATTACCCGGGGTGACCCAACTACCGTAAATAGTTACTGCGCTGATAAAAAAAGGCTGTCTTAAAGGGATATTTCACTTTCAAAAAAACTTCTAATCAGGCTTTTATGAATACCCTGAACAGTTTTTAATTAGCTTGATTGAATATTTAGATATTTGATGTAAATGTTACCGGGCCCTCCAGGCTCAGGGCCTCTCCCCACACACAGCCATTGTAACTTCAAACTTCATTTTAACCATGATAGATTCATTAAAAACACACATAATATGTGAGCAGGGCGTGTTTTTTCAATAACTTTTTTCATTTATTTTGAATAATTATTTTTTTGTATTTCATTTTTTCCATTTTCCCAAATAATTATTAAAAATAAATGAAAAAGGTTATCGAAAAAACACGGCCTGCTCACATATTAGGAGGGTAGTATGAGTCACCAGAAAAAATAATGGGTGTTTTTAATGAATCTATCGTGGTTAAAATGGAGTTTGAAGTTACAATGGGTGTGTATGTGGAGAGAGGCCCTTCCACTGCTCCCTGTTGAAAGTGGAATATCCCTTTAAGGCTGTACATGTCAATTAGTTGCAATGCATCATGTAAGTCTTCACAATACACATCAATATAGAGTTATTCAACTCCATATGCACTGGGTGCCAAATGCTACGTTGAGATTCAATGCATTGATTAAAAAGATGAGTGGGTAGAGAGGTCGTTGTGCGCTCATCAGAGCCATCTGATCAAGCCATCTGCTGGGTGAACGCAGAAAAGAAATGTCCCCTACCCCAGAACCAGTAAATAACCCCTTTCCCTAAATCTCACAAATACATTTGATCTTTGTGACCCTTTATGACAAAATCTCACGGTTCACTATTGCGTGCCAGACCTTTGATTAAGAAGAAACTGGGGACCGAATCTGTGGTCACAGATGAGTCAGCATATGAGTCATCCCAGTGATTCAGCCCGGTGCCGCCTTTGGTTTGATTGGTTTTGGTGGATATAGAATCTTAAACTGTGCCAACTTCGCCTCAGAAAATGAGCCCAGAATCTCTTCACACACTCTCAGACAGATAGATCTCAAACTCAAAAACAGGCAAGGGCAGCCAAATGTGGGATGGAATTGGGAGCAAATAACACACGATGCGGTCTAAAGCCTAATCAAATTTGGTATCATAACGGCAATACACATGACACAGCAAAATCAAGGGTGATTAACCACTTAATTAACCAAAATACCAGATCTTCAAACTCATAACAACACGCAGATGTTGCGAGCTTGTACAGTAGATGGGCTAGCCGAGGTATAGCTTAAATTTAGGCCTAGAATTATTGAATGCTTTAACCAGTGAAAAATAGCAGATATAGAAGCTCACGGTGCCGCGCTGCGAGCTTGTAGATCTGCTATTTTTGTCGTGAAAATGTGTGCAAATCTTTGAATATATGTATTTTCAAAGCTAACGTTTGTAACTCAAATTTTGATTCTGGGGGGTCCCTGGAACTTAATGTTTTGAGATGGGGGTCCGTGGCAAAATAAATATGAAACATGAAAAAGTTTGAGAACCACTGACAAAGTAGTCTCTCAAGAACAGACTAACTGAGCTCCATTTAAGTGAAAAGGACCTTTTCTTTGACGAAGGCTAGCCAGATTGCTGACATTGAAACATAGGTTTTTCAAAAAAATCTTAGAAGGATTCAAAAGACACTTAGAATCGGGTCAAAATTCTAATTTTCATGGTTTTTCAAAAATAGCAGATCTACAAGCTTGTAGCCGTGCTGTGAGCTTGTATATCTGGTATTTTTCAATAGTTAAAGCATAAAATAATGATACACAATAATGTGTACCCGTTCTAAATGGGTTAAGTGGTTAAATTGATAATGGCTGTGAGTATAATAAATGATGATGATAAACCATTTCCGCCTCACAGTGTTTTTTGAAGCGAGCAGTATTCCCAGCAGGTGGTCGGGGGTGGTTGGAGGAACACTTGAGCTTCCTTCTGTTGCTATGAGACTACAGGAAATTACCATGTTCATCATACCATGGTGAACAGCACTGATCATTCAACAACAATCTGAAACAGATTTAATTTAGTGTGCTCCCCATTTTCTGACCAATGATATGTCAGGCATCAGTGATATGATACAGTATGACGACAATTGTCCACAGTCAAAGTGAGGCAACCAGGAGTTGTATACTTTAGTAGTGGCCAGCAATGTTCAATCGTGGTTATTATGTAAGCTAGGAGACACCACTGTCAGAGAGAGAGAGAGAGAGAGAGAGAGAGAGAGAGAGAGAGAGAGAGAGAGAGAGAGAGATGACTTTGGTTGAGTAGTAAACAAGGTTATAGCTGCGTTGGCATTTTATCTCCCTCCCATTCTCTCGCTCTGTTACTCTGTCCATCTTTCCTATCTCTCTCCTCTCCTCACTCTCCCTCTTTGACTTTTCACACCTTCTCTGTCTTCATGAGGAAGGTGTTGCTGGTGTGTGTGTGTGTGTGTGTGTGTGTGTGTGTGTGTGTGTGTGTGTGTGTGTGTGTGTGTGTGCGTGCGTGCGTGCGTGTGTGTGTGCGTCATGGTGCTAGCAAGCTAATCCCCAGACACGTTTAGTGAAAGGCCATCAGTATCAAGGGTACCCTCCCAGTGCCTAGAACACAGCACATGTAGCCAGCTGCAAAGAGGTCTCCCTGTAAATATGTCAAACTCAAGGCCCGGGGGCCAAATCAGGCCTGTGATTGAATTATCTTCGGCCCGCGGGATGATATTTAATTACTATTAGAACTGGCACACTGGCCACTGGTATATTGCACATGCAATGTCTGGGGTTCGAACCAAGGTCTCCCGCATGAAATTCCAACATCTTACCCATCAGACCAAAGGGATATCTCTATGGACAGGGGGAGATATTAGACTTTTGATGCCATCAGGCTGAGGCAATGAGTCACTCTGTTACACATGCACCACCATAATATTACAAGTCCCACAATGCACTGCTAGTGCATTGGCGCGTATCGAGAGCCTGTGACTGAAAGCCTGCGTTTAAATAAACATTGAACCAGTCTGGCCCTCGACTTGTACCATTTGAGTTTGACATCCCTGCTGTAAGCCAACTCAGTGTGCATGAAAATAAAGTCTACATTTATGTGCACGTTAATAGAACAAGGCTATTATAAGATATCTGATACTAACCAAGTATGCATAGATCTCGAAAGCACATCTAGACTTGACATTATATGCTGCAACAGAAAGTTGTTTAGAGTGCACCGCCATATGAGTGCGTGTTTGTGTCTTTGTTTTTGTGGAGTATACTGTATGTGCATATCCCTCCTCCTCCTCTGTCTTCTGTGTGTGTGTCTGTGTTGTGGAGTGGAGTGTGTGTGTACTCTTCTCCTCGCATTCATCTGTGTGTTTGTGTTGCGGGGTGTGTCTACTACCACTCACCAATTTGCAGCAGCACTGGCGTCACCAGGGCTGTTTCCATGGCGTAGCAGAACTCCCTGCCGAACATGACCGCCCCGTGCATCACCCATCTCTTCAGGGGAATGCGGTCTATCGACACCTCGCTCACCGACTCCTCTCCTCCTCGTCTTTTCCGTCCCGATCCCTCCGTCTCTCTCCCTCCTCCCGATCCTCCTCCTATCTCCTCTTCTCCGCCGGTCCCCACGGGGTTCTTGCCATTGACCCCAGCCACCAGAGCCACCTGCATAGCATCAGGCTCTGTGTTCTGGGGAGGCATGGTGGAGGGCATGCACGCGGCGAAAAGCAAACGTGCCCCGTTCCCCGACGACGGCAACAATGTTCGGGGTTCTTTGATGAAAATGGATGCTACTAGCGGAGGAGAGGGTGGGCAGCTGCAACCGCAGCAAAAACAAAAAGCAAGCCCCCCTCCTCAAAGATCAGAGCAACAGCTAGTAGTTAATGGAGAACAATTACTAAATCAATTAGTAAGGGGTTTTTAACAAAGCAAGTACCCCTGTCCCTACAGGCTAGTAGTGGTAAGTTACTTGTAGTTATAACAGTTACTCATAGCTGCACTTCCAAATACTTCTAAAGTAGCTATAACTTCTGGTGTTGGTGGGGAAAAGAAAAAAAAAACACCACCAAAAGGCGTATTATTAAAATAGTATTTCTGAATGAAAACAAACCGATTAGTAACAGATCCTCTTCCACCACCGTCTGAGGTAATGAAGGTAACGACCTAAGACTAGGTCCCACTAACACTCAAAAAGGCCCAGATATGACAACCAAATAAAGAGTAACAGATGCTTTCTTTATAAATGTTGCAGTGATCAGTATTCTTAGTCAATGTCGAAGCTTCTAAAACATAAAAAAAAAAAAAATCACACAGACCAGGCTATGAGTCACGTTGCAAAACAATTTGGGATTCCAAACGAGTTGCTCCCTCCAAAAAAAAGGTGTCCTCCAGAAGAAAGGTAGCTTCCAGTATGACAAATGATGTTTCTTCTTCGTCTCCCCCAGAGATCAAAACAAAACCAAGGAGTAATTATCCCAGAAAAATTAAGGAAGTCGATTTGTTCTTCTTTCACAGGAAGAGTGCAAGTTACATTCCGCGCGTGTATAAGGGTGTGTGTGTGTGTGTATGTGACGTGAACGAGTCTGATTCTGTCTTTTGGTGTGTAATGAGTGTGTGCGTGGCCCTGCCTGACGGAACTATCAGACTACTTTATTTGGTATTAAGAGTGCGTAATGCATGTATACGTAAGTGTGTGTGTGTATGTATGTGTGTGTGTGCGTGTGTGTACGTTTATGGCTTATTTGACATCGAGGTTCCTCCTTCTTCTTCTTACTGTCTATTGCAAGCAGTAAAAATCCATATAGAACACCACTCAGTGAGTTCCAGAGTCATATTGTTGTTACGTATAGAGGGTTGGATGGCAGGGTGGAAAGATGAGTGGGAGACGGGGAGGAGGAGGCCGCGGGGGGGAGGAGGAGGGCAGGCAACGCAGGTGGGCGGAGCTCCTTGGTGGATCCCCATCGATTGGCTGATTAATCTAAAGCAAATGATAAAAAATAAAAAAAAACGACAAGCACACACACACACGCAACACACAACACAACACAACACCAGCCCGATGTTTGGGAAACAGGGAGCAGCCGCATCATCGGAACGGGAGCACAGATGGCGGTAGTTGGCCGGTTGCGGTCGTAAGAGTTGGTGGAACCAAGTGGCGATCGTCCCATTGGTGGAGAGGGGAGAGGATGGAACCAAAGCCGTTTGTTGGTTGGTTGGAGCCCGGGCAGAGAATAGAGGGGGAGAGAGAGAAAAAGAAAACAACATTGGTTAGCAAATAAATGACTGAAGCACTTGCACCTGTTGCTGTTGTCTGCGTCTAACAGACGTAATCTCTTTTGAGATTGTCAATCGGGAACAAAACACTTTTCTTTTCAATTGACTGGTCTGACAGTGTCTTGGAAATAGCTGGCTTCTGGCCACTGCTGAAAAAGAACAAAACTTTCATTTCAGATAGCTAACAAAAAGCCAGGATTCCTGTGCTTTGCCTGCATGGTTGACTCAATACCAAAAAAGGCTAATATCGGCTAGGCCAAGCTGCTAAAAGAGTATCTGTTATTCGCCTCATATCAATTTGTCTAGACAGAGACAACACAACATGTAGACTCAACAAATGTTGCGGTTTTAAAGCAATAGGATACATTGAGTGCAAAACTATCTTCTTTTTTTTTCTTTCTTAGTAAGACTTCGAAAAGAACAATTTTACTTGAGGGGTGCTTGATTGTACCTCGGCTATTTGCACAGTGACACATGACACATAAAACTAGAACACTAGATGAATATTTTGAAACATAATCGAACTAGTGTTTGGAGAGAGAGTTCTGTATGTGCACTTGTGCAGAGCAGAAGAGAAAGAGACAGACAGACAGAGAGAAAGGGAGAAAGCTCTTTACTTGATAAGAAACATCCTGTAGGATAGTAATACAGAGGGAGACCAGACATGCAGGTCTTTTCACATGGGGAGCGATTGACGCACCTAGTAATTCCTTTCCAGTGAGAGGCGAGTGGGCAGGGAGGTGCGGGCCATCTGACAGTCGGAGCGACAAGCGGGCACAATCCTGTGAAACTGTCCTGTTCGTGCCCGTGTCACGTACGCCCCCGCCCGTCGCCGCCAGAGTTTAATTGTGTTTTGTGTCTAAACAGTATATTCATGGGTTCAATTTGTAGTCCTACAGCGGCCATATTGAGGACCAACACAGGTGTTCTGATTGATGTAGAACATTAATTCTATGCCAATCAGACAAGTGAAACACCTGTGTTGGTCCTCAACATGGCCACTTTAGGACTACAAATTGAAACCATGAATATGCATGAGGAGCGCAGTGCAACCCCGCGGATCCAAGCGAGTGTGTGTAGTGTTGCCACCCATGTGAAAAGAGCTTTAGCATTCACTCAGTAGTAGGCCTATTTCTCGCAGTAAGAATGTGGGGTGCATTGAGTACATTGAGTACATTCGAGGAGTGTGTGTGTGTGTGTGTGTGTGTGTGTGTGTGTGTGTGTGTGTGTGTGTGTGTGTGTGTGTGTGTGTGTGTGTGTGTGTCAAGGCTACGCTGATGGATTAAGATACAGCACGTTCAGGCACACATACTGTACAAAGTAATTCCTTCCACGTGCATGACACATCATAATAACAGTGCTAAGACCCTCATCAAGCCTCTTAGAGAGAGATTGAGAAAGAAAACAAAGCGAAAAGGGAATGTGGGCAGAGAGAAGAAGAAGCGTGGAAGAGAGAGAGAGAGAGAGAGAGAGAGAGAGAGAGAGAGAGAGAGAGAGAGAGAGAGAGAGAGACAGAGAGAGAGAGAGAGAGAAAGAAAGGATGGGAGCAAGATGAATAGATGGAGGAAGTTAGGAAAGTTAATAAGAACAGAGAATTATAGGAAGGAGAGAGGAATGGTGAAAGGCAAAGAGACAGAGAGAAAGAGAGAAGGTCGATGTATACATATTACTGTTTCTGAACCTCACATTGTTTTGTTTGGGTCTTTTTCTTTGTGTTGGCTTCTCTCTTTAACTCTCTCAGCACTACTGCATGTCCCCATTAACATTCATGGTGCACTCAAGATGGTCATGCATATTTCATACACACGTGTGGTGCGTGGCACACACACACACACACACACACACACACACACACACACACACACACACACACACACACACACACACACACACACACACACACACACACACACACACACACACACACACACACACACACACACACACACACACACACACACACACACACACACACACACACACACACACACACACACACACACACAGTACCCCCCTCCTCCTCACCTTGCCCCATACATAGGCTGCGGCAGATTACATAACAGCACCCCCCTATCCCACCCGCTCAAGTGAAACGCACACAGCATTTTCCACTCTAATGTCATGGACACACTACCACCACTTGGTCTATAGTACACCAGCCATTCTCAAACTTTCAAATGTCAAGGTCTCCCCTTAACTCTGACAGTGTACAAATGGAACCAAATGGACCCGTTAGGGTTCATTTGGTTCCATTTGTACTCTGTCAAGTTACAGACTTGCATGGGTCAATTTAGACCCCCATAAAGGAACCCACAGAGTCCCTGGGATCCACTTTGAGAACCACTGTTGTACACAGCATCCAGAGTGTTTAGTTATTATACACTTTCAGAGTTGGCCTAAATAACACACTGGATTTTGCTGGTCTACTGACAGCAGACACAGACAAATGCAAGTCCAACATGACCAAAATATACAAAATGTTTAGATTTGGTTTGCTGTGGGAATAAACATGAAGAGTAGGCTACTTGGTTCATCAGGTCTGATGATAATATATCACAGTTTCAGCCTGTTTGTGTATTCTTGCATTAACCCATGTAGTTCAACCGCCAAAAACCAGCTAGTTTCAGATGTATTTTTGTCTGGGTGTGGGTTAGCGGGTGAGCTATGTACAGTGCATGTGTAGAGAAGTGGTGCACAAACAGTGTGGGGCCATTTTTTATAAAGATTCTGATTCCAATTGCATTGTGGAATTTCAATGTTTTTAAACTGAATTTGCTGATAATCATAATGTTGTTTACTGGTTACATGGATGTTGGCCTTACAGCATTGTACATACATTTCTGTTTATAGACTACAGGATTTGGTGTGCCACGAAAAGCTTTAAAAGAGTATATGATTTGACGGAAGAAGAGGATTTGTGGTCACATGTCGAATGTTTGTCCTGAGTGCACTGGAAAAAATCTAAATGCTTTGTTTTGTTTGTCACTTTGAGTGCACGGATACCAAAGCGTTTTGCCCAACCAATTCATCATTTTTGTTAAACCCGTTTCGGTTTTGACAACTCTGAGCACCTCCGTTTTCCCACTACGCCCTGACCAGTCATCCCATTGAAAACATAACAAACATAAAATCTAGGAATGATTTTTTTTTTTTTTTGTCTTCAGCTTTTAACTATAAAAAAACATTGCTGTCAACTGTCAAACAATTAACTTGAGGGTCATTGCTGCAAAAGGTGATCTCCCCTGGTGTAGAGAAGACGAAAGTGGTTGTGCCTGTCGGGAGTCGCTCTCCATTCCGACATGTCGCCACTCCGAAATTGACTTCTTATTGTCGGAGTGGCGACACTCCCATAGGGGTTAAGTTTAGGGTTAGGGTTAGAGATAGGGTTAGTGTCGGAATGGAGACATGTCGGAAAGGAGACATGTCGGAGTGGCGGGGTGTAACCGTGCCCGTCTAATATACAGTGTGTGTGTGTGTGTGTGTGTGTGTGTGTGTGTGTGTGTGTGTGTGTGCACACGTAAGAGTGAGTCCATAATTTTAAGGATAGAAAAAACAAGGTCAAAGTGGGGAAAAAGGCTGAGAAAAGAAAAAGATGATACTGTACCCCTTCCACCCTCCCCCCTTCTCTCTCTCTCTCTGTCCCTTTCTCATCAGATAGCGTTATCTGTCCGGTATATCTGTCATTCTCCTTCCATCAAACAAGCACAAAACACACACAAAGCTGTCAATGCTATCTGATTGTAGCCCTAAATGCATACAGTACAACACAACAGCAGCCTATTGCCTCACTCACAGAGTGTGTGTGCGTGTGCGTGTGCGTGTGTGTGTGTGTGTGTGTGTGTGTGTGTGTGTGTGTGTGTGTAACTTGAGAGAAGCCAATATTGAGTTACACCTGTGCTTCTAGGAGGCAACATAAACAACGCTCACGTGAGAACCAAGAGAGAAAAGGAAGATAAGGACAAGGAGAGAGGGACCGGTATAGACGGTACAGGGCAGTGGTTACTCAAACTTTCACATTTCAAGGTCTCCCCTTAACTCTGCCAGTGTACAAATGAAGCCTGACGGGTTCATTTGGTTCCATGTGTACACTGTCAGAGTTACAGACTTGTGTGGGTCAATTTAGACCCCCATAAAGAAACCCACAGAGTCCCTGGAATCCACTTTGAGAACCACAGGTATAGGGCATAGCAGTGAGCGTGGTATACTGGTGCAACAAAATTGTCCATTAATCTTTCCCATAGAGATTTACAAAAATATTTGTATCAATTATTTTAAGCATTATAATCAAGCCATCATGGTGAATCATGACCATGAAACCTTTGATTCTGTGAAAAGAAATATTTGAATATTTAATTATATGATATACTACATTTAATAAATACACTTTAGCGGTTTTCCTTTCTTTTCTTTTCTTTTCTTTTTTTTTACATAATCAAAGGTTTTATGGCCATAATTCACCAGGATCCTGGATGGCATGATTCTAGGCTTAAAATAATTTATATCATTATTTTTGTAAATCTCTATGGATTGTTTTGTGGTACTAGAAAACCATGCCCACTGCTATGCCCTATAGGCAGAGAGAGAGAGAGAGAGAGAGAGAGAGAGAGAGAGAGAGAGAGAGAGAGATGGAAGAGCGAGGTAGGGGGTAGAGGGGTGGGGTGGACGGATAAAAGGGAGGGAATTTGGGAGAAAGGGAGGAGATAATACATTTACAGTAACACTTTTGGATTTATCTGTTGTGACAAGTGATGTGTCCTAGTTTGAGGTCGTCTCATTGTTTGGCTTGATAAATCAAGCACGCCTCCACAACTTGGAACCATCTGTCTTTGTCTATAAACGTGGGAAAGACACACTGACTTGCAGCTGTTCCCTATGTACTGTAGTTTGCCATCACTTCCAACATATCATGCTAGTTACAGTCAGAATTATTATTTTTTATTTCCAGAGTTTATATATTATTAATTGCCTGTACAGTATGTCTCTGTCACCCAGGATAAAACAGTTAACTGAAGAAAGAGATAGATAGATACCTTTATTATCCCAAGGGGGAAAATCAGTCACCCAGAGGCAGCACAGCAGTTTAAGGTTATTTACAAAGTTACAGAGAAGTATGATTTTTTTTTACAGTGTACACAGTAAAAGAGCAAAGTACACCAAAAAGGAGAAAGAAGAATATATACATAAAGTGTCAAAACAGTCAACACTCATAAGTGTAATAGCAATACTTAAAAAGCAAATGGCAATACTTAAAGCACAACTTATCAATACAGTTCCAAACAAAAGTGTCCATAACAGTACTCTACTACTCAATACTACTAGATGGCGAAAAGAGAGGTGGTTGAACCAATGGGGGAAGAAGAGAGGAGATAAGGAGGAAGAGTAAGAAATGAGTTCAAGAGTGGAAAAGGAGGGATGAAGAGTAAAGAGGGAGAACCAGTGGACTGAGAATGAGAGAAATAAAAGCAGTTAATAAGAGGAAATGGAGAGATTAAAGACTTGGAGGGAGGGAACATGGAAGGTGAGATAAAAGCAAGGCTGGGAGGAGGGAGGGAAAGGAGATACCAGTAAAGTTCAAGGTCAGGGACAAATTAAGAGGCTCTCGTCTCCCATGTCTCAGTGGCACACAGAAATGCAAAGCAGTTTAATCCTGAGAGTTGAAAAAACTGACATGCAAGGGTACATTTTGACACTCTCAGAGTTGAAATAATACAAGTTGTCGCATGCACACACACACACACACACACACACACACACACACACACACACACACACACACACACACACACACACACACACACACACACACACACACACACACACACACACACACACACACACACACACACACACACACACACACACACACACACACACACACACACACACACACCTTGTCTATTTCAGTGAGTGTTTATTCATGTGTCTCAGACCAGATTACCTGTCAGTGTCACACTGACACAGGCCTTAAAATGGAACAGACTATTTGCGTTGGCTTGCAAAACGCAGGTGTACTAAAGAATTCTCATACAAAACAACTCCTCTCTATCCCATTACGATTAGGCTAAATTCCTAAGCGCTTCACTCCCCAGGTTTTACCCGCAGGGGTAATTTAGCAGTTAGTATAGTACCCGCTTGCGTAAGAAACATACATTTAATGTAAATGTGCATTGTTCACGTTACATGGCAACATTCCAGCGGAAGAGCCCAGGGAAGAAAAAAACCTAATTGCCAGTATTGTGCCTAAGCGACCGGAGAGACCAGTATTTTCCCTGAGCGACTGGAGAGAACAGTATTGGCCCTGAGCGACTGGAGATACCGTCATATTACTTGGCGTCAGGCTGTCTCTTTGTCTCGGCCAGTCTGTCCATCTCACTGTTACTACTCTGTGTTCAGGTGAAGATAGACGAGTGAGATTAACGTAGTGAAAGAAGACAGCGTACAAAGACGCAGAGAGGGTGTGTGTGTGTGTGGGGGTGTTGTTGTGCACGTTACTTTATTCATCGTGCTGTATCTGTACATGGATTTTGGTGTCACACAAACAGACATGCACACTCACACACACACACACACACACGCACATGCATGCAGTGCTGACCCATATAGAGGTGGATATAGATTACGAGACAGAAGGTCTCAGTCGGGATCAAGTTTACATACTGTGTGTGTGCGAGCACAAGCACGCGTGCGTGCGTGTGTGTATGTGAATGTGAATGTGAGAGAGAGACAAAAAGCAAGAGGAGGGAGAGATTCTTCTCTATTGCATTTTGATCAGTTTGGCTCAGTTTATACTAGTGCAGGGGTCTTCAACGTTTTCAGGCCAAGGACCCCTTAGTTGAGAGAGAGATGAAGCAGGGACCCCCACAACCTGTTCTTATATTCCATATAGTTTCATCCTTTGACAGCACTATCATCAGTGTATTTTGGATTCATGTCAATTTGTGTTTTCAGATATTTAACCACTTGAACCGTCATTATTAATAAACTTGACCTTTCACTCTGTAGTCTGCTCTTTTTCCCCTCTACACCAAACCTCTTTGCCAAAAATAGCTGATCTACAAGCTCACAACGCAGAATATGGACACTAGGGTTCAAGTTGTTAATATAAAAAGGATGGGAAGATTTGGAGGACCCCCTGTAGTAACTCTGAGGACCCCTATTGAAGACCCCTGTACTAGTGTATTGGTGCGTTCAATTACCAACAAACCTGGACCTGGATATCTTTCTATATGGAGATACGAAAATGTGTGTTTAGAAAAATTATCCATACAAGTGTAGCCAGGGCCAGTAGGTTAAACATCAAGGAGCAAGAATGTAGAAATAACTGATCATTGATCAATAACTGATCACACACACACACACACACACACACACACACACACACACACACACACACACACACACACACACACACACACACACACACACACACACACACACACACACACACACACACACACACACACACACACACACACACAAAATAGTAAAACAGTAAAAAGTAAATAGTCTTGAGGTTTGACACAAATTGGTTGAAGAGATGAGACAATAACAAAGACCGGGCTTTGTATAATAATCAAGATAGTTTTATTACACAAAGTGCAGTAAGACAGTCAACTGGCTAACTTGCTCGGTGTGGATAAGACAGGATGCAAGCGCAAGGTTTTCAGTCCTCAGGCCTTGCTTTTATACCATGTTCTACCAACAGTGTGTGTTCAGTGTTCACATGCACATATCAGAGATAAGATAGATAGATACCTTTATTATCCCAAGGGGGAAATTCAGTAATTCAGATAAGTAATTCAGATAAGTGGTCAGATAAGTGGTCATAGGTGGTCATAGGCGTGTGCACATCTTATCATAGGTGTGCGGCTTCAGTGGTTGTGCATGAGAGTGCATGAGACCAATGGTCAGTGTACATTTGATAGAGCATGCATGTACTGATGTCTTGCCTGACCATTATGCAACATACATGTGCTGATGTCTGGTTATCATTATGCAATGATATCTTCCTGACCATTAATTGCTCAGGTATCCTTAGTATCTCTACGTGTGAAAGTTGACCAAGTGTCTTGAGTGGACAGTCATGGTTACATATATGGTTAAGTAAGTAGGAGAAAAGTCATTACTTAAGTCATGTATGTTGAAGACATGCACTGGAAAGCCTTCAATCCATGAGGTATAGGGATATAGTGTGCAAGATGTTTAAAATAATACACACACACACACACACACACACACACACACACACACACACACACACACACACACACACACACACACACACACACACACACACACACACACACACACACACACACACACACACACACACACACACACACACACACACTTTGAGTCGACTAGATTTCTTCATGAAAATAATATTCCCAGTCTAGGCAAGCTGATGGCAGGGTTGGATAATATCCCAATTCAAATAAAAGAGATAGGGGACACAAGAAAAGCCTGATTTATACCATAAAAAGTGTGAGATAGAGACTGACTCCTGATTTATACTTGGCTGCGGTGGGGTCTCGTACCGAAAATAGGCGATCTACAACTTCACAACGCGGCTCCCGGCATTGTGAGACACGATGCGCCGCGCATTGTATAAATCATCAGGCTTGACAGACAGACAGACAGAGGGGATGTGTTTAAGTGCTTTATGGAGCTGCAGTGCTGCAGTGCAGTGGGACCCACATGTGGTTCAACGTGTGCTACAGCCAATGACAACGCTCTGACTCTGACAACAATACATACGGGCTTATATGAGTCATAACATACCGGCTGGCCTGGTATGTGGATGAATGATGATGTAACATACCAGCTGTTTACACACAACACACAACACACACCACACACACACACACACACACACACACACACACACACACACACACACACACACACACACACACTTTGTATTTCTACCTCCAAGAGAGGACCTCCAATTGACTTACAGTGCATGCATCCCTAACCCCCATTTCTATCATACCTAACACGTTACACTAACCTTTTACAATTTACCCTTTTCAAAGTGAAAATATATTCAAAGTATTCCTTTTTATCTCTTCTCTTTTAGACCTCTCTCTTGAGGCCCGACAAGTTTTAGAGAACAGAACAGATCAGAACAGAATAATGAAATATTTACAAAGGGAGAAGAAGAGAAGAGAAGAGAAGAGAAGAGAAGAGAAGAGAAGAGAAGAGAAGAGAAGAGAAGAGAAGAGAAGAGACTTCGTGTTGTGGTGCTTCGGTGTCAGTCAGCTTAGCAGCCAGCAATAGCCTTGTCATCCTAATGTTTATATTTAGAGAGCTCCTGGGCTGGCTAACTACAGAGCTGGCTAACTGGCCTACATAGATTACACAATATACAGTTAGGATATTCTTGTACAATGGAACTATCTGGGCAACTCCGTTAGCACCCTGGCTTCTTATCACCTGCTCACTGTGTAACACAATACCAAATCTATGCTGAGCAGCCTTTGTCTTCAGTAAGCACGCGAATAAATTCTGCAACGGTGGACAAATAGCTTGAAAGACAGAGTCTGTGTTTTCATGATTATGTACGGTTACTCAACTCAGCCTAATCCTTAAACAGTCTTGTTACTGTTGACTTGCTGCAAAATGCGTGGCTTAGAGCAGTGTGTACCGTGTCCCCTATGCTATATAGGGGAACACCATGCATGCAGTCAACAAGCCAACCTAGAAATGTACTGGAGATTTGTCTGGATTTGCAACAATGAGGTTAGATTACCCACATGCTTCCCCCGACACCCTGATTGACCTTAAGAGGCCAAGCACAACACATGCATGCAAGCATGTGCATGCTCGTTCAGCTACTGCCCTGAGAGAGGCCGTCTGGCCAGCAGAAGGTCACCGGTTGTTTGCGGCCCCGACCCTTCCAGTCGATGTGTTGAAATGTCCCCGAGGAAAACACTTAACCCCTAACTGCTCTCGGGGCGCAGTATAAATAGGGCCCACTGCTCCTAATAGTTCGGCTGGGTAAATGCAGAGGACTGTTTTCATGTATGTGCAGATGTACAGTGAGTCATTGTACATCAACACATACATGAAAACAGTCCTCCGTTTTGTCACTGTCAGTGACAAATACTCCCACAACAACTAATGGGTACTAAATTGATATAATACGAAGCATGCACGCACACACTCTGAATCTATATGAAAAGAGGAAGTCAATCCATGTCCATCACAATTACTTAGGCTCCCACTTAAAACTAGCATACTAACATGTGTTTCTCATAGGCTCCTAACTCCTAACGCACCAGCGTACTGACATGTAATCATCACTGGCTCGTTGTATAATCATCATTCATGGCATTGCCGTGGCATGGTGGTGTGTGGTATGTGTGTGTACCAACAGGCTGAGGCACCAGGATGTCCAAACATATAATTTTCATAGGCCCTCATTCTAAAACAGCATGTGACCATAGCCAGCAAGCACATGCTGTCCTTTTCACAAACACGCAAGTCTCGTAGACTCCAGACAAATGGATGGAAATGGGCCTTCATGGTTTGTTGCCTGCCTGAAGTCATCAGCATATGCCCATATACTGTACAGACAGTATATAACCATTATTTAACGAGTAAAACAATATGTTGTATGCAAGTATGCAATGGCCAAGAGGCAGGAATGTTACACAGGTAGATTTGCTTAAATCTACACGCAGTGAGGTTCACACAAGCTGCTGTTGACAACAGCCTTGGCCTACTTTCATACAGGAGTCTCATTACCGTCAACCCCCCTACAAAACCCCTGATGCTTTGACCCATTGGGACCTAATACCTTAGGGTGCAGAACCATGGGACTACAGGACAGGAGTCCCTCACTCTGGGTCTACTCCCACAGCGAGGGAGGGAGGGAGGGAGAGAGAGTAATAGAGACATATCTCCCCTGTCCCCAGACTATACCCCCTACACAGTAAATGCATGCTAATTTATCCATTGTGTAGTGTGTTTTGCGTGTTGTTTATGACTCACCACCATCACTATGACCCAGTTATAATACAGCTATCAATGCAATGCTGTTGTAACTGCTACGCTGTGGCCCTGAACAATTTGCAAAATATACCTTGTAATAAAACGCACACAGACAAATGGGGGCACCCCCACACACACAGACAGACAGACATGCAGAGACACGTACCCACAGAACAGTGTATTGTGTTTGTATGAAATGCTCTGTGTTGGCAGAGGGGGACACACTGAGGCTAGCTCATGCGTCTTTCCTTCCCTGCACGTTTCAAACTTGTCAAAAACAAAAATCAAAATGCCATGCTCAAAACTCACCATCATGCTCCCTGTCAAGAGAGAGAGAGAGAGAGAGAGAGAGAGAGAGAGAGAGAGAGAGAGAGAGAGAGAGAGAGAGAGAGAGAGAGAGAGAAAACCCTTCAAGGAACACCTCAGGGCTCAGCAGCTTAAACTCCTCCCACACACAGATACTGTACTGGAATATTCCACTGTTGTGATGACATGTGCGCGCTCTCTCTATTGACAGACATACAGTAAAATGTCAACATAGTTAACATAAGCTATACTCCCACGGCAATATTATGAAGTGATTTGTAACCTCGGTTCACTCTCAGCGTGGAAATGCATCTTTTGGATGGGGTTCTACACGATGAAAACTATCTCCCATGCTACTACAGTCTGTGGCCCCCCCTGTCCTGGCCCCACCCTTGGGCCTGGATTTCTGCCATGCACGTGAGAAGTTGGCTGGCTGGTTAGGGCTCTGGTGGTAGACGGTTATCAAAGCCAATATCAGATGACTGTATTATGTATTTTTAGCTCTGGGCATGACACACAAGTGGCACGTTTAAATGTATTGCCATATACAATACAATATACAATGGGGCAATCGTAGCTGATTGGGTATAGAGGCCATCTGGTACTCTCAGAAGGTCACCGGTTTGCATCAGGGCCCACCCATATAGGGATGGGATGATTTACGATATTATCGCGATAGTCAAAATCCATTATCCTGGGGCTGAACATTTGCCAAAAAATAGCAGATCTACAAGCTCACAACGCGTCGCAACACGACGCGTTGTGAGCTTGTAGATCTGCTATTTTTTGGAAAAGACATTTGATAAGAGAGTGAAAAAAGACAATCAAGTACGTGTATTATAAGTACCTTTTACCAATTGTAGAGGGTTTAAGTGGTACCGGATATGCAGCTCGGCAAATAAACTGTGAATTGATCCCAGTGCATAACAAAGCACGATATCACAATAAATTAAATCTCCACAATACGATTATCGTGAGTGTTTTTTTATCGCGATAAACAATAATATCGCGTATCGTCCCATCCCTACCCATGTATGTCTACAGTATGTGTCAAATAGGTCCCGGATCAAGACATTTAACCCCTAACAGCTCCGCCCGAGAGCCAGAGAGAGAGAAACCAGCATGACCATCTGAGTAACCATCTGCTGGGTGAAGCAGGGATAAAAAGATTCCACTGTGGCATTAACAAAGGTCTCCCTTTCCTAAAGAAAACCCGAGCAACGCACTGACGCGTGATTATGGATCCCACTGGGAAAGATGGATGGAAACGGCATAGAGCGCTCGTTTTCAGTTATTGTCCACGACATTGCAAGCGGCGCAAAGGCCAGCGGACCTTGGTCCTGCTCTTCGCGCCCGAGCGCCGCAGGCGCGAGTGCCCGCGAAGAGCGGGCCAGGGCCGCGCGGCCGGCGGAGCGCCACGCGAGTTACGAAGCCGTGGTGAATGCAATGGTTATATTTAGCGCACGATAAACGCCATGATAATTGGGTTTTGGTGCACCTCGCGCGGTCCAAGTGACTACAACGGAGCGCTCCCTACGTCCGGTTCAGCCAATCACAAGCTTCAAAAATGAGTCCGGGGCGTGGTTATCCATCTTTCCCAGTGGGATCCATAATCACGCCGCACTGACACATTAGTCACCTTCAAGTTCAGATTAAGGATGCCCTTAATAATATATGCCTTCCAAGAATAGAGACTTCATACTTAACCAATTTGCTCTTCTCCATGCCGGCCCTTCTTTATTACCATGTTTCTCTCTCATCAGTCTCTCCTCCCTCTTCACTGTGGTTAATGGCCACCAACGGTGTTTATTCACATAATTGTTTCACCAATGCATTCCATTATTGTCAAAACGAGAAGTAAAAGAAACATATTTCCTCATCATCAAAAAACAACTGGTACAGTAGCTCTACCCATTATGCTCAACGTGAACGCGAAGACCCGGGTTCGCATCCGACCTAGCATCCGGTCTAGCATGCTCCCCTCTCTCTGGCCTTGGTTTCTTGTCTCTCTCAACAACAGATCAATATGCAGCTAAGACAAATATTACACTCCATTAAAGTAGACCGACTTACTTCCATGCCAGACTAGTATCACTCTGCATGTGTAGACTAAGCACTGCATAGTGTGAAGTTATAGGGGGAACGCTTGCGATTCCTTGTCACATGTTCCCTTTTAACCCTCTCGCATTCTCGTTCTACCACGCTCTTTCATCTTTCCTCTCGCTCCCCCTCTCTCTCCCACTGTTCACCATCCATAGAAATGCAATTACTTAACAGGTTAATGTGTTTGTCAATACATTGGTACTCGCTTTAGACAAGTGAGCTTAGGGGGGAACCCTGTGTAACTCCAGTAAGTATTTGATACCCTGTTGACATTCTGTATGACTGGGAGTAATTTTACTGTAATTATAGGGAGCATTTTGCCCCAGAAGCCCCACCCCTTTATATTTTGAAGTCATCATTACTCATTATTTGGGAGTGTCTGTCTGTGAATGTTGTTGTTTTTCTATGAAGGTACACAAAGAATAGTACACGCACACGCACACGCACACACACACACACACACACACACACACACACACACACACACACACACACACGCACATGTATCTAGGGTGACGGTATGGAGACGGCAACTGGCAGTGTTCCAGTAATGTCATTAACACTGTTAGCAATACTGCACTCCAGCTAATGGACATGGACACAGTCCCTCTCTGTCTAGTCCGGTAATAAGCGCACTCTGTCGTGTGTACCATGTACACATGGGCAAACGTGCAAACACACACAGAAATCTCTGAGTGTTAGCCAACTTAACTCTGAGTGTAAAAATTGCTGTGCAGATGAAAACACCCACATAGATGCGCAATCAAGACCAACTGGTATGTTACGTTTTTGTTTACCTGAGATGAACAGGGTTAGGTCAGGAGGAGACCAAAAACATGTACTGTAACATACACACACCCAGTTGATTATCTTGCTGTGATTTAGTATGGAGAGGAATGGAGAAAACAGAATCGAACACCACAGCCGGTGAGCCGGTAAGAGGAAGGATCCCCAACCAACGCTGGAAACTCTTAAGGCTGGTATTTCACGTTAAAACGTTTCAATAGCAGCGCGGTTGTACAAACATGCAAATCAATTCCATCAGTGTTGCACTATGTATCAACCCCAGCAATTAAGTGAAAGGTTGTGTGCCGCTTTAGGTGCTTTAAGATTAAACGGTTTGAACCTTTTGCAACTAGTTTCATCTTGGCAAAATGCTGCGATCACAACACTTCACATAGTACCACTGGCACCAACTGGATTAATTTATTAAAGCTGATAGTGTAGCAATTCTCAAACTTTTTATTTTGAACATTCTCTAAGTTACAGACCTGTAAGTGTCCACTTTTTTTTTTTTTACAACAAACACATTTTATTGTCCCTTTGAAAAAATTACTTGACGATTGTATAATCAATCATTTAGCTGGGGACCTCCCCTGGAACCCCCTCAAGGACGCCTGGGAGTTACGGGACCGCACGTTGAGAACCATTTGTTTAAACAATGGCAGATAAACCGTTGGAACTTGCAACTCACCAACGCTACCAGACTACTTTGTATTGTTTGCCGGTTAACGCCCATGAAAGCCCTGGTTGGCAACGAAAAAAACAAACCGGTCACAATATCTACCCACCTGTCTATCATGTTAACTTGTTATTGTTGCTGTGTTTTTGCTGCATGCAGCTGATGGAGTGCACAGCAGGCCGTAGCTGAATCTTGATGTTGTTGTCGCCTCTGTCCTTTGCCAGGCTGTGTCTAATGCCAAGCTGGCTTTATACAAAGTAATAACCTGCCACAGCCAGCATGGCGTCAGGTTTCTGAAATGGTTACACCCAGCTTGATAACAACCAGGGACAATTTGCTGCGTCTCTCGATCATCAGTTAGCCTATTGGCAATAACGGGGCAGTTAATGCCATTGTAATATTTCATAACTGGTGCGAAAGTATTGCACAACACAAGCTGTGACCAGACCACTAGAAACAGGTAAATGTGTTTGAACATGGCAGTGACACTGTGTCTGTTTGCATTACAATGAGGCATTCCAATTTGCTGCTAATTCCCTTTTTTCCCCCTCATTCAGACCTCAGCCTTGTGCTGTCGTGTGACAAAGCATAAATCAGGCTTTAGGCTACTTGGCTAGGTTTCACTAATAACTCCAAGCATGAGGTATTGCAGACATAATATTATTACTGCCCGTTTAATATAGCATAACGTGAGTAGTCAGGCATGCATTGACTTGCTCCTAATGTCTTTAGACAGGGCTTGCTAACGGTTTAACTTACAGGCCAACCGTTTTCATCACCAGGGTCTGGGGCTGTCCTTGACGAGAGACATTCCTAGTCGACTCAGGAATTTGTCAGCTAATCGATTACTTGATTTGTTTGACAAATTGTGTTTGCGACATACAATCCTGGGGAGACCAGCCTTTTCAGGTTGGTGAGGTTGAGCCCTGAACATCCTAATTTTGATTTCCCAATATGTAGAATTGAAGTGTTATATAAAGAATTTATGCTCCACATTTATTTTTATAAATATTATACCTAACCAACAGAATAATCAATTATTTGACTATGAGGGGACAGCCCTATCAGGGTCATCATACAGTAGTTTTGTTATAATTTATAGATACTGTATAGATTTGGAGATTTACCATTGGTGGAATTAAAAGGAAAATCCAGTAACAATCATAGCATGTATTTTAGTCCCGGGTGCCAATTCTCTTACCTACTGAACATAGCAGAAAGTGTGACACCAATTGAAATTGTGTTCGGTTTCAGCAAGAGGCACCCACAATTTCCTGTGTGAGCGAAATAACAATGCTGAGGCACGAACTTAGGCATTGTGTACTGTATGTTGTAGATGGCTGCCATATAGGAAGCCTCCCTGTTGGTCAACACGTCTGTTATTGTTTGTTTAACCTGTATATGGTCACTTTTCATCGCCGTTGTTTTGATGGTTTTCCTTAAATTTCGACTGTGCGTGTGCGTGTGTGTGCGTGTGCGATTGGGGACAAGAGTAGTGCGGTTGCTTTCTATTAGGCGCCTTATCAGCAGCACTGCAGGCATGTATTTGTTTGCGTGTGTGAGTGATCTGGTAGAGATATGGGAGGCTATTGATGGCAAGCTACAGTTTTTGTAAGTGAGGCTAGGCACATACACATTCTCCTTCCATTCCCCCTGGAGACGCACACGCACACACGCACACGCACACGCACACACACACACACACACACACACACACACACACACACACACACACACACACACACACACACACAGGGTTGTGTATAGAAAACTTTACAAGAATGGGAAGTGGGTTATCAGTGCACAGGATCGGTGTTTAGGACACAGAGCTAGATTTCAAAGACTGTGGACTGTATGTGTGTACTGTGTATGTGGGTTGAAATTGATAGATTACCGGTAAGTAAGTGTGTGGAGGGCGTAGCTTTCCAATTAGCTGCAATTGTGTGCAAACTGGAGGCAAATTACAGTCTGTCGATTTACGGTACGAACTATGATTCATGTCAAGTACAGCATGTACTGCAATAACAACATCAAAACTGCACGGACTAGATGGGTAACTGGGGCCCAGAAATGTTATGTGCGCGTATGATCATCATGTAGGCTATATGTGAACGTGTGTACTTGAATGAGTATTACATGCATGTGTAGTGTACACTGTGTGTGCACAGTGTGTGTGTGTGTGTGTGTGTGTGTGTGTGTGTGTGTGTGTGTGTGTGTGTGTGTGTGCGCGCATGCAAGTGTGTATGCGTGTACCACACATGTGACTGTGTGTGACTAATTGCATGACATGTTCATGCCCTCTTGCTGAATCAGCACCATTTGTTAGTCAGCATAAATCCCATCTAGAGGAAGTCTAGGCCTACTGTAGGTTTCACTTCCACTTATCCAGCTCTCCTCCATCATGCACTGAACATAGGCTGACTGCACCAAAAGAACATGCAACGTCAACAAGGAGATAGAAACAGAAAAAGGGAAGAATAATTTGTGTGTGTGTGTGTGTGTGCGTGCGTGTGTTACTCACCAAAAGGTCTTGAAAGCTTCATTAATGTCGCTGATATGTTGTTGTTAGGCCCAGGTCGCAATCTGCACTGGCCCTACCATTGCACCTACACACACACGCACACATAAGACATCAACACAAATCTTGCAATTTCAGTGGAGACACACATCTGTATCGCTGCATGAAAATAACAGACTTTCAAGTTAACAACGCTTTGCATGCTATGGAGTATTATTCAGCTCAAGGCTGATACGCATAGGGTACTCACAATGAGAGAGGCATATGCAAAAATCAATACAACACTCATGAGATTATATCTACAAGCTCGCAACATGTTACTGTGCGACACGATATTTTCACTATTCTTGGTATGAAACCCCATTCTATCTTTTTCCCCTAAACACCAAATCTCTTTGCTGAAAACAGACAAACGATATAAGCTCACAAAATGACCAGTTGTGTTGTGTGCTTGTAGATCTGATATTTTCACTGAATAGTCGCCCCGGAATACTGTCGCTAGGGTTTGGTTAAATGGTTAATTAATGTAGGAGTGAGAAACACTCACAAGCACACACAAATAGCGTGTATGGGCCTTTGTAACAATGCTGGAACCCAGTGTTTTAATCTTCCAGCCTTCCCCAGCAGGTAGTTAGCTTGTTCTAACAGTGAATTCCAATATTACACTGTTCCATCCTCCTACGCAACTACTCTACAGCAGCGGTTCTCAACCTGTGGGTCGGGACCCCCAAGATATTTCTAATACTTAAAACAACAAGGAAAAAAGACGATAACTGCATCAAAGGTAACCAACAAACTACACTATAAAAACTGGTCAAACATTGCAAAGAATTTGAAGTGTTAGCAGATCTACGAGCTTGTACCGGTAGGTCTGCTATTTTCACAATATTTATCTGTGACACCGGGTCAAACAAAATGTCATGCCTCAGTTGGGGGTCCCCGACTATGATTAATTCGGGGGGTCTCACGGCCTGAAAAGGTTGAGAACCACTGCTCTAACAGCACAACCACACAGACAGAAACAATCAGACGAACGAAGACAGTCGTTTTGTACACTATAGTGTATACAGACCCCACTTAACCACTACGACATGACTCGTTTCCACTACAGCACAAAAAACAAAGATAAGTGAATTCTCAAAAGAGACACACAATAGCAACATCAAGACAACACTTGGGCCTCGTGGGGGCAGGAGGGGGGGTTCTTATTTACCCGTTGCCTGTAAATACTCTGGGAACCATTAAGACAAAAGGATTTTTTGCGTACCGTACTGTGATATTAGTGGACACTGTAAATACGACGACTCACACCTAAACCCCTACTTCTTCTAATCAAGAAAATATCCCTCAGGGGAAATTCTATCATTTCAGTGGCCAGGCAAATACAAACTAGAAATATAAAACAACAACAACAACAACAACAACAACAAATAAGTCAAATACAAAATAAATCACCCTTTTCAAATAATGTGTCAGAACGTCAAAGTACACCATGTACACCATCAGAGGGTGTGTTCTAGACTTTTGAGGGCATACTATAATCTATGATCCGCGGCCTAACCTGCGTGACAGGTAGAACACAGCACTGTACACCATCCATAAAGAGCCTGAGAGATACAGTAGAGAGTAAACAAGACCAGACACGTACATACCCCACAGTAATAGACTGTATGCCAGAGTGGTCATAAACATTTTTAATTTCAAGGACCCCCATAACTCTTGAAAGTGTAGCCTATAGATGGAACCAAATGGACGCTTACTGTTCAGAGTTCCAGACCTGTCAAAGAGTCAATATGGAACACCCACAAGGAACCCTGAGCGTCGCTGGAGCCCACTATCAAACATATAATTTTGCGAATGTCTGTCCGTCCGTCTGTAACAGCGTTTCTCCTCAGTGGCTGGAGCAATTGATCTGAAATCGCATCACCATTAGCATATGAACACACCTGACATAACTGTGAAGCCCGAATTTCATTTCTCCCAAATTAAAGCTGTTTATTAGCGTTTACTACTGTATGTTGCCAGGGTTACGGTCTGTTCCTCCAGGCCATGGGATCTGTAGCCCCACACACACACAGCTCCCTCTCTCTCTCTCTCACGCTTTCACCAGGTGCGTTTGATGTGTGTCTCATCTTCCAACGGGTAAATAAATATACACTCCTCCATGAGCTGCTCCTTACATGATGCTCTCACGCACGCACCAGTTACAGTAACTTTCCCCACAACCCACACTCTGCACAGTATATTTTGGAGCACACATCTTTGAACGGGTAAGGTCTAGTTAGTATGCAATTAGGTGTTGTTGTAACAGTTTTGTTTACATTTACATATTTACACAATATTGCCCAAACGTATCTGCCATAATATGCCACATGTTTACATGCATTGCAGTTGCCTAATCAGATGTAATTATAGGATAATTGTCATAAAAATAAAAAATAAAATGACCTCACATCACACATATTGGCTGACAGTGCAGTACATGACATCGATGCTGTTGACTACAATAAGTCACTCAATGTGCAGAAGGTTACATAATACATAGGCTACTAGCCTACTACCAATATTTAATGACTTTGAGTTGACTTTAGGCTACATTTTATTCTATAATGGACTTAGTTTAGAAGTTATGATTTTAAATTAATTAGCCTCAAGCAACCTAATTATGCAACCTGTCCTCCTCATCACGGACAGCAGCGGTCAGCACCCCCCCCCCCCCCAGTATGAAAGTGTTGGCATCAAATGTAGGCCTAGTCCCAAAAGTGAAAGTACAAAATGTTCGAAAATAGCAGATCTACAAGCTCACAACGCGTTGCATCTATTTTCAAATATCCATGGTATAAAATAGGGCTAAAGTGGTTTATGTAGCCTAGACCTACAATTTATATCTGTAAAGTAACTATAGTAACTAAAGTTGTCAAATAAATATAGTCACACATATTGCCCAACTATAAATGGCCTGTAATTAAACACTCTCTCCATTCAATTCAGTTCAGTTCGCTTCAATTCAATTGTGCTTTATTGGCACGACTGTCATCAAAAAGCAATTAGCGATTATTGCAAGCACATGCGATTCCATAAACGTGCTGTCAACGTTACACTAATTATGAACGGCTCATAATGGGACGAAATCAAACACACATTAAAACGACACTGAGTGCAGAACGAAGATTGAACAAGTTTAGTTGATGTCACTCTGTGTCACATCTCTCTCTCTCTCTCTCTCTCTCTCTCTCTCTCTCTCTCTCTCACTCTCTCTCTCTCTCTCTGCAGCCGCAACCTGAGATGCTGTTGTACAGTAGCCGTACATCGACAATTTAAGTCACGCCGTTAATCGTCTATAAACATGCAATGTACGCACCTCGCCGCGTTATTCCAACACGCTCGGACGGAGACAGTTGTCGATGGTCCTTTTAATATATGTTATTCTTTTTTCTCCTCTTTTTGTTGTTGGGGTCGCCCTTGGCTTGGCTCCGCAGCAGCTCCGGCTCGCTTTGTTTTGGTGCATAGATTCTATGGGGTTTTTTTGCAGCTGAAGCCAGAGGCTTTTAAGTACGCCTTTAAAAGGAATAACAGTCGGAAGGAGGAGAGACCGTAGCGCTGGGCTTCCGCTGACGCGCGGGGTAGATTTGCATAAAGTGGGCGGGGCTTGTAGGTGTCTCCGCAAAGAGGCTTTCATGATCGTTTCAGACAGTGGGCGGGGCCTCACGTTTCTGTTGCATATGTATGTAAACTAAAGGTTGTTTTCAAGGCAAATCCGCAGCCTGTCAGCTGATTTCGACTTCTACCTCCCCTACCCCCCTCCTCCCCCCTCTCCCACTCGCTGAGCATACATGGTTACTGGCTATATAATTTGTAGGCCCTATTAATTGTTTTATTATATATACGGTATATGTATTGTTTTGAGAAGGGGAGAGAGAGAGAAGGGGGAGGGAGAGGCAGAGGGGGCAATGAAGAAGAAGATGACTGAGAAAAAAGGGGAATGAGGAACAAGGTGCAGGCGAGAAAAGAGAGTTTTTACTTGCCACTTGCTTTGGCAATGTGAACGTCTTCTCATGTCTAAAACATAATACTATTTTGGAAAAAAAAAACATTTATGTATTTAATTGTATTTATTTCATTGTGTTATTTATTTATATCATTGTGTTATTTATTTATTTCATTGACGCATTTATTTATTTCATTGACGCATATCATTTAGAATATTTAGGCAAAAAAACTTCCATACATGCCAATGAAGCTCATTTGAATTGAATTGAGAGAATGGGGAAGTAGGAAGAGATTAAAGTCAGAGAGAGACTGATGAGCACCTGCACACATACTGTTTTGGGTCGCCTTAGCAACTTGTGTGTGAGAATAGAAAAGGCAAACAAGTTGCCCAGATACTGTCTGCATGCAACACGCACACGCATGCACATGTACAACACACTCCTAAAGCTTCTAATCTCCATTTTCTATTCATTTATAATTTCTAGTAATTATTGAATGACTTCTTGAATGAATCAGCATTAAAACATGTATAGCATTGGCAATTTAAAAAAAAAGAAGGAAATCTAATCTTCCTGGATGATTCTGTTCTATCTGTAGAACAAAACAAATAGTAGCCTATAACGTCATCTGTACAGTAAATCTGTCTATGTTCTGTCTATTTACATTTCAAGCATTTATCTGACGCCAGGAACTCTTGATATTAGGATATGGATACATCAACAAGACATGAATTCACTTCTTCAGGAGCAAACACAAGGGGAACGCCACTGTTAACAGTTCAGGAATCAGGACATGAAAATGCCATGTCATTCTCAGTTAGAGAACTATCAATTCCCATACTACTTTTGTCTGAGGCAACTGAATTTCCTTTTGTTGCATTCCTATGCTTTATTTCAGGTAGGAGACTGTAGACACACAGGAAACCAAGGCCAGAGAGAGGAGACATGTGACACAAGGTGGGAGTTGGATTTGAACTGGGGTCCAATGCCACTCAAAAACACTGTACACTGACCCGCTGATCCACCAAACATCCCAAGGTAACTCAAACTCAGAATCAACTTTATAGTCACATTTAAAGCTTGCAACCTGTAAACCTGTTTACAGGTTGCAAGCTCCATTGTTTTTGTTATTTTCATAATGAGAAAGGGAAGAAGAAGGGGGCAAGGGGAAGAGAGAGAGAGAGAGAGAGAGAGTGATCAAATAAATATATACGGTATGTCTACATATTTACACATATATCTATACCGTGCGGTAAGTACCTGAGGTAAGATAGCTGTGGTAAGTAAGTATACCTGAGGTAAGACATTAAGGACAACGCACTAAATGACATCTAGGCCCATTTTCCTACTTACATTGATCCCAAATGACTGTCAATGGGGTCTATTAGGCAGAAATGTCCCTGTCGTCCAGTTTTCCCAGCAGACCCCAGCAGCCCCATAAGCCTATTTTGCTACTTTTTCATGTTTTTCATGAATTTGTTATTAGTTGTCATTGTACACACATCTATGGCTTCGTTGTCCCACACAAGGCACCACAGTCTCATAAATCATGTTTTGGGGTCAGCATTCTACATAACTGCCAATCAAAGTGACTGTACTGTACTGGCTAATCACAGCCTGTCTTTTCCTGGACTTGGCAAAACATATAGACCTATAGCATAACATCTGTTTAGCAGACAAATCAGCGACGCATATCGTCACTGTCGGGCAGAAACCTTGTATCTCCAAGTTTCAAATGTGTAAATCTTTTCGCAAAGCAAAGCCCTGCTTCATCGGGGCAGCCCCTTCATCGTACAAGGCAGTCGCACAAAAGTAGTGAAAGCAGCAGATCTACAAGCACACAGCGCCTCGCACCGCGAGGCGTTGTGTGCTTGTAGATCGGCTGCTTTCACTAGTTTAAATCATTTTTTAAAATGATAAATACAAAACAAACGGTTTTGGACATACAATGTTTCCACCCGACAACGACGATATAGTCCACTTACCGGTAATACAGGTAGCTGTCAACTCATTTGGAGCCTTCCAGAGTTTGACCAAGGGGGATTCCCTGTGATTGAGCACTCTCTCCTTGTTGTTGAAACTAGAGGTTCGCGGCCCTTCGGGCCGCTCACATCTAGAGATCGCGCCTGCTTCGCAGGCGCTCACAGCTACGTTGCAGCAGTGATCCACCCACATCCATCCATCCACATCCATCCATCCATCCATCCACACACACATCCATCCATCCATCCATCCATCCACATCCATCCATCCATCCATCCACATCCATCCATCCACATCCATCCATCCATCCATCCATCCATCCACATCCATCCATCCATCCATCCATCCATCCATCCATCCATCCATCCATCCACATCCATCCATCCATCCATGCATCCATCCATCCACATACATGCATCCATCCACATCCATCCATCCATCCACATCCATCCATCCATCCATCCATCCATGCATCCATCCATCCATCCACATCCATCCATCCATCCACATCCATCCATCCATCCATCCATCCATCCATCCATCCATCCATCCACATCCATCCATCCACATCCATCCATCCATCCATCCATCCACATCCATCCATCCATCCATCCATCCACATCCATCCATCCATCCATCCATCCACATCCATCCATCCACATCCATCCACCCAGCCACATCCATCATCCGTCCATCCACATCCATCCATCCATCCACATCCATCCATCCATCCAAACATCCATCCATCCATCCACATCCATCCATCCATCCATCCATCCACATCCATCCATTTACATCCATCCATCCATCCATCCACCCATCCATCCATCCATCCATCCACATCCATCCATCCACATCCATGCATCCATCCATCCACATCCATGCATCCATCCATCCATCCATCCATCCATCCACATCCATCCATCCATCCATCCATCCATCCATCCACATCCATCCATCCATCCATCCATCCACTTACTGTACTGTACTTTACTGTACTCTACTGTACCTTACTGTACTGTACTTTACTGTACTCTACTGTACCTTACTGTACTGTACTTTAAAGTACTCTACTGTACCTTACTATACTGTACTTTAATGTACTCTACTATACCTTACTGTACTGTACTTTAATGTACTCTACTGTACTCTACTTTACCTTACTGTACTGTACTTTAATGTACTCTACTGTACTCTACTTTACCTTATAGATAGATAGATAGATAGATAGATAGATAGATAGATACCTTTATTATCCCAAGGGGGAAATTCAGTTGTCCAGTAGTAGCACAGCAGTATACAGTTATTTACAAAGTTACAGAGACGTAAGAAAAAATAGATAAGAGGGAAAGAAACAAGAGAACAAAAAAAAGAGCAGTACAGTACCAATAAAGAGAAGGTGCATCAATAGAGGGGGCGAATAATATATAAGTATATATACATAAAGTGTCTTGCAAAAAAGACCATAGCAGTCAATGCTAGTTAGTGCAAACAAGTATCTCACTGTCATTGTTAAACAAAGCAAAAATACTCAGAAACTACCAACACAAACTAATAGTGCAAAGTCAAAAAAAATCTGTGCGAAAAAAGAAGAAACTAGGAAGCGTGTCACCGCAAGACGCACATGAGCACTCTTCCTGGACGGTCCTTTTGGGTCAAAGTCAATACAGCAATAGTTCCTTAGAGGTCAATGTCAATACAGCAAAGGTTCCGTCAGTCTAAGTTAGGAAGGGAGACCTTTTCAAGCGTCCGTTATGTGTCTCGTTGTACAGCTTAAGGGCAGCCGGTACAAAAGATTTTCCTAATCTCTCACATCTCCGTCCTGGGTAGGTAAAGCGGTCGTTTCCTCTCTTACTCCAGTAACTGGTGATCTCTAGATGGAGGGGGTGGGAGGAGTTCTCCAAGATGGAATCCAGCTTCCTCGCTGTGCGCACACTGGTTACTTCCTCCACCCCCTGCAGAGAGGACCCGACGACAGAGCCTGCTTTCTTCACCAGTCTGTTTAGGTTAAACGTGTCACCTGCTCTGTTGTTGCCACCCCAACATGTTATACCAAAAAAGAGGACACTTGCCATGACAGACTGATAGAACATCTGTAGCATCCTATTGCACACCCCAAACGATCTCAGTCTTCTCAGGAGGAACAGCCTGCTTTTCCCCTTGCTGTGAATCGCCTGTGCATTGTCCGACCAGTCCAGTGAACTATTCAGGTGTACTCCGAGGAATTTGTAGTTATCCACAAGCTCAACCACCTCACCGTTAATGGTGCTTGGCACCGGGGGGACTCTCTTGGAGGTGCGGAAGTCCACCACCATCTCCTTGGTCTTGCTTGCGTTGAGCCTGAGATGGTTAGCCTCGCTCCATTGCACAAAGTCCCTAACCACACCATCGTGCTCAGCCGTGTTGTCACCCGAGATCTTGCTGACCACCACGGTATCATCTGAGAACTTCTGCAGATGACAGGTCTTGGAATTGAAGAGGAAGTCCGATGTATAGAGAGTGAACAGGAAGGGTGAGAGCACAGTTCCTTGCGGGGCCCCCGTGTTGCTCACCAGCACATCAGACCGACAGCTCTGCAGTCTCACAGACTGTGGCCTTTCTGAAAGGTAGTCTGTGATCCATGCCACAAAGCCCTTGTCCACTCCCATCAGCGTAAGCTTCTCCGCAAGCAGAGACGGTTGGATAGTGTTGAAAGCACTGGAGAAGTCAAAAAACATAATTCTGACTGTGCTGCCCAGATCTTCCAGATGGGTGAGAGCCTTATGGAGCATGAAGGTGATGGCGTCGTCAACCCCAATATCAGCCTGGTAGGCAAACTGAAGGGGGTCCAGGTGATCACTGACCGCCGGTCTCAGGAGGTTCAGAACCAGCCGTTCAAAGACCTTCATGACCTGTGATGTCAGGGCGACTGGTCTGTAATCATTGAGGACCGAGGGGCGGGTCTTCTTAGGCACCGGGACAATGCAGGAGGTCTTCCACAGCTGTGGTACCTTCCCCGTCTTCAGGGAGAGGTTGAAAAGATGCGTAAGGGGGACAGCGAGCTGCTCCGCGCAAGCCTTAAGCACCTTAGAGCTGATGTTGTCAGGTCCCGCCGTTTTCCTGGTGTTGACTTTTCCGAGTTGACGCCTCACTTGCTCGTTGGTGAGAATCAGGGTGGGTGGGGGGGGGGGGAGGGGGAGATGGCGCAGGGGAAGAAAGAGGGCGGCAACCGAGGTCACCGTTTGGCCCAGCCGCTGTTTGTTGAACATGAACAGGAGCTCCGTCAAACCGATTGAAAAAACGGTTCATCTCGTTTGCCAGCTCCTCCGTGCCTGGCACAGTAGAGTTGGCAGAGCCATACCCTGTGATCTTCCTGAAACCACCCCACACTTGTCTCGTATTGTTCTCCCTCAGAGAGTTCTCCAGCTTAGCTTTGTAGCTCCCTTTTGCCTGAGCCTTGACTGTTTTAAGCTCCTCCACCACCACCCTCAAGCCCTCCCAGTCCCCTGCATGAAACAGATCTCTTTTCCTGTACTGTACTTTAATGTACTCTACTGTACTCTACTTTACCTTACTGTACTGTACTTTAATGTACTCTACTGTACTCTACTTTACCTTACTGTACTTTGCTGTACTCTACTGTACTCTACTTTACCTTACTGTACTTTGCTGTACTCTACTGTACCTGACTGTACCGTATTGTACTGTACTTTGCTGTTCTCTACTGTACCTGACTGTACCGTATTGTACTGTACTCTACTTTACCTTACTGTACTTTGCTTTACTCTACTGTACCTGACTGTACCGTATTGTACTGTACTTTGCTGTACTCTACTGTACCTTGCTGTACCGTATTGTACTGTACTTTGCTGTACTCTACTGTACCTTGCTGTACCGTATTGTACTGTACTCTACTGTACCTTGCTGTACCGTATTGTACTGTACTTTGCTGTACTCTACTGTACTTTGCTGTACCGTATTGTACTGTACTATGCTGTACTGTATCTTACTGTACTACCTTACTGTACTGTACTTTAATGTACTCTACTGTACCTTACTGTACTGTACTTTAATGTACTCTACTGTACCTTACTGTACTGAACTTTAATGTACTCTACTGTACCTTACTATACCTTACTGTACTTTAATGTACTCTACTGTACCTTACTTTACCTTACTGTACTGTACTTTAATGTACTCTACTGTACTCTACTTTACCTTACTGTACTGTACTTTAATGTACTCTACTGTACTCTACTTTACCTTACTGTACTTTGCTGTACTCTACTGTACTCTACTTTACCATACTGTACTTTGCTGTACTCTACTGTACCTGACTGTACCGTATTGTATCTTACTTCTCTCTCTCTCCTCTCTCTCTCTCCTCTCTCTCTCTCTCTAGCCCCCCCCCTTCCCTCTTGAAACCTGATACTTTTGTGATGAGAATGACAAATTCACTCTACAGAGGATTGCGCAATAGGTATTGCGAAATAAGCATACAAACACAAACTGTACGGTAAATATGCATTTTGAAAAGATGACACTAAGTGGATTACGTTCAGCATAGCATGCAGTATATATTTCTGTAATAATGGTGACTTCCAACATGACCGAATGTCGGGAACTGCCAAACAAAATCAGTCTTTGGCCGTCTTGAGTTGGTGTGGCTGAGATGAGATGTGCTATACAAACAAATGTGCCTTGTGTTGTTTGACAGGGGCCCCACAAACAGAGTAGTTTGGAGATTTTATTGTGTAAAAGAAATACTGTGCGATGATGACTGCAAAATTATTTTCTCAATGTAGAAGCAGCAGGAAGTATAATAATGCTTTGGATTCATTTGAACCGATTAAGAACTGTGACAGGACAGAAATCAGCTCAAGTTCCAATTGGAGGCTGAAGCAAGAGCAGACTTGCATGGTCACAGATTAACAGCTTATTATGTTCTTATGTAACAACAAAACAATGACCAATGTGCACACACACACACACACACGTGCGCGCGCACGTACACACGCACAGTATATTAGACAGGCATAACCACTTTCGTCTACAAACAGGGGAGATCAAAACTTTGGCAGCAATGACCCTAGTTTGACATTCTAGACGGCTTGTTCCATTCCTTGATTCTGATTGTCTGGTTTCCCTTTAATTGCTGTGGTATATGAGACTAATCCACACCTTGAATCGGTTTATATCAAACGCAGGTGCGTTATTTCTTTCCACAGTGTTCCACAGTGCACCAATATTATATCTATCTGCACCTGTGTTGTTGGCAAAAAAGCTGGGAACTACTTTCTTGTAGCTGGGAACTACTTTCTTGCAGACCTTGTAGTCAATTATTGGTTAAATAGAACAGTTTTAATTGGTACATGTCTATGATTTTTCATGTTGCCATATTGTAACCGTTTTAGAAAAGCAATAAGCCACGCAAGGCATGTGGTTACCTGTATTTTATAACAGCTGAGAGGGTTGGGGACACTCAGCTTCGCCTTGTGTCTCACCACACCCCTCACACCGTGGTTAGGTAACCACAGACATGCCTCTTGTGGCTTATTGCTTCAATTGACGACAGTCACACACACACACACACACACACACACACACACACACACACACACACACACACACACACATACAAATAGAGCGCTTCTGAAAGATCCCTACATAGACCTCTTAGCTAGATCATGACATGATGAACATGCACGTAGCGTTACCTATGGGTCAATGTGTACACTCTCAGAGTTAAATGAATACTGAGGATATTACTGTGGGAGGCCTGGGGGTCTGTGTCAAGGTCTTTGTGGTAAAGGGTTGCAGTCAGGGGTTGAAGGTGTCAGGTGCTGTGTGTCAATCAGCAGTGTGAAATGAGGAGAAGGCAACATTCAATTTAATTTTGTTGTGGACAGGGTCCATGAATTATTTGGCTTGGGACTATAGATATGTTGTCTGACATATTTTACTGATGCAGTTATCCTCCCCCAGGTGACTTAACAAGTGAGCAGTTAAATAATCGTTGTCTTGCTCAGCAACACTTAGGCCTTATGCATACCTTTACACTTGCGTGCCATGATGTTACACACTGGAAATAGCCGATCTAAAAGCTCACAACGCATCGCCTCGCCAGGCATCACATAGGGGCACGTACCTTTTAGGCGAAGCCCGAACTGGCGAAGTGGGGAAATGTCCGATACCGTAGCGATCTGGCGAACGTCTTCTGGACAGGGCGTTTATCGTGCGCTTGCCCAAAATATAACGATTGCATTCACCTGCGGCGCTCGGGGGCGAAGAGCAGGACCAAGGTCCGCTGGCCTTCGCGCCGCTTGCAGTGTCGTGGACAATCGATTCGCCAGATCGCTACGGTAGGAGACAAATTCCCAATTTGGGCATGATCACCTTATTTTTACAATGTCACTTGTCCATGCATTTCTTTGAGACTCGAGAGAAAGTAATATTCTAAGTGGCACCTAGCTCTAGCACACTGTGCTATTATAGTAAGGTAATTAGTTATAACTATAACACCACTAGACAGACGACTACTTTATTACTAATAAAGTAAAATGGTGAATGTCTGCTGTGCTAATAATGACATGCATATTATTTTTAGTTAGCTAGCTGTCCAGCTGATAACTAAAGGAGTAGTTCACCCCCAAAATGTCATTTTTTCCCCCTATTGATTACTCACCCTATGGAGACTTGAGTTCAATAATATTTTGTTGTTTTTGTTGCATTCCTAAGACAATAATTTGATTATAATAAATGTAACCAAATTGATTCTGGATGGAGACAAATGCATTTGCATACAACAAAAAACATTTTATTTGATTTAACCCACTTCTCCATGTGGTTAGTAATCAATAAAAAAATAAGTCATTTTGGGGTGGACTATTCCTTTAAGCTAAGGCCTCCTCCAATCCCCAATGCAACACAGGGCTACTGAAGAAGGAGGAAAAAAAAGAAGAATATCTCACTCGTAATGCTCAAAGAATAGTGGTCGGCTTTTGACTGGCTGCCACTTGAAAACATTCATTCAGTGACTTCAGTGGTGGGTCTGAAAAGGGTCTTCATTCAATTAGCAAAAGCCTTTGTCCTTTTCTATTTGAATGTTTATTTGTGACAAGGTAGGGACTACAAACAATAGCCACTCCCCAACAGCCCCAGGGTAATTTATTACCCCATCTGTCCAAGGGCGAACAGACACTCTTTTGGACTCATGCTACAGTAGCTACCAACAAATATTCAGACAGCCACAGCTGTCACACTTGAATTGTTTGGGCAGAAAATTTGCTTCAAATCAAAATAGGTACAGTAACAGTATGGTAGAAGAAACCTAAAAAGAGCCAAAAGATATACACACTGTGATGACGAATGTCTTTCATGTTGAAAGTTTAAGAGGGTTTGTCAGAGTAGGAGCATGATGGTGAAAGGCTTGTTCAAAAGGCACTGTCCGATCGATCCCACTGTCCCAATCATCTTGACTAAGGATATCATGTAGAATGTTTATGGTTTTATATGAACACCTTGTAATCAGTGTGTGTTGAGATAGAGTTAAGTAAGTGTTAAGTGGCAGGACTATCAGTGGGTTAACCACTTTGGTCCAATCCTAAACATATCTATCAACAGTTATCTGCATTGCCCTACTGATTTTGATGGCCCTATATAGCCTTTCCTCTAGCATCACCCTTAGGCCAATTTGGTTACATACCTACATACACACACACACACACACACACACACACACACACACACACACACACACACACACACACACACACACACACACACACACACACACACACACACACACACACACACACACACACACACACACACACGCGTGTGTGTGTGTGTGTGTGTGTGTGTGTGTGTGTGTGTGTGTGTGTGTGTGTGTATATATATATATATATATAATTATTTTCATTCAATAATAACAATAATAATACTAATAAAAAATTAAATAATCTGAGGTTAACTGCACACATTACACACACACACACACACACACACACACACACACACACACACACACACACACACACACACACACACACACACACAGACAGACACATATATATATACACACACTACACACACACACATATATATACACACACACACAGTGTGTGTGTGTGTGTGTGTGTGTGTGTGTGTGTGTGTGTGTGTGTGTGTGTGTGTGTGTGTGTGTGTGTGTGTATATATATATATATAATTATTTTCATTCAATAATAACAATAATAATAAAAAAATAAATAATCTGAGGTTAACTGCACACATTACACACACACACAGACACATATATATATACACACACTACACACACACACAGTGTGTGTGTGTGTGTGTGTGTGTGTGTGTGTGTGTGTGTGTGTGTGTGTGTGTGTGTGTGTATATATATATATATATATAATTATTTTCATTCAATAATAACAATAATACTAATAAAAAATTAAATAATCTGAGGTTAACTGCACACATTATCATACACTTTGCAAGGTGTATCCATGCTCCAAAAGTACAAATACTCAAGTAAAATACACCTATTAATGTTTTTACTTAAGTACTAGAGTAAATGTACTTTGTCACTCTCCACCACTGCTGCTTTTGTTGTGTGTCCATGTCCACTGCTGTGTGGTGTGTGTGCACAGTTTGCGCATACTGTAGTGTGTACATGATGCCTTGTTTCACCATCATGACCGCTGTACAATAACTGCTCTCCTTGGCAAACAGTGCCCTCCTGTGGTGATGTTAGGGAAGCAGTTCACTTTGTTCACTGACAGATGTAGGAAACATCACAATACAGATTATTATTTATTTGGTAAAAACATACTTCACCATTATGACAAATATTTATCAAAACATAAAAATAAAATGCAATGGATAGTTTACAGTACAGTGTGCAGGGGTGATGCATACTGTATAATTGTACAGTTTACCTAGCCTGGTTGCTCCGTTCCGCGATTTGTTTTGTCTCTGCGGAGAGACAAAACAAATCGCGGAACGGAGCAAACAGGATGGCACCCAGGCTACAGTTTACCTCCCAGTAGGAGCATATTTAAAGATGATATACAGAGTATTGAACAAGTATGTGCAGTTTATAAATGTAGTAATAAACAAGATGTTTAAAGTGAGTGTACAGTATGTATGCCTATATGTCTATATTAACACTGATAATTTAGTGTTCCTTATGTAAGTGGTGAACAGTTACCTCCTGTTTTTCCTTAGTTCCAATTTGTAACTCCCTCTCTAGAGTTATAACTCCAGAAATAAAAGTGTACATACTACTGTATGTCTAGAACTATATCATATTATATAAATATACAAAATAATTGCACATTTAAGTTAAATGAACACTCAGGATTTTGCTGTGTTCGGTAAAGCATATAAATACCAGTTACAGTACGATTCTTTTTTGGCTCTCGACTGTTCAATAAAAATAAGTTCATCCATCCATCCTTCTTCAACCGCTTATCCGGAATCGGGTCGCGGGGGTAACAGTTCCAACTGAGACCTCCAGATTTCCTTATCCCGAGCAACTTCCTCCACTCCCTCGGGGAGTATACCGAGGCGTTCCCAAGCCAGTTTGGAGATATAATCCTCCATCTGGTCTTTGGCCTGCCACGGGATCTCCTCCCAGTGGGACGCGCATCGAGGACCTTCCTAGGAAGGCGCTCGGGAGGCATCCGTACTAGATGCCCGAACCACCTAAGCTGACTCCTTTCCAAGTGTAGGAGCAGCGGTTCTACTCCAAGTCTCTCTCGGGTGACTGAACTTCTCACCCTATCTCTAAGGGAGATACCAGCCACCCGTCTGAGGAAACCCATTTAGGCCGCTTGCACCCGCAAACTTATACTTTCGGTCATGACCCACACTTCATGACCATAGGTCAGAGTAATAATTAATATCCCCCCCACCCCAAAAAAGACAAAGAAAAGCAATATTACAAAGTAAAATCTTCAGTGTTAATTTACCCATTTGTACACTCAAGAGTTCAACTTTTTTACAGTTTAAGAATAGAAAATAAGGTGATGGTTTGAAAATGACTTGGTCACTTGACGTTATCAGGTTCTGCATGAGTTCATTTCTACCGTCACTTGGCTTTACGTTGTAGTTCTCATGCACAGTACATCTACAGTGCAGACAGTCCACGGTCAACAGTAGGCTACTGCGCTACCCCCAACTGATTTTTTGTGCCAGGGATCCCCATACAAGATTTGTGTTGTTACAATGTTTCCCAAATATTCCACATCCGCCTTTTTTCTTTTCTCCAAGATTTTTGCATTGCGAGGCCTTTTAGATCAGCTTGTAGATCGATACATATACTGTAGGTTTAAAGTGCTCACGCGGCCTATAGTCGCTTCTTTTGGGCTTGTTTTCATAGACCTGGTTGCTTATTTCTCTCGCGGAAACCGTCAACTCCACCCACAACCTCCTCGACGTCAGGAGCGTGGTCCCAGTGCTGCTGCAGGGGGAACGATGTGAACCGGACGGGTCTCTCTACTCCACCTTCCAGATGGCGATCTTGCCGTCCAGCCTGCCGGCTCCGCTGAGCGCGTAGCGATCCTCTGCGGAGCAGAGCGCTGTGACTCTGTCGCCGTGGCCGTGAAGCTCTTTCAGGACCTGCCGGCGCTCTGTGTCCACTATGTAAATCTTCCCTTTGGCGGAGCTGCGGCCCACGCCGCCTACCCACACCTGTAGAAACGAAACAGATTATCGTTGTGTGTTTTATTCTTAGATTGACTGATTGATTGATTGATTAAAGACTTTATTAGAAGGTGGCACAGGACAGTTTTATGACAGTGCAGATCACTGGTACAAGGTAAACTAAAAGGAGATCCTAATAAGCTTTTCAGCTTATTTTTTTTTCTGTCTTTGTCTAGTTTAAAATTGTTGACTACATACTACATTAAAATCTGTTGTCTCCTTATAAGTTGTTGTAATGAGTCATGTGTTTTGTGGGTGTGCTGTGTACTAACTTGGTTTTTCACTTTTATCATGCAGTGGCAGCCACCGCAGTCCTGTAGCACCACGCGGTGGTAGGGTTTGGTACTGTCCTTGAGATTCCAGACACACACCTCTCCGGAGTCTGCGCACACACTCCACAGCTCTTCCCTCTGCCAAACACACACACACACACATCACACAGATACACAGACTGAGGCATGTCACAAACAGACACAAACAGGACAGAGCTGAAGTGTGTGTGTGTGTGTGTGTGTGTGTGTGTGTGTGTGTGTGTGTGTGTGTTCTACCTCAGGTAAGAGCAGCATAGAGCTGAATGCTTTCTGTTGCTCTGGAAGACTCAGTCGATGTTTTAATGAACCATTTCTCCATACCTCCATTATACTGTCTCTGGAACCTGGGGGGGGGGAGAGAGAGAGAAAGGAGGGAAGAGAGAGTAAGAATGTGTGTGTGCGTGTACAATAAGCAAGGTGACCGCAAAGCAGCCAAAAGGCACGCACATCTAAAGCCACAGTTGGCTGGGTGCTAGACTAAAGCAGTGCATACAAGTAGAACAATAAAAGTCTGCACACCGATTTATGCTCCCAAACATTAAGTTTACTTGTGGTAACGTTTCGAGCCTAAAGGCTTTTCATCAGACCTTCATAATAGCAGTGTAGACATGCATTTATTTTTTTTGAAATTCTGTTTTTATTGAGTCATCAATCATTGCACAAAATATAAAAATCACACAAATATATATCAGCGATGACCAGCACAGGATTTTCAGTTTTTTTAAAAGAAAAACAAAAGAAAAAGGAAAACAGCAGGGCAGACGAAGAACAAAGTTAACACCGGGGAGTTATCTCAAAAATTTAGGAAACAAAAACAGAACATGTTCATTGAGCAGAGGGCAGAAACCCACATAAGGTCCAGGAACCAGACACGTCTGATACAGACACAACCGTTTACTACCATATAGACATTAAATGCATTCAACCTGATGTAGTAGACATGCATTTATATAGTCAGTGTGTCATCCCACACCTGTTAGTCTCGCGTGGCCAGACTGTTGCCTCCGCGATTTGGTCAAATGCTCCCAGCATACAGTCTGGCGCATCAAGAGAAGAACGATGAGTACCCGGTCAAAGCGGAAGTGAAGCCTCCTCGTCACTTCCGCTTCCGTCTCACATCGCACACATTTATCATTATATAAATAAAAATCATATAAGCATGTTTAGCTTGCTGCTTAGCAGAAATGACATTTTAAAATATATTTTTTTGAACGTTAATGCCCGTTTTCGATACTCGCCGTTAGGGAGCTGCTGTTCCAGACTCTATATAGCATTCAGAGATTGTGGAATAGTTGTCTGGCTACGCGAGACTACACACCTGTGGGCCATTGACCAATCAGTCCCCAATCAGTGTCACATGTTCAATGTCACCAATACTACATGTCTGTATTTGTACCTCATACATAGTATACATTATATACATATATACACATAATCAATTCTGTTCCCAAGAATTACACATATACAACAGGACTCAGGCCCACAGGCCATCATAATGCTACCTAAAAGAGACTCTTGTCTATTGTAGAGATAGTAAATATGGGACAAAAACACCTTGATATATCAAAATATACAGAGGAGAAACTGTTATAAGAGAGAAACAACCAGGGCAGTACCTCAATTGAAAAAGAAAAGGAAACACCAAATGTATATCAACATCTGATACAGACAACATACACACAACCCATTTGTCTGTCAGTACCCAATGTGTGTACAATAAACATATTGTGTGTGTGATACTAAAAAACGTATCTCATAGAGTAGATGTGTTCATCGGTTAGTGTTGAGTTTGTGTGTGTGTGTCTGTGTGTGTCTGTGTGTGTCTGCGTGTGTGTGTGTGTGTGTGTGTGTGCGTGCGTGCGTGTGTGTGTGCAGTGGGTGGTTTACTGCGCTACACTATATATACATAGTATAACGTGCAGAATTATAAAAAGAAAAAAGCATAAACCATCTACTAACCATTTCACTTATTGATCACACGCATGTTGTGCAGTGAATAATTGTCGTATTCCCTTCCAAAAAAACACACTACTGTGTGTGTGTGTGTGTGTGTGTGTGTGTGTGTGTGTGTGCGTGTGTGCGTGTGCGTGCATGCACATAACTCACAGCACCACAGGGTTCCATTATAGATGTGGACGGACAGCAGACGGCCGCAGGACAGACGGAACTGCTTCTTCACCTTTAGGGGAAACATTTTGTCATTATTCTATATGACAGATGGTCCAGCTGGCAATCAGCTGCCTGGGAGAGAGCACTCATTAGGAACACTGAACAGGTGCTCTTTCTCCAAACTGACCTGCAGCGTGGAGACGTCCCACATCATGACACTTCCTTCTGCACTGCAGGAGTACGCCACCTTCTGGCTGGAGGGCAAACGTTTACATTGTTAACCATTCCATAGACCGTGCTTTTATCCCAAGCAACTTAACCCATTAAGACCTGAGGCCGATTCTACAAATCCCACGTTCACGATTTTTCAAAAAAGTTCAAAAGCAGATGTAACGCAAAAATCTAAACACAGATGCTTTCCTGGTTTTAATGGGTTTTAAAGCCCTCTTCAGACCTCAGCGTTCCAGATTGAGTTGTTCAGACTAGTGTAGATGTCTAGATATCAGTGTAGTATGTTCCATCTGTGAGAGATGTAGTCTTGGTGGTTCTATCTTCAAACATGTGCGTTACTGGTTGCGAATGCGATCCATGTCTAGATGGTTATTGTGGAAATAACAAAAGTTGGTTCGGCGATCTGAACCACAAGGTCCCCCTAGTGGTCTATTCTTGGTCCTGTCCTTTTTTGCCCCTAACACCAAATCACTGAACAAAGCGGAGCTACATGTACAAGCTCACTAGTGACATTGTGGTTTCACTACGTGTGTATGTGTGTGTGTGTGTGTGTGTGTGTGTGTGTGTGTGTGTGTGTGTGTGTGTGTGTGTGTGTGTGTGTGTGTGTGTGTGTGTTACCTGTATTTGTCAGTGGCCAGAGTCAGTCCAGTGACCTCAGCCCTGTGTTCAGTAAGCTGTCGGTTACACACCATGGAGACCATGCTGATGATGTAGATCACTGAGTCTTCAGAGCCCATCCACACCTGGTCCTTATCCACACCCAGCATGCAGTTCTAGAGAGAGTGAGGGAGAGAGAGAGAGAGAGAGAGAGAGGAGAGAGAGAGAGAGAGAGAGAGAGAGAGAGAGAGAGAGAGAGAGAGAGAGAGAGAGAGAGACACGCACACAGGGAGGAGAGAAAGAGAAGTCATTAAAAAACAAAACCACAATTGTGCTCTCTATGCTATAGCTAATCTCTCCACTAGATGGCTCTGTTGTTTAATAACTTGCTCTGGTCTCTGGACCATCTCTGAAGGACAGAGCTTCTATTTGCTTATGCAAAAATACAATCAAATACATGTATACTAATGGGCTAAAATTATTACAATATGACACTTTCCATAACAATATCATCATGATACAGGTGATGGTATTCCCCAGCAGGAATACCATCAACATGATATGAGTAACATGATATGCATTACATTGCAGACTGTACATAAATTACAGTTAATAGTGTTTAAAGTCACAGACAGCAGATTACAATGTGTTGCTAAATCTGCTACATTTCTGTGACATAGTAGTAATAGTTAAATCATGTGTGTTGTCCCTGATGTATAAAGGAATTAACAAGCTTTGATGTTCTGGCATAAACCAGCCTCAGTGTGTTTAACACTTTGTGTGTTCCAATAGCACAGAAATACAATGGAGTGCAATAAAATAATACACACCATCATTTCCCATATGGTTAGATATGAATGAGGAAGTTTTAGAGTAGACAATGCAATAAAACAAAGATATGAGTGATAGTGTGTGTATAGTTATTATAAAGTGCTAACAAATAGTTTTTTAAAGCTAAATGAGCGCCAATGATATTGTAAAAACAACAGGTCAGAAATTATATGTATCAGCACAAGTATCCACACATGTGGATCAAAGGTCATGTTAGGCGAGTAAATACCGGTGTTGCCATTTATTTAACGACATTCCCTCCAGACATCCATCCTTATTGGAAAAAACTAAACGCTCTCTTTCTCTCTCTCGTAAATGTGTTCTAATAAACTAATGATGCAATCATGCACCATTACACACACATGGCACAACGATTGTGTGATTTAACGATTGTAAAGATCAGTTTTTGCCACAATATCTAGTGCTCTAAAAAACTCATGGCAGCTTTTTCCCCCTAACTTTCACAGTACTGTAGAAATGCTGCCTCATGGCCCAGATCTCTGTGCATGACCTGGTAGTCAGCTGTGACAAATTAATGTTTTTAACCCCCCTGTTCACTCTCTCTCATGCACACACACACACACACACACACACACACACACACACACACACACACACACACACACACACACACACACACACACACACACACACACACACACACACACACACACACACACACACACACACACACACACACACACACGTTAAGTTAACCTATTTCTGAAATTCTGAATGAATGAATTAGCACAGTACCCTGAAGTGCTTCAGTCCATTACAGCCAACCTTAACTTCATTTACCCATAGCTTCAACTTAAATAACTTAGAAGCTCCCCTGTCCAACGGAAACCTCCAACAGTAATGCTGCCTGCCGCTGTTGGGTTTGATTCTCTTTTATCTCAACTGATTGTTTCCATGTGGGTTCTTAATATGGTGGGTGAAATGAATCATACAGTAGGCCTATTATATAGTGACCCATATACCCCATTTCAAACCACATTGTGTAGTTTAAAAAATATATGGCCAACGTGGCTCCCTGGTGGCTCATAAATACATATCAAATAGACACACACCTACTACACACGGAAAACATAACCTGTGTTCTAATGGATCCAATGTAGTTATTATTAGTCACAACAAGCCCTTGTTAATACTTGGTTAATACTCATTGGTTCAATATTTATAAAACCCAAAGGCACACTTGACCACTTTCAATTTCACAAATTTAAATATAGCAAAAATCACAGCTCTACTGGTCTGTAGAGCTGCTACTTATGCAACTGTGTGTGACACTGTATACAGGGGTCTTCAACGTTTTCAGGCCAAGGACCCCTTAGTTGAGAGAGAGAGATGAAGCAGGGACCCCCACAACCTTATCATAGATTCTATATAGTTTCATCGTTTGACAGCACAATCATCAGCGTATTCATGTAAATTTGTGTTTTCAGATATTTAACCACTTGAACTGTCAACTTAATAAACTTGACCTTTCGCTCTGTACTTAGTCTGCTCTTTTCCCCCTCTAGACCAAATCTCTTTGCCAAAAATAGCCGATCTACAAGATCGGCTATTGTCGTTAATGTCGTTAAGTTAATATAAAAAAGGAGAAAAAGTTTCTATCACACAAAGATTTGGAGGACCCCTTGTAGTAACTCTGAGGACCCCTTGCTGTATACCATGTGAGTATATAACATAATTTTATGTTTGCCCCTGTGTGCCATCAGTGAACTGTGTGCATGTGTGACTGTGTATGACTGCTGCCTGACTTATCAGTCATAAATGGCGCATTTATAAATGGTGAATGGTGCATTTGTATTGTTTAATGCAAAGTGCTTTACAATATGCATTACTTTCATTTGTATTCATTTATTAATATAAGTAGTATTAAATTCAGGAAACCATGCAGTCCGGTGTGACTGTTGAGCCAAATTCATACACAAAAAAGAAAAGCGCCAAAATGTGCTGGGTTTTTCCATGTGGAAAACAGTTATATTTTCAGTGGGCAGCATGCTCATTCGTATGCTTTATGTAAATCAGGTTATAACGGTCATAGGCGTGTGTGCGCTTATTGTCTCCACCAGCCGAAGGCTTGGGGGAGAGTGTTTTCCCCTTCGTCCGTCCGTGTGTGCGTCCGTCCGTGCGTCCGTCCGTCCGTGTGTCTTGTCTCCACCAGCCGAAGGCTTGGGGGAGAGTATGTTTTCCCCTTCGTCCGTCCGTGTGTGCGTCCGTCCGTGCGTCCGTCCGTCCGTGTGTCCTCGCAGTTTGTGTGCAGCTAATCTCAGTCGCCGTTGGCCCGGTCGCTGCCAAAGTGAGCACACACATTCCCTGGATGCCAATCTAGAACCTCTGCCCTAAAGTTTTCAAATGGGCCTTTTCTAGCGCCACCTAGTGGCCGATGTTCGCAAAACACATTTCTGTGCACTACTCTTACAGATTTTGTCCAAAAATCCTACAAATCGGTAGGCAGTATCTCGACAGTCATGTGATCGACACAGATCTGTCCGATTTTGCATATTCATTCCTGATTGGCTAAGATTGGCTTCCAAAGTTTGTAGGATTGAGCCGTTTTGAACAAAATGCCTCAAATCCCAAACGCAAAGTGCAATTATCATGAAATCGCGCACACACGTTCCCACTAGGCCGAGGAAGAAATGCCACTTAATCTTTTTTAAATCAGCCTCATGGTGGCGCTATAACAGGCCGATTTGTGGTTTTACCTATAACTCCACCAATCAGTTTCAAACTTTGTAAGCACACTCCCTAGAGGCTAAGGATAAACCTTTGCCCTGCATTTTTCACATCAGCCTTTTATAGCGCCACCTTTGGGCCGACTTATGTAAAACACATTTTTGCATATTACTCCTTGAGATTTTATCCAAAAATCACGCAAATCGGTACACAGTATCTCTATAGTCATGTGATCAAGTCCGATCGGTCTGATATTTCATATTCCATCCTGATTGGCTAATATTAGCTTCCAAAGTTTGCAGGATTGCTCCGTTTTTGAACAAAATGCTTCAAATCATCAACGCAGCTTGCGATTACCGTGAAATTAGCCACACATATTCCCACTAGGTCAAGGAACAAATGCTACCTTTTTTCACATTGGCCTGTTATAGCGCCACCAGCAGGTAGAGTTTAGCAAAACACATTTGGAACACAATGCTTCAAATCATGCATGCAGCGTCCGATTTCCATGAAAGATCTATGGTGAAGAACATATGCCACCCTTTTTACATTGGCCTATTATACAGTAGCACCACCAGGACACACGGCCTGGTGGAGACCTTTGCTCGGGAGAGCACTGCTTCTAGTTCATGTCTGTAATGGTCTTACCACTCTTGCTCTCCCAACTTGTAGACAGGTGTGAGTCAGCGACCAGCTAGAAGCATCATACACCATCACCTTCCCCCCGCTTAATGACACCCACAACTGACCTGGAAAACGCACGCACGCACACGCACGCGCACGCACACGCACACGCACACACACACACACACACACACACACACACACACACACACACACACACACACACACACACACACAGAGAGAGAGAGAGAGAGAGAGAGAATTACATTCCTTGTTATCAATTAGTTCCCAGTTCCTTATCATGAACGTGTGACCCATAAATACCAAAGTGACATATTGGAGCAGCGCAAGCTGTAAATATCAAGTTAAAAGATAATGTCTTTGAAGCATGAACTGAACTAAGCCACAGACAGGGGGAGTTCTCTGCATGCATTCTATTGGAAAGGCCACACAGTATAGTCTTCAAAGAGTGCTGGTTAATGGACTTTGGAAATGGAAAGAAATGTAGTTTCCACAACAACACAAGCAAAAACATTTGGTTCTGATCTAAGGGCTGGAGAAACAAGTTTGTGACTAGAAATTAAATTGCCAAATTATGCCAATATGCCCTGTGCAAGGCACTAAAGCTACTCACCAACAGTGTTAACACTTACACTGTCATTGAGTAATTCATTAGAGTGAGTTTGTGTTTTTTTGTTTGTTTTTTTTTTACAAATTAAATAAACAGTAAACATTCTATACAGAAACTCTTCACTCCACTATTCATATTGTGTCTCCACCCTAGACCCTTGACCCCCTTAGACTCCACCCTAATCTAACGGTCGTCTTTCCACCTCGAACGTTCCAACTGCTATTTTTAAAAACACCTCTGGAATTAAACGGAAAGTAACATCCTGTGTTTGATTTGAGAAAGCGGGTGGAGAAAGAGAGAGACTGCAGGAGAAGGGGACTTAGGGACAGAGGGAATTAAAGGCAGGAGAGAGGAGCATGAAGGGGGAGAGACCTGTAGAAAGGAAAACTGAACTGGAAGAGAGTGAGGAGTGAGTGAAGGGAAAAGTTGGAAAGGAGAAAGGTGGAGAGAGAGGAAGAAAGAAAACGGGAAGAAGTAATAATGAGGAAGAAGAGAGAGGTGGAAAGGAGTCAGCAGAGAGAGAGAGAGAGAGAGAAGAGAGAGAGAAAGAAAGAGAGAAGTAGGATTGCTGGACATGTGCCAAATATTCTGTTCAGTGACCTACATTCAGACCAGACACACTGAGAGGAAATGAATAGCAACACTTGTTCTTTACAAACCCCCAAGTGAGGACTCCTATAAGAAGAACTGACCACTACTTTGTGTGTGCGTGCGTGTGTGCATTTGCGGTTCCGCGTCACAGTATATCTTTGAGTGACGATTGTGCATCATCAGTACTTATATGCATGTGTATGCGTGACGTGAGTGGGCATTTTTGCCTTTGTGCTTGTATGCATTTATTTGTGTGTGTGTGTGTGTGTGTGTGTGTGTGTGTGTGTGTGTCACTCAAACACAGACACAATACCTGCATTCTCAATTGGCAATAAACCCCTAACAGTCTATTCACGTCACGAAACATACACCTACCTGGGTCACAAGTTTAATGTGGCAGGTGAATGGAAAGATCAGGTCGATGAAATCATCTCTGAATACTCCAGTAGACTTGACTTAACACATGCATCGCCCCTGCCACTCATCATGAAGCTGGAGGCAGTCCGAGTAATGGCATTGGCCAAAGTACAACACCTATTCTCCAATGTACATGTCCCACGAAAATCACTAAGTGATTTGACTGATAAAACTGTACATCTAGTGAGGCAGTGGACTGGCCTAAACACTCACACAACACGCAACATTATATTTCATAATAAAAGTGAGGGTGGTCTGGGTGTTCCCAACTTTGAATGGGTTTATATTGCTACACGGCTCTCCCATCTGTTGAATATGCTGAACAGTGACGACCAGTATGTGAGAAGGCTTGCTCGTTCTTCTCTATTTTTGGACTTAAAAAGACGCAAGGTCCCCCTGGCACGTGGTTCGGATTCTAACTTCCTGGGTTTTAAGAGGAAAGCGAATGGAAAGCTGGACAGTCGCTCCCCTGGCTTTGGTGTGTGGTCATACTGGCCGGACTTAAATGACTTGTGTTGCTGGGCTGATGTTATCCTGGAGTGGGTAGGGTAGTGGCTGCCTCAGAGAATGTCATATCTGACCCCAGTATTTCTGTGAGAGCAACTATGACTGTGTGTGGAACAGAACACCAACTTCCACTGATAAATGCCCGAGGTCGCCTCCTGTGGGCACAACAGCAAAGACAGCGGCAGCACTGGACTCAGTTGAGACTGCAAGGGATGACTGCTTGTCTCCCTGCTGCGGACCATTCTGTCTCTCACTCTGTGTTCAAAAATGTTGCCATAGATGAGTGCATCGTTGTCTTTACTTTGAAAGCAAGATTACAGGTTTTGCCAACTAAACTTAAAGGGATATTACACTTTCAAAGTCATTTTATCGTCTAATCAGGCTTTTATGAACACCCTGAACAGTTTTTAATTTGCTTGATTCAATATTTAGATATTTGATGTAAATGTTACCAGGCCCGACACGCCCAGGCCCTCTCCACATACACACCCATTGTAACTTCAAACTCCATTTTAACCGTGATAAATTCATTAAAAACAACCATTATTTTTTCTGGTGACTCAAACTACCCTCCTAATACGTGAGCAGGCCGTGTTTTTTCGATAACTTTTTTCATTTATTTTTAATAATCCATTTTTGTATTAAATATTTTTCATTTTCCCAAATAATTATTAAAAATTTATGAAAAAAGTTATCGAAAAAACACGGCCTGCTCACGTATTAGGAGGGTAGTATGAGTCAACAGAAAAAACAACGGGTGTTTTTAATGAATCTATCATGGTTAAAATGGAGTTTGAAGTTACAATGGGTGTGTATGTGGAGAGGGCCTGGGCGTGTCGGGCCTGGTAACATTTACATCAAATATCTAAATATTGAATCAAGCAAATTAAAAACTGTTCAGGGTGTTCATAAAAGCCTGATTAGACGATAAAATTACTTTGAAAGTATAATATCCCTTTAATCTCTCCATCTGGTTTCCAGGCAATCATGCCCCTCACTGTATTCATCATGGCAATGAGCAAATAGCTGAAACCATGTCCCACATCTTAAATGGTTGCCATGTATACAGGGGCCTCTACATATGTAGGCATGACAGAATTGTAGATTTGATATCAAAAGATATCTCTTCTATTTTTGGGTCCTCCATCATGCTGTATAAGCACTCTTCTGTGAGGCCGAGCATGTTTAACCTGTGTAATGATGATTCTGTGTTCTCTAACATTTCAGCTAACACCCCTGATGTCTTTGTTGTGAATGAAACCCTTAGGGAGGTGTCTATTCTCGAGGTTGGCTGCACTTTTGATTACAGTTTGGAAGAAGCCTTTCTAACCAAAGTGCTGAAATATCAACAGCTAGTGCAGACCATCTCACAGCTAGGCTACAGATGTACACTTTTGGTTTTTATCTTTGGGAGCCTAGGGCATGTGCACAAGTTGGTTGTGAGGGGCTTACAAATGGCAGGCCTCTCCAAAAGGAGGGCCAAACAGTTAGCAAAATATTGCTCAGTGTCAGCCATTATAGGAAGCCGCTCAATCTGGAGGAGGCGTTGTTTCCTTTATCCATGACTTATGTCCGCTGTGTCTGACAAGTATGTCATCTATACTGTATGTACAGTATCAATGTTCTGCCGTTTAGGCTCTTTGTAACTGGCTGTTCTTTCATATTTTCTGACTGCACTGTCATTGTTTATGA
>NC_137819.1:30808116-30845616 GCF_963921795.1 Nannobrachium achirus
TCTCACACACACACACACACACACACACACACACACACACACACACACACACACACACACACACACACACACACACACACACACACACACACACACACACACACACACACACACACACACACACACACACTCTATCTCCCCCTTTTAGTACCTCCTCCTCTCTTTAGCATTGCTTTCTCCCACAGGCAACATCTCACAGCAGGGTGTACGCATGTGTGTGCGACTGTGCAAACGCACATGCCGTGTTCTTCACTGAAGAAAACCAATCACAGTACCCACTCTCAACTGGGATTGAAGTAAAAGCAAAAAATGCAAGTGCAATGCAAATTCAATGCAATGCAATGCAATGCAATGATACTGACCATGGTACCATGATACTGACCATGATACTGACCATGATTGGACATGATAATGACATGATCTGAGAAGAACGTGTCAAAAAATGACTAAAAGTGCAAAATGATCTGACCTTTAAGGGTGCATAAGGCATCCTCCCCTACACACGGCTGTGTGTAAGGGAGGATGCCTTATGCAGGCTCCTTGTGCAGGCTGTACAGCTGAAACAGCTGCTTGGGGTTTCTCTTTGTCAAGCCAGCAATATTAATAGCACTCACATTGAATTTAAATACATGCCCAAAGCTTCCAAAATAATACCAGTAGAGAGAGTCCACATTGATACCCATGTGTGATGACGTTGTATTTATTGCAATATAAAGTAATATTTCAAAACAGGAACACACTGAGGTTTTACCTTGTGCTGGTCGGCCAGGTTGCGTCCAGCCCACATCTCCTTCACCATGAGGTTCCACAGCTCCGTCTCAGTCTTCAGGTTGGCCTCGAACGCCTCCTTCCTGCCGACCACGCGCAGCTTCAGACTGGGGATACGCAGCAGCAGGAACGGAGCAGACGACACCTTCACCTCCTGCACACGTGTTGAGAAATGAAATGGAAACACAGATGAAGGAAGAGAGAAAGATCCAGAAAGAGGCAAAAATAAAATAATTGGATGGGTGAAAGAAGAGGGCAATTGTTCTTATGTCGTGTGCAGAAGAGGAAAATACCATTTAGATTTTGTGAAGAGAGCTGCACTTGTAAAATGGTTATTCCCTTGTAAATGATAATAATGGATTTTAGCACCATCCTTTCAATAGAGCTCACCCGCTAATTCCTGTGGGCAGGTTCTCTTCAACGAGAGTTTATGAAAACACAGTGTACTGAATGGCCTATCACTACACTAGTCAGAGAGAAAACTGGACCATATGGTGTTAACTCATTCACTGCCAAGCATATTTAATCAAAGTACTAACCACTACCAGCTATTTTTTTTCATAGCTTGTTTTTAAGTAGTCACATAATATGTTCCTATTTTTCAATCTATTCCCCGGTCGCTCACGGACATGCACAGAATTCCTCGGCTTCACTGGAAAAAATGCGAGTCATTTGACCCCTCCTAGCCAACGTTATTCCCAGTAGAAGGATCCCCGAATGAATGAGTTAAAAGACCTCATGTTATTACTGTGTCACCAAGCACCCTCCTTTCCTATTCATCCAAGGCTTATCACCTCTTTCCACTGTTTGGTTTCTGCACTGTACAAACTCAATGTACTGTTATCTAGTTTATTCTTTCCTCCCCATTGGCAGATCTCTCCAGTCTCTGCAACCCCCACCCCATTATTTGCCCCCAATTCTCCGGCGTCTATTCTGACCTCTATGTCTCTGTACGGCGCCACCTCCACGTATCCAGGACGTCCGTTGGTCAGCAGGAACAGCCGCCGCTGGGTCATGGCGATCTTCCCCACGCCGCGGCTCGTCTTGACTGAGGAGGACACTTTGAAGACGCACTCACTGGGCTCCAGGTGCTCCAGCACGGAGGACGGCAGACACAGCTGAAAAGAAAATGATAATAATTGTAATAATACTGTATACAAGTCAATGATAGAAGTCTTGGGGCATTCCTGGTGGCTCAAGCAGTTGGTACTGTATGTGTAACAGTCTAGCACAGATCTAGACCCATCCATCCACTGTACCATAAATGATCACATGCTCCTGGTTGCCAAACAAGGGATGGAAATGCACTGGACATTCCAACATGCCGAACTGAGCGATACAAGAAATCACCAATCCCATACATGTACAGAATAAATATAACAATAAACGCGGAATAAACAAACTAAAGTTTAACAATTAGCATGGGTAAAAACAGAGGCCAAATTAATTCAAACTGTATACAGTAACTATAGCCTATTTATTTCAATGTCATCTCTGGCCCTCGAGGACCCTGTTGAAATTGAGAACATAAAGCTCAATTTTCAAAGACACCAGATGAACGGAATTAACTTTCTCGTGGGATGTAAAACCAGGAGTTCCATGGGGTTCCCTGGAGACCAGGGTTGGGAACCACTGCATTATTTGATAGTACAGTGGAGAGAGACAGAAAGGAGAAGGCAGGACTAAAGGATGACTCATATCCAGGACATTGTTAATGTCCACACTGAGATACAACAGAGCTGCATATAACTCAGAGTGCAGAGTGGTCTCAGGACCACAATGGAAACAAGTCCACACAACATTTTTTAACTGGAAAGATGCAATTGGAAATTGCAAGTGTGGTTGCATTGAGGCGGGTCACACTTGCAAATATCTCTGTATCTGTCAGTGCTTGTCCCCGTTTGAGCGGTGCTAACCATTCCGTCCTTGTCCCTTTTATGCCCATATATGGAGATCCATGATGACATCAATATTAAGCCCATATCTTGGAATGCTCATAATGTATTATGGACATACTGTGTCAGTCTCATGTGGTCTATGATGTCAGACATCTATGATTTCAGTCATCTCCATATTTGGGAAAAGTTAACATTTTAATTAAAGTCAGCTGAGAAAATTAATTCATGAAAAAACTGTATATAAATTATATATACAGATACTATATAACGTATCTCTTAGCAAAATGTAAGGAATTGATTCCCAAGAGCGTGCCGCAAAAACTGTAGGAGGAGTAGCGCCGCAAAAAAAAGGTTTATCTAGGAGGCCCTGGAAGATGGATGGATGGAATAAAGTCAGACAAGTACTATAGGGTACTAATAATAATAAAGTATTGAATCAATCAATCATGTAATAGCATCTACTGTAGTATGCAGGACAAACCTCTTGAGCCTCAGTCTCAGTCTCCTTCCAGATGGTGTAGAACACTCTGAAGAGATCTGGACTGACCTGCTTCTGTTGGCCTGGGACACACACAAGGAAAATAAACCAATAGACACATATAAAAACATATAAACACATTGAACAAATATACTGATCAGTGACAGACCAAACATTAAGCAAGAGGTTGCTTCCTAAATTCTGTCCTTTATTTACCCAGGGAAGGTTGGCAGAGTTGGCATTCCAGCAACGCCCTGCTCCACAACACTGAGTTATCCCACACTCACACCTGGGAAATGTCCAGCACAACCACAGTCCGCTGGGAGTTACAGAGCAGGTCTGTGTACTATAAAGTATGGCAACAATGACTTCATACAGACTCTCTCTGCACACCCACCATACTGTAGCTGTGTGCCCAGCCTACTCAGCACATCTACAGACTTCTACTGTTGGTAACAAAGCATTTGCAGGTCTAACTGTGGGACAACAATGACCTCACACAGACCCCTTGTCCATGCCCCCTGTGTGCGCTCACACTCTCCCCTCTGTGTCACTTTCTCTGTTTTCAAATTCCAAACAATGTAAACTGTTATTGTAGAGTCCGTTGGAATGATTTGACTGGCTAACATCCAGGAGCTAGCCATGATTGCTAAATAGGCTGATAAGTGATAACATTTACAAAGCAACGTCAGGGTCACTGAGTGACCGTTTGAAAAGGCAAATGTGGGACACCCGCTGGCCTACTGGTCCAGGCGCATACCACTTAGGCATTGCCACATAGGCATTGATGCCTGGCGGTCGTCGCCGTTTCGATTCCCGATCCGGACGACCTTTGCCGCATGTCACTCCCCATCTCTCCCCCATTTCCTGTCAGCCTACTGTCCTATCAAAAAGGCATAAAAGCCCAAATACATCGTGACTACTAATTGAAGCCGAGGCCGAATTGCACGAAAGAGCCCTGACAGCACATGGTTGGTTCTACAGACTCCAAATTTCGCACACAGATAGCTCAGACCTTTGCCTAAGTTCTTAGCTAGGCCTCGACCCGACCCGATATGCGGTTTTCCGGAACCAACGCGAAAGGTTCGGAATCTCCATATGCGGAGTCCTGACTACTAATCTATCTATAAATGCGAGAAGTCTCTGCGTGTCTGTAATCCGCGTATCTCGAGAACCGTTCGTCCCACCGGCTTCAGATTCGGCACGCGCGTTCCCCGCCGCGGCACGGAGTGCAGTGCCGTGTCTCGACCCGACCCGACGCGCGGTTTTCCCGAACCGGCGCGAAACGTTCGGGATCTCCTTATGCAGGGTTGATTGTTGACATCAGGCTGTTCCGGAGGAAATCGGCGAAAGCTCTGACTCATTGTGACATCACTTCATAAAAGGCTCTGACATCACGTACGCCACATGAGTCAACAAAAAATCTCTGTGAGTGTGTATGTATGTATGTAATCCGCGTATCTCGAGAACCGTTCGTCCCACGGGCACGCGCGTTCTCCATATATGGGCATAAAATGAATGCCCCCATATATGGGCATAAAATGGATTGCAGACAGACAGATACAGATATCTCCATATATGGACATAAATGGACAGAGGCAAACAGATGGTCAAAGATCTCCATATATGGGCATAAAATGGACGCAGACAGACAGATACAGATATCTCCATATATGGGCATAAATGGACACAGGCAAACAGATGTTCAAAACGCGTCCTATGACGGTTTTCCCGAACCGGCGTGAAACGTTCGGGATCTCCTTATGCGGGGTTGATTGTTGACATCAGGCTGTTCCGGAGGAAATCGGCGAAAGCTCTGACTCATTGTGACATCACTTCATAAAAGGCTCTGACATCACGTACGCCACATGAGTCAACAAAAAATCTCTGTGAGTGTGTATGTATGTATGTAATCCGCGTATCTCGAGAACCGTTCGTCCCACAGGCACGCGCGTTCTCCATATATGGGCATAAAATGAATGCCCCCATATATGGGCATAAAATGGATTGCAGACAGACAGATACAGATATCTCCATATATGGACATAAATGGACAGAGGCAAACAGATGGTCAAAGATCTCCATATATGAGCATAAAATGGACGCAGACAGACAGATACAGATATCTCCATATATGGGCATAAATGGACACAGGCAAACAGATGTTCAAAACGGGTCCTATGACAACAGGTATAATGAGGTTTGCATTAAAGGGGGAACCGGCACTGTGTCTGCAACACAGTTGGAGGCACAGGCAGATACTCCATATATGGGCATAAAATGGACGCAGATAGACAGATATCTCCATATATGGGCATAAAATGGACCCAGAACTATAACTGCAGTGATCTCCATATATGGACATAAAATGGACGCCGACAGACAGACAGACAGATACAGATATCTCCATATATGGGCATAAATGGACACAGGCAGACAGATGGTCAAAACAGGTCCTATGAAAACAGGTATAATGGGGTTTGCATTAAAGGGCGGGGCATTCATTCCCTATTTACATTGTTCCGAGTTGACCAGGTCGCCGACTAGACGCTGGGCCGGGCGGCCCAGCTTCTAGTTGAAGTCAATGGACGCGAATCCGAATTGGCCCGAATCGCATGAAAGAGCCCTGACAGCACATGGTTGGTGCTACAGACTCCACATTTCGCACACAGATAGCTCAGACCTTTGCCTACGTTCTTAGCTAGGCCTCGACCCGACCCGATACACAGTTTTTTGGATCCGGCACGAAAGGTTTGGAATCTCCGTATGCGGAGATGACTGACATCGGGCCGTTCGTCCCACCAGCTTCAAATTCAGCGCGCGTGTTCCCTGCCGCAGCAGGTAGTGCAGTGCCCAGCCTCGACCCGACCCGATACGCGATTTTTCGGAACCCAGCGCAAAAAGTTTGGATTCTTCGTATGCAGAACTGTTGTCTGACATCAGGGTCTTCCGGAATCGGCACTGTGTCTGCAGAGATCTCCATATATGGGCATAAAATGGACGCAGACAGACAGATACAGATATCTCCATATATGGGCATAAATGGACTCAGGCAAACAGATGGTCAAAATGGATCCTATGACAACAGGTATAATGGGGTTTGCATTACACAGAATTCGGCACACGCGTTCCCCGCCGCAGCAGGGAGTGCAGTGCCCGGCCTCGACCTGACCTGATATGCGGAGCTAATGTCTGACATTAGTGTTTTCCAGAACCGGCACGGTGTCTGCAGAGATCCCCATATGGGCATAAATGGACGCAGGCAGACAGATACAGATATCTACATATATGGGCATAAATGGACACAGGCAAACAGATGGTCAAAACAGGTTATGACAACAGGTATAATGGAGTTTGCATTAAAAGGTGGGGCATTCATTCCCTATTTACATCGTTCCCGAGTAGGCCGGTCCCCGACTAGACGCTCGGCCGACTGTTGGCCGAGATCTCCATATATGGGCATAACTTGGACGCAGTCAGACAGATATCTCCATATATGGGCATACATGGACACAGTCAAACAGATGGTCAACACAGGTCCTATGACAACAGGTATAATGGGGATTGCATTAAAGGGCGGGGCATTCATTCTCTATTTACATCGTTCCCGAGTTGGCAAGGTCGCCGACTAGACGCTTCTAGTCATTATAATGATACTTATAGTAGGGCCTATCATCAGTGGTGAAAGTGGTTTGAAATTCTTGCCGGAACTGTCATAAATTGGCCGCGCGGCCGAAAAAAATTTGGGAGGCTCTAATCCCCCAAAACCCCTGAAATGCATAGAAAACTGCATTTTGGGAGGCCCACCTGCTGCCCTTCTATAATAAGCCTCTTCATATTGTTCATTGTTCCATACAGAAGGGTAAGCATATATATATATATATATATATATATTTATTATATTATTATATTATTATTAATATTATTATAACCAGTTATCTAAAGTAACTAAGTAGACCTACATTTACTAAAGTACTGTATTTAAGTACAGGTTTTAAGTATAGCTTTATTTACTTTACTGGAGTATTTCCAATACTTTTAATTCTACTCCACTACATCTCCCATTTCCAGATGCAGAATTGAATCATTTTGGTCTATTCTGCATTTATTGCCGCATGCAGGCACAGACACGAGTCCTCCTAGAGATGGGATTTATGGCTCTTTGAAGTGAGCCGGATCTCTGGGATCCGTTCCTTTCAAAGAGCCGTTCAAAAGACGTAGGCCTACATTTTGATACTTCTACTACTCAAGTACATTAACACTCCAAACTTCTACTTGATTGCAGTATTGATATTTCTAAAGAAATTGAGTAATTTTCCCACCACTGTTCATTAGAAAGGAACGGCTCCCTACTGTGAACCGAATCCTATCGTTCATTTCAAAGAGCCGTTCAAAAGACTCGAATCGTTCGCGAACGTCCCACCCACTCGCTCCGTGTCAAACAAACACTGAAACGCAAACAGACTGGATCACACTGACCTACACTGGTCAGTGTGATCATGGCCTCCCCTAAGTAACAAGAAATCTTGTGAAATAAAATGTTCACACTGACCTACACAAATCCACAGGAATAATTTAGAAGCACTTTATCAGAAAATATAACTAGTAACACTTGTGTACTGTATGTTAATCTGACTTTAGTATAGGCTATTGTTTTCTTCCTGGACGTGCGTTTGTGGCTGGCTATTTAACATGGGATTTTGACAGCTGGCTTCTCCTCTTCTTAACGGAACGCCGTTCCGGCCCCGAATGTTTTAACGGAACGGGGGTTCCGGCCGTTCCGGCTCACTTTCACCACTGCCTATCATACTGTTATGGAAAAGGTCAAAGTAGTAAAATATAACACAAATATAAAAGCATTTCCCACGTCGACTCTCACACACATGCGTGCAAACAAGTCAATGATTTACTTTCAGCACACATTGCTAAAGCTGAGGAAGCGCTCTTCCAGCCCAGACTATCCGCCTCTCTGCAGAGCAGGAAAGAGGAAGGAAGGATCGCTGGACGTGTTTTCACTAGATCCAAAAGAGAGCAAGGAAACTTCTTTCCAATAACAGAAAACGAAGCGCGAGATAAGCAATCCCCTTCTTCTTCCTTCCTGAAGAAATGCAGCGCAGAGGTTGTGGTGGTGTAGGGTGACCATATTTTCAGCCACTCAAACGAGCAGCACCTGGCTGCAGACACTAGGGTCCTGTTGATGTCCACGGGAGACAGGAACATCAACAAGTGGCAGGAAGTGACCTCACAGTGTCAAGTGACTTCATGCCGCTTGTGGAGGTCACGTGACGTCTCTGCCTTGCAGTCCAAGGCACTACAGTCCCTTTGAGCCGCATTGTCGCTATGTGTACATGTTATCTTTTATCTTTTAGACAACCCAACTCTACCCCCTAACCCTAAACAGAACCTCCATGGGGTAGAGCAAGAAAGAGGTGTGAGGTCACTTCCTGCCACTTGTTGATGTTCCTGTCTCCCGTGGACATCAACAGGACCCTAGTGTCTGCAGCCAGGTAGTCTTGACTCAAACCGGGACGCAAAACACTGTTGCCTAAAACTGGGACCCTAAAAGCAATGCGCACGTTACCGCGCACGCGCGTGCCCATTCTCTAACGTTCGTGCACGCGCACACACGCACCGCAGGGTTGCAAACAGGCAGTGAGTGATTGACAAACAGGCTCAGTGTTGAATTCAGACACGGAAGGAATTTGTTCCTTTTTTCTGATTGGTTAGGTGAGCATGTTTTCATGAAAAGAACATGATAAATATCTATGCGACCACTGAAAACAGCTACTATTATTTTAATTCTGGCGAAAACCGGGACAATTTTGTAGTGAATGTTGAAAACCGGGACATATTAGTGTTTTAGAGATATTTGTCGGGACACCGGGACACGCAGCTTGAAAACGGGACTGTCCCGGGTAAAACGGGACGTCTGGTCACCCTATGGTGGTGGTCCCAAATAAACCCACCCAACAATGTCTAAAGCCACCTGATAGTATATTCTGATCAATTACAATCTGATGAATATTACCAAATCGTTGTTGTCGACTGGAAACCTTGTATGTCCAAAACTGTTGTATACAAATTTTCACTAGTTTTGTGCGACAGTCGGGTATGATGAAGCAGAGCTTTACTTTACGAAGAAAAAAAGGTTTGAAACTTGTACGTTGAGGTTTCTGCCCGACAGTGACAAAATGCTGATAAATAAATTCTGTGACAGGAGGGTCTATTATTTCTGCACTAGTATTATCTACATCTACAATATACTGTACATACTACAAAGAAGTACATTTTCCTAGTGATATTCTGAGCATACTGGCCACTTGGGGGTTATAAGCAATGCCATACTTCTTCTGTTGGCTGTAGGAACCTGTCCAGTTGTCCTGCAAACAAAGCCTTGAAGAACAAGTGAGTTAATGATTAACCTGAGGAATGAATGTGTGATTACAAAAGAAGGAGCAGGTTGCTGTTGGGAGTACTGTTGTCTGGCCTCAAGTGTGTGTGCCTGTGTGTGTACAGTATGTCTATTTGGGAGATGGAGAAAAACACACTCTCCAAGAAATAGCTCTTGTTCTTAACAGTTGCCCTGTAGGGCTTTTTATAACTATGAGCAAAAGCATAACCAGTTAAACCAGCACACCCACACTCACACACAAATGTTATTATAAAAATGGAACCAACTGCATTATAGCCCAAAATAATACTTTGTTTGGACAGTCCATTCACCAGTTTGTTTTCAATCCAAAACGCTTGAGAATATTCGGTACCTACCTACTGTCAGAGCTTCAAACAGTCTGTGAATGGTTCCTTGGTCTTTTACGATGCCAGACTCCTGGACATATTTCACGAACTCCTCCAGGTGCATGTGCTTATTCGTCAGCTTGAAGCGCTTTACGGTACCCTCCTCCTGCTCGTTGCCATGACGCGCTTTCTCACGCTCCTGGTCCCGCTTGAGGCGAGTGATGAGGCGCTTTATTTCGGGGCGTCTGTCAGCCTGTTAGTTGTTACAGGAACATCACACAACATCATCATCGACAACACCATAGGAAAACAGTCACAATAACCATCACAGTGAAAAAAGAAAAGGAAAAAGGTCACAGAGCATGGCTGGTCATGCAAAGTGCTAATCAGGAGTGCAGGAATGTTAACAATATTTTCACAAACATGAGGCCGATTTGAAACATATTCAGTTTGAGTTCCTTGGCCTACCAGCAGCATGTCCAATGGGCGTACATATACAGGGGCGAAAAAACAATATCTCCAGCCCTCCTTTCGGACCTGGCGGTTAGAGATATGAACAGTATGTAGGCTACTAATGTAAGTTGCATGCAACGTAAGTTCAGTAGTGGAGACCACCCTTCGCTCATCCTAGCCACTCACGTTCCTTACCTAATCATACACACCTGATGGCTCTCAGCCAATCCACACGTAATCACCACAGTATAAATACGCCCCCATTTCGATCCTCTCACCTGTTTGCTTCCTCTACATGGAAGCCAAAATCCCTCCCCCCTCCCCAATCACCTCATACCTCAATACTAATAATAACGTTTCATTTTCCATTCCGTGTTCTCTACTAACGTTTATTTTTCTCTATCCTCCAGGAGTCCCGAGGTGGGGCAGCGTTTGGAGCCGAAGCGACAGCGTTGGAGCAAAGCGACCGACTGCTCCCGAGCTGAGCAAACCGTGGTCGTCAGCTCCCGAGACTGCATCCCCACCCTGAGTCTCGCCCTACCTCGGGGTCCTCATCAACGCACACACATACATCTCACTTTATATAATAAAGTCTGTTTAACTCGAGCAGAAGGTGTGGTTTCTTTCTAGTGAACTATACTAAGACTCTAGCCCTACCTGTAAGCGTTCATTATCGGGCAGAGAGTCAACCAGGGACTTGACCATCTGAGAAGGGAAGATGTCCGAGTCCGTCTTATGAAGACTCTGGAAGTCCTCTAAGGCATCAAGACGCCTGTTGCACACTGTGTTCACCAAACCACGGAGGTAGTGGTACCTGGACAAACACACAGAAAAACAAAAGGTAGAGAGATTACATTCCTCAGATATTTTGCAGGTGCAACCACAATAAAGGAATGGAGCTGAATTGATATCTAGAGGGATATGGGGATTGTATATAAATGCCTGTTGAGTGCTTATCTCCTGGGTAGAGTGGTACCTTCATAATATTGCAAAAAAAGTAAAATTACTCTGTCCCCCGAGATACCAAGCTGTTTTCTTTAAAAGCAGGTACAGTATATCTCAGGGTTTCTCAAAGTGGGTGCAGTGACACCAGTCCAGGTGTGCCACAGAATACTTTGATAATATTTCAAAGAGAGTTGCAATGAGCTTTCAATCTACACAAACTCTCTTCACCAAAAGTAGCAGATCCGCAAGCTCACAACATATTTTTGGTGACTGTTCCCCCCAGAATAGGGATGCTGGGGTTCAAGTGGCTATTTTCAGTCTGTTCCCTGTGGAAAACAGATATTCACTAAAGTTTTCCTCCATGACATACTGTATCTTTGCATATTTATGTAGCGCAATATGACAAGCTCAGGACATTAACAGTGTAATCCAGGGGTGCTGTGGATTAAAACCTGAGTAGAGTAGAGCATTTTGGCTGATTAAGTTATTTTTCTTTCTAAGCGTATTTGTAGGACCTAAACTACAAGATGATATAGTATCAATAATGAAAACATGTCACACATGACACAAGTGTGAAGGTAAGATATAGATTTTTTTTAAATTGATGTCAGTTGACCAGGTAAACCTAAAATATAAAGCGAACCTATGTGTTGTATACAAAGCACTTTCTATTCACTTTTAATCAGCTTTTGTTTTCTTCCCCCTTCCTCCCCTCCTTTCCTTTCCCCAGTCCTAGTACCTGGCCAGCAGTGCAGAGTCATCAGCTGGCGCAGCGTGGAGCGCCTTCTCCAGGGAAGTAACCATGTCAGAATAATAGTTCTGCACATATTGATAGGCCAGCGGAGGGGGGAACTCTGGGAGACGGAACACCTTCACTGCTTTTTGTTGGGACTTCAAACCTGAAATGATTGACAAGGATGGGTTAGTCCATTGTTTCTCTGTAGCTTGCATTTAGTCATTCACTGATTAATCTATCTGCAGAGGTGCTGAGTGCCTGGCACTAACAAGAGTAAACAGTTCATGTAGAGCAGTGGTTCCAAAACCTTTTAGCCCAAACTAGTGAAAATAGCAGATTAACAAGCTCACAATGTGTTGCTTCGTGCCTCGCTGTGAGATTGTAGATCGGCTATTTTCACTACTTCTTAATTATGGAATTGGAATTTTGGGGAGGGGAATATCTTTTGAAATATATATATTTTAGTCAGGAACACTTACATCAAAGTAGATTTAACCATTTAGTGGAACAAATGGAATACAATAGTAGTACAATAGCAATACATTGACATATATTAACTTGAATCAGCATACATAAAATTGCAAGTAATTGAGCCTGTGCCAGACTCTGATCAAAAGGTGGAGGCTGGGGTGGAGGAGGTAGCTAAGCAGCAGCCGATGAAGACGAGCAGAGCTATAGTGAATGCATGCCGTATTTAAAGGAGCCTCCCTTATTGAGCGAGAGCTCTGATAGGATTAGACAGAGTGATGCAATGATCAGATGATCTGTGAATGAGGAGTAGGAAAGGATCTGACTGACAGCTGATGCGGGCGAGACTCACATGTCCTGCATAAACTAACGCTATGCTTCATTTTTTAATGTAGGAAGAGACATTTTTTACTTGAGCCGTGACCCATAGAAATTGGTGACCCAGGAATGGGACCCAGTCCACTGTTTGCGAAACAGTAATGTAGAGCAATAATTAATAATGGATTGTATTTTCATAGCGCTTTTCCAAGTGCTCAAAGCGCTTTACAATGGTCCATTCATTCATACATTGGGAAGTGAAGTGGCGAACATTCAACACCAGTGTCCTCACTTCCCACACTAATGCTGGCAAGCCAACAGCGACCGAATAATTGGAAGCAATGTGGGGTTCAGTGTCTTGCCCAAGAACACTTCGACATGTGGACAGGAGGAGCCGGGATTTGAACCACCGACCCACAGGTCATTTCTTTCCAAATCTGTTCTGGTTATTTGTCTTTCTGTCTGCCCCTATCTATCTCTCCCCATCTTTCTGTGTATACACCACCTATCCGTCTTCCCATCTATCCCTCAGTGCTAACCAGCATCAGGTGTCATCTTCCTCAGAGAGGCAGGTCTGTGGGAGTTAATGGCGAGCAGTGTGTTGTCAGGGGAAGAGTGGTTGAGGTTTGGCATGCTGGCCCCCAGCCTCCCGCTCAGCCTGTTCTCAGGGCTGGTGCAGCTGTTGTACCCACTCCTGGACAACTCAGACATGGGGGGACGTCGAGGAGACTCGGTCATGACACGGTTCCTGAGAAGATAAGAGAATCAACTATTAACTAAATTCTAACTACACCGTTAATGCTGCACTATGACCCCCCCTATTAAGATGTGTGCTTGTGTGCACACAACAGACAAAACATATTATCATCTACGGAAGAAAGAAAAAAACATCTACATAATGTACATAGCATTTTTGGGAACAAGTAAAAAACATACATCTGAACAACAGCAACATGTAAATAGGCAACATGTGCAGATGCAAATACATGGAGTAAGTGGGATGTGCAGTCATATTAGAGAGGCAGGGGCTGAAATTTCTAAAAGGGCCTATTGGTGGAAATATTGAAAATAGCTAACCTCCAAGCTCACAACGCGCTGCGACGCGTTGTGAGCTTGGAGGTCGCCTATTTTCGGTAATTGATACCACACTAAACTAAGCATAATCAATGAATACTGACAGTTTGGAGAAGGCAATTCTCTCTTGAATTTGTGAGAGAGAGTCTGCAATCCTACAATTATTACAACCTCATACCTCTGTGTTTGGTTGCGTGTGCTGAGCTCCATCCGACTGAAGGTGTCCATTTTCCTGCTTAGCCTGTCTCTCAGGAAGGTGTGGAATATATGGGTGTCTAATACCTGAACGCGCGCGCACACACACACACACACACACACACACACACACACACACACACACACACACACACACACACACACACACACACACACACACACACACACACACACACACACACACACACACACACACACACACACACACACACACACACACACACAGTGCATTTAATTAAGATAGTTACATAAACAGGTAGGATACTGGGTTGAATGTGCATGCAAGTTTGTGCTAGGGCTAGGTGCAAATTGCAATAACCGCAATACTGCGGTTGTGTAATTCATACCGCATTGTCAAGTTCATAACCGCGATTACACAGCGAACATTTTTGAATATCTTTTGATTCAAATGTATTTACATTTATTAAAAATTTTTTTTCATTCAAAACAACTTTTTTGGGAGATACCGCCATACCGTCGGTAAACAGTGACTTATTACCGTAATAACAAAAAATCCATACCACCCCAGCCTTACTGTGTACATGTGTGCGTTTGTACCTTCTTGTAGAAGAGCTGGTCTGCTGGCTCCCTGGTCCTAAGAAACTCCTCACTGTTGAAAACTCTATGTTCATAGTTCAGATAATCCTGGACCTCTCTGATGTAGAGAGAGAGAAAGAAAGAAAGAGAGAGTGAAAGAATAGCCTAAATTATGCTTTATCGCACAAGAAAAATCAGTAGTGTTGTTATTAGCAGGAATAAACACAGAAGCACCCAGGAGGAAGTGGACTAAGAAAGTGGAGGAACCAAACTTGTTTTACACAAAAAAGGAGATGGTGCCACAGGAGGCAAAAACATTTACCGAATGGGTTCTCACATTACAATTAACCATATGAAGCCTAGCATCCATGGGCATGTCATTATAGGTGAATATTTTAAGAAAATAGTCAAACATAAAGGGGAAATTGCAGATTTCCGCTGCTCACTACGCAGCGCAATGTCGTACGTTATTGTTTGTAGGCCGGTTATTTTTTGTAAAGAGATTTGGTGAAGTGGGGGGAAAAGGACAGACTGGGGGGACAGTGGGGGCAACAAGTATATAGGAGTTAAGTTGTTAGGAGTGAGTCAGACAGACAAACACATACAAAAATAACTCCTGCACACATGACACACACACACACACACACACACACACACACACACACACACACACACACACACACACACACACACACACACACACACACACACACACACACACACACACACACACACACACACACACACACCTGAAAATATTAACCACCAGTTCCAAGGCGATGTTTTGTATCTGTGAGTTCAGGCGTCTCTGCCAGCCTCTGCGTTGGCATCGCAGCTCGTTTGCATCAGTGCCCGCTCCTAGGTGGCACATCTCTAAATCATAGTGAAGCTGGAGGCACTCTGCCCTGGACACACACACGCACAGACACACACGTATGTAAAAAGTATATTCTCGTTGATGGCAAAATAAATGAAAAATTAAGGAACAGGCGCCAAGGCGTGAAGGCGGAAGGAAGCATTGGAGGCAATAACATAAAAAGTCTGCTACTGTATGTTGAAAAACAGTGGTATGGTAAAATTGCTTTACCGTATATTTCCAAATAGTAGCCGGGGTGTTTAATACGCGAAAACGATTTGGACCCCAGGTGTTTAAAAGAACCAGGCAGCTATTTGCAACATATTCAATTTGAATGGCGTTTGATATGCAAAATGGGGTCAGACCCCCGGCTACTATTGGGTATCCGGCTACTATTTTCCCCCGGGCTACTATTTGGAGGTTATTACTGTGTCATTCTCTGGTCATGGTTGAATGTTGTCATTTGTGACAATCATACATAGTATACTGTACATACAGCCAAAACCTATTTCAGACAAAATTCCGCAAATTAACAGCTGACAATGTCTTCCAGTGGTACAATTGTGTGTGTGTGTGTGTGTGTGTGTGTGTGTGTGTGTGTGTGTGTGTGTGTGTGTGTGTGTGTGTGTGTGTGTGTGTGTGTGTGTGTGTACCTTGAGATAAAGGTGTCAGCAGCAGTTAGGGGAATGTTTGGTAGGTCAATGGTTTCAGACCATGATGACTGAATGATGCCATCATCGATATTCACCAAGATTAGGTCCTCTGTCTCCTAGACACACACATGCGTGCACACACACACACACACACACACACACACACACACACACACACACACACACACACACACAGCTTATTGCAGACACATACATAAACTAGAAGCAGTGCTCTTCCGAGCACAGGTCTCCACCAGGCCGTGCGTCCTGGTGGTGCTACTGTATAATAGGCCAATGTAAAAAGGGTGGCATATGTTCTTCACCTTAGATCTTTCATGGCAATCTGATGCTGCATGCATGATTTGAAGCATTGTGTTCCAAAAATGAGTTTTGCTAAAGTCTACCTGCTGGTGGCGCTATAACAGGCCAATGTGAAAAAGGTAGCATTTGTTCCTTGACCTAGTGGTAATATGTGTGGCAAATTTCAAGGTAATCGCAAGCTGCGTTGATGATTTGAGGCATTTTGTTCAAAAACGGAGCAATCCTGCAAGCTTTGGAAGCCAATATTAGCCAATCAGGATGGAATATGAAATACAGACGGATCGGACTTGATCACATGACTATAGAGATACTGTGTACCGATTTGCGTGATCTTTGGATAAAATCTCAAGGAGTAATATCCAAAAATGTGTTTTACATAAGTCGGCCCAAAGGTGGCGCTATAAAAGGCTGATGTGAAAAATGCAGGGCAAAGGTTTATCCTTAGCCTCTAGGGAATGCGCTTACAAAGTTTGAAACTGATCGATGGAGTTATAGGTAAAACCACAAATCGGCCTGTTATAGCGCCACCATGAGGCTGATTTAAAAAATGTTAAGTGGCATTTCTTCTTCGACCTAGTGGGAACATTTGTGCGCGATTTCATGATAATTGCACTTTGCGTTTGGGATTTGAGGCATTTTGTTCCAAACGGCTCAATCCTACAAACTTTGGAAGCCAATCTTAGCCAATCAGGATGGAATATGAAAAATCGGACAGATCCGTGTCGATCACATGACTGTCGAGATACTGCCTACCGATTTGTAGGATTTTTGGACAAAATCTGTAAGAGTAGTGCACAGAAATGTGTCTTGCGAACATCGGCCACTAGGTGGCGCTAGAAAAAGCCCATTTGAAAAATTTAGGGCAGAGGTTCTAGATTGGCATCCAGGGAATGTGTGTGCTCACTTTGGCAGCGACCGGGCCAACGGCGACTGAGATTAGCTGCACACAAACTGCGAGGACGCACGCACGGACACACGGACGGACGGACGGACACACGGACGGACGGAGGGGAAAACATACTCTCCCCCATGCCTTCGGCTGGTGGAGACAATAATGATATTGTCACTGTTTTTATGCATTTTCATAAATTATTATTCATAAAAAAAACATTAAGATCTGTTTTTGGGCTTTTATGCCTTTATTGATAGGACAGTAGACTGACAGGAAATGGGGGGAGAGATGGGGAGTGACAAAGGTCATCGGGAACGGGACTCGAACCCGCGACACGCAGTTAGGCATTAGAGCGTATATGTGGTATGAGTATTACCAAGAGCTTGTGACTCTTATTATTATTGCATCTGTTAACTTGGAACACAGGTTGTTTTGTAATTATCTTCCTAAAAATCTGTGTTTTTTGGACACACAATTAAAGGTGATACACCATGCATTTAAAAAGTATTTATGTCATATTGTTTATGTCTCAAAAACGTTTTTCAAAAGGTTTGAGGTAAATTACCACTCCTGAATAGAGAGCCTCTCTCATTTTGAATGGCTCTCAGAGCATTTTCAGCTGCAGTACCACCTTTGGCCTGAACTGCGCCACCCCCCCAAAATCCTTTTGGAAAACAAATTTTTTGAGCGGTGGTCACACCGTCTCCATAGCGTGGCCGTGTGTGTAGGTATGTTTGTTTGTTTGTTTGTATGTGGGTCTGTATGTAGCCTCAAGCATGTGGTGTAGTACCTTTTCTGACCACACATGTTAAGGGAGGGGCGCTGTTGTTCAGGCCAGGCCACACACACACACACACACACACACACACACACACACACACGGGGGGGGGGGGGGGGGGACCACCGCTCAGTTCACACGGGTGTGATTTTTTCTTCAAAAACGGCCGTCGATGACGTCAGCGACGGCAGCAAATCTGGACAGCCTGTTTTGAGAACCCGTGGGATGCTTTTAACTTCCGCCTTCCCAAAACCAGAGAAAGACACAACGGTCAGAAATGGGACTTTGTGAGGATAGAAGGTGCTAGTGGGACCCCAAAAAAAGGTTTTAAAATAGGAAAAGTGAAATTTCATGGTGTATCACCTTTAAGGTTTTTGCTGGACAGCGACAATATGCAGCACAGAAAGTGCTCATGCATATGCATGTGTACACACACACACACACACACACACACACACACACACACACACACACACACACACACACACACACACACACACACACACACACACACACACACACACACACACACACACACACACACACACACACACACACACACACACACACTTCTGCGGGTACAAAAGTGAACAATTCAGTCAAACAAATCCGGGCTCAGTCTGTCTGAACAGACAGCTGCTGTTACATATGAGGGCTACTGTATAAAACAAATACTCAGCACTGCTAAATCACAGCCTTGGTGAATACAGTGAAGCACAGACCATTATTGTTCAATATAAGCTCAGCTTAGAGACACTGACTGAGAGAACACTACCGTTTAAAACAACACCATTGCTGTTGCACAGAGCAGCCTCTGAAACAACAGCAGCTGTAAATCACAGCCCATGTGTCTTGTCCTGCCCTCGCAGAGCACTGAACTCACACCAGTGATTCTCAACCTTTTTAAATGTCAAGGACTCCCCCAGTTTGATACAAGCTGTATTTGATCTCTGGGACACCACACTACACTCTAAAATCCTCAGGTTCTGTGGGGTGAGCTGCTGATGTGTGACAGCTAGATTGAAGTTCAATTAGCCAGTCGACTAGCTGGCAGATGGCTATTGTTTCTCTTTGTTCCAGCCTTGCGTGCTTCTAGACGTGTCTTGTGTATTACTGCACCGTAATAGTGTGAGTTGGGAACAGACGGTAAGAAGGCCTCGTCCATGCCTATGCCAGCAATTTGATAAAAAGATTTAAGACACAATATAATGATGATATTGTAGTGTAAACACATTACACGTTACACTAAATATCCCCAAGGACGAAGGCACTTTTTACTTTTGAATAATGTCTCTACACATCATGCCGATTTAATACAACCATTTCATCTAAGAACAAAATTAAATACAACTATGAACTGCTTCATTGATACCTAATCTACATGACACCACGCCTGAAAACAAAACCTGGCACCAATGTGTATGTGTGTGTGTGTGTTTGTTTGTTTGTGCATGCACGTGTGTAACTATATACTTACAGCAGCAACTTCTTCAAAGTTGCTGATATGACAGCCCATCAGAAAGGCAGTGGGAGCCATGAGGAAGTCCAGCATGCTGCAGGCCAGGACGGGTACGTAGGGCTGCTGCCAGGACAGAGGCTGGAACACACACACACACGCACACACGCACGCACGCACGCACGCGCACACGCACACACACACACACGCGCACACGCACACACACACACACGCACACACACACACACACACACACACACACACACACACACACACACTAGGTTTTAAATAATGGAAGGAAAGACGGATAGATAGATGGATGAAGCATGGTAAGATTAAGCAAGGGATAATCAATGGGGAGCGGGACATTATTGAGAAATAAACCCTGACGCGATAGCTGAGGGGTCTAATCACCCTGAAAGGGTTTATTTTTCAATAACAACCTGCTCCCCATTGATTATGAGGCTTATTAAACGGCTACTTAATAAATAAATGAATACGTTAATTTATGCCAGGTGCGTCCGGCAGTGCAACGTGGTCGCCTCGGAAACCAACGGGAAGTGTTGATGAAATAGAATCAGTTTTTGGTTACTTCCATTGTCTATTTTTCGCATGAAGTGTTTTCAAACACATTCTTGACAGCAATGTTTAGCTTTAAATGACATTGTGTATTTGTTTACATGGCTGCCATGTTGGATACGGCACAGAAACATTGATATGAGCCAACTGGTTTTATTTTTCAGTCTACTTACAGGAAGTAGTTGGACTGAATTAGAGGTACATGACACACCAGCACTCTGTACCGCACCGCAGTACTAACTGATGCTGTAAAAAATAATTAGCGCTGCCGGCTCGAATCAAACAATTGCACTGATCTCATAAATAGCCCCTAAGGAATCCTCAAGACGGAATTCCGTCCCCAGGACGGGGAACTTTAACCCCTGGGTCCACACTCTCTTTAACCACTTTTAACCGTGCTGTACCTACTGACCTGTAGATAGAGCAGCAGACTTTCTGCTACCATAGTGAGCCTGGCCCAGTCCGCTGAGAAGAACACCACCCTCTGCTCTTGGAGGAGACAGGACAGGACCTAGGGAGGGACGAGAAAAGTTACAGTATGTGTGTTGGTGTGCAAGTACCTCTTACTACAATACTTACAATTTAGGTATTTAGCAGACGCTCTTAATCCAGAGCGATTTACAATAAGTAAGGTAATACATAAATCAATCAATCAATACATCAAATTACGTGTATGTATGGTCAGTGAGGGTGGTCATGTGCTACGGTAAGTGCTATGGGCTAAGGTGGAGTCTGAAGAGGTGAGTCTTCTTCAGTGAGTCTGCAGTTCTGAGTGCAACTGGTAGTTTATTCCACAGTTTGGGGCCAGGAGGAGGGCGAAGAGTCTAAGAAGAGTGGATTTTTGTCCTGGGGTTTTTAGCGAGGGTTCTGTCAGCTTCCCTGTGTTAGCTTATCTGAGTAAATGGGTGGATCGATCAAGCTTTGAAGGTATGGTGGTGCCATACCTACTTGTGAGGTCCCCACAAGCAATAATTTCAACCTTTTAATACATGTTATTACACACCTTTATGAACACACTGGTAAAGAAATGTCATGGTAACGATTTAGTTGGCAGATTTTCATACATGTATGTTTCCCTTACTATTAGTTTTCTTTCTTTTTTAGGTTGGGGCTTTTTATGCCTTTATAGTACAGTAGGTAGACGGGTCATAGGAAACGGGAAAAGGGAGATAGTGAGTGACACGCAGCAAAGGTCATCGGGACCAGGTCAGACTGGACCGTGAGATTTTTACTTTAGATCTATACTATTTCTATCATTACCTTTACAAGGTACTAGGTTGTCAAGACCTTTTGTACAAAATATTGCTCTGCTTCCTCCTATGGTTATTGTTTACTGGCTGCAGTATCGCCCCACTGGTTTGAGGATCAGGTTGCATCTAATCTTGTGATCGGCAGTACAGTACATGTTACCTGCAACAGTGTTGTGTGTGTGAAGCAGAGGAATGGAAGATGTAGGTCGATGTCGATGACCGGTCTGTCCAGATCTTCTCTGGAGGGCAGGACCACCTGGAGGGGACGGAGGCTGAACGACTAACACACACACAAACAGAGAATAGATTACTGTGGGGAAGTAATGGCACTGCCATTACTTTCCTACAGTATCTAGGCTTGTGGTTCCCAAACTTTTCAGCTCGAGACCCTAAAGGGAGATTAGATGTTTGCCTGGGACCTAAACAGCAGATCTACAAGCTCACAACACGGTGCGAAGCGACGTGTTGTGAGCTTGTAGATCGGCTATTTTCACTACTTCTTAAACATTTGTTTGATATTTAATCATTCAAAAAAAAAATAATCATGATATTGCTTTTTTTGGTAATGTTTTTTGAAAATCTTTTGAAATAATAATAATTAAAAACAAAATATATGAAACAAAAAATTAAGGGACCGATAAAAAATGTGTCTGCGACAAAAAATGGGTCCCGACCCAGTGTTTGGGAACCACTGATCTAGGCATTATTCGAGGGATAGCATGAGCAAGTAATTATAAGTCAGAACAAATCAATGGCAGACAGGAATAGGAGACATACTGTACAGACACAGACAGACAGCGGGACAGGACAGACAAGGAGAAAGAATTATCCAGAAAGCTCCTTGACAAAAAGCCAGATTAAAAGGACAAAAAGAGAGAGAGAGAGAGTGTGAGAGACAGCAGCTGTAGAGTAGACACACAACCAGACAATAACAAACAGATAGCTAATGGTAATGGGCTACAAAGTCATGGGATGCTAGGTAGAGACAGACAGAGATAATTTAGAGAAAGTGATGGAGAGATAGTAGTGATGTCTAACCACGTGTAGCTGACCAGGAGGTGGTATGGGGACCAGGGATAACTTGGCTGAAAACTCTTTGATGGTATCCTCAAAGTCAGACTGCCTGCAGGTCCGAAGCTGGAGTACAAGACTATTTGAGAGAGTGAAAGAGAGAGAGATCTTATTTTTAGTTTTTGTTTCATTTCAATTATTATGAATTAATCATTAGTACTATAATTACCATGACAGACAGTCTCTCAGGGCGTTGTAATAAGGGAAATTGGAGATGACACAGATTGCGACGGGTGCGTAGAGGCGGGACTTCCACCTATGGCCATTCTGGACACCGCTTTCGTGAAAGGACTGACAGGAGAGACGGCCAATGAGAAGCAATCGTTGATGGAGTTGCATGGATCAACAAGACATTGTGTCCCCCTCCCTCCCCATGTTATTACACACCACAACCACACAGATCCCTCTCCCACAAGCAGTATCATAATACGAGTGCATGCATCCATGTCTGTCTACCTGCACAGCTCTGTAGAACTGCACCACAATGCCATGTGTTCTGTTCCCAAACAGGTCAGTGAAAACCAGGAAGTGGTAAGCGTCTTCTCGCTGTTCAGTGGCGACCTGCAGACCCCCTGTCCGGTGGAAATTAAAGAGCGTCAAGAAACACACAACACAAATAATGACCGGTGTCGTTTAGGTATGGACACCATGTTGCCTCTCCTTCTTTAGAACTAATATGTGCTACTTAAAAGTTTGATCTGTTTGATCGATGGTTGCTAAGTTACTATTATAATAACAAATAATAATAACAAATATCATAATAATGTCCTCCGTAAAATCACCATAGTCAGATGACCAACTTCACAAAAGAATGTTAAATGTCTTATTCAAGGCTGGCAGAGGGAGAGCAGAACCCAGGATTACAGCTTAGGCAATTGGCACCGGGTAAAAAAAATGGGTTACAAAATCATGAAAAATGATTAAAGATAAAATAATACAAAATAAATCGTATTCAAATGTCAAATACATTATAATATTGTGTTTGCCGTGTTGTTACCAGGGAAACAGAGGTGTGGCAGGGCAATGAGGTCTAGGTCCTTTGGAACACTGATGTCCTCCGTGGTCGACGCCCCTTCAGTGGGATTGGCTGCTCCTCCATTAGTCGATGACTCAACCGGGCGATCTCGTCTCTTCTGCATTAAAACAAAATTCATTTTATTTTGAAAACATTTTATATAAAAGCCTATAACAACTCAAATATCATTGCTGTCGGGCAGAAACCTTGTATCTCCATACTCCACTAAAAGTTGTATTATTTATAAATGAATGCTCTATTACTACTTCATTGTATAAGTGTGTCATGCAAAAGTAGCAAAAATAGCTCATCTACAAGCTCACAATGAACGTATCTCGGTATCTGTTCTGTTTTGTGAGGAAAAGAGAACAACAATAATAATAATTAAGCAAAAAAAGACTAAAACCTTCTTAATGAAGCTCTTTCTCCTCTGGACACGGCTGAAAGCTGGACCAATCGCATTGCTGGAGCTCGTCTCCTTGGATACAAAGGGCGGGGCGTGGACCTGATGTACTTCAGCTTCCAACAGGGGGATCTCTTTTAATTTACTCTGCTGTTGAAGCTGGGAAATATTTGGAGAAAACATTTAATTCAGAGCTGCTGGCAAATAACACATGGCCTGAAAAGGATTCTCAACATCTGGGAGAATGTTACCTCATTGTAATTCCTGTTGTTTACTTGTTCCCATGCTTTTATTTAGATTATTTTTTTCCCAAACCACAAATGCTATTTAGACATGTTGTTTAGACAGATTCTGGCAGGGCAATGAGGTTCCTTTTGGAACACTGGTGTGGTCGAGGTTAGTTCTCATTGCACTCTACTTGTGTGACCATTTACCCTGTTGTTTGTTGCTGCTTACTCCAATCTAGCTCATAATTCACTCTAGATAAGACTGTACCTGCTAGATGCCTAAATTGTAGGCTACATTGTAAATTGTGGAATTAATGTTGTCTTCTGAATTAGTGTTGTCTGGCCCTGTTACAGATGTTGTCCAAAATCATGCAGATCGGTACACAGTATCTCTGTAGCCATTAAACGAAACGGGTATTTCTTACATTGATGCTCCTACATATTATCATGCAAGCACCAGTTAAAGTTACTTTCCATCCCTCATATACTGTGTGCACAGTGCACACCCCATAACCCACACACTGCACATCATTTCGGAGCTCATATCTTTGAACGGGTAAGGGCTAGTATGTGAAGTTGTCCATTTTGAATCGAGTGATCAATAAGGTGTCATAGTTGCTAACGCTAATATCATGCGTGTGTGTCTGATGCTAACATTATGTAAATGATACTAGAGTCTAGAGCAAATATTGACAATGTAATAATCTATCGTTTGTTATGGCACTTTGCTATGTGCAAATCTCTGAACAATCATGAAAGGAAAACCACCAAATTCAATATGTGTTTAAAAGTATTCAACTTCAATAGATGTTTACCAATCACCTGTTCACAGTAAATCCCTCAGTTACTGCTGCTACAGTACCGTACTTTAGAGTGCATTCAAATGGTGAGATTCTAATATTACATGACTTTGTTGCTAATGTGTGTGTGAGCACTGTACCTGTAATAAGTCTCGCAGTTTATCACTCGAGGCTCCCACCACCACACATGCCTCCAACAGTCCTGATGGAAGGTCTGCCATCACACCCTGAATAAAATACAATACACACAACTTGTATGTTGAATGAATGCCAGACAGTAAATACCTTACTTAAATCTGAAAACACTAAGGTTGACTTGAAAGCAAAATGTGTGTCTTGGCCCCCACTAACTTGGATATTGAGCCCACCATGGTTCATGAAATGACACATAGTTTGCTGTAAATATGTTAATTTAACTTCATCACCGAGTTGAAAAGCTCAAACTAAAGCTAAAACTGTGCATCTGATACAACTCTGCTCAACACAATGCACCACCTCTATCCAACCCGCAGTCAATGTTATTGCATGTTGTAGCCTAATTAGCACACTGAACACATACATACCAGCACACAGACAAACACACACATTCCAAAATACACGTACATACACATGCGCGCGCGCACACACACACACACACACACACACACACACACACACACACACACACACACACACACACACACACACACACACACACACACACACACACACACACACACACACACACACACACACACACACACACACACACACACACACACACACACACACAGAGCAGATGTTAATGTTTAGTCACAGAAATAAGAAACCACAGTTGCGTGTCATCAGCATCAGGATTCAATTCCCGACCAAGGATGTGTGCATCATGTGGTTCCCTCCTCTCTCCTTTGGTGATGTTGATGTTAATGTTTCTCATGGCTGTGGAAGGAGGGGACGGTTCTGTCACGACTCTAATGTCATGGTTTTATAGCAAACACTGGGTCAGACTCAGGACCCATTTGTGGGTCACAGACCAATTTTTATGGGTCACGACTCGAATAAAAATCCCATTTTCTTAATTTAATATACTAGTCCTGTGCCCGGGGGGGTATGCACAGTATATGAGGGATTGAATGTAGGTGTCTCAGAATTAATGTTGAGAACCCAGAACGGTCACCATTGACGTCCAGTTGTGCAATACCCGTTGTATTCATCTGTGAGGTCTCCAAATTTGGGCATTGTTTCAGCATGCGGCTGTTACCATGGTGGTGACACTGTTTATTATCAGTGATGTCAGCATACAGACAGATGGTGGACATCCAAGTCCAAATTTGGGCATTGTTTCAGCATGCAGCTGTTAACATGGTGGCGACACTGTTTAGTATCAGTGATGTCAGCATGCTCATCTCCAAATTTGGGCATTGTTTCAGCAAGCTGCTGTTACCATGGTGGATGTCAGCATGCTCACCTCCAAATGTGTTACCATGGTGGCGACACTGTTTAGTATCAGTGATGTCAGCATGCAGACAGACTACAGACGGCGGACATCATCTCCAAATTTGGGCATTGTTTTCAGCATGTGGTTGTTACCATGGTGGCGACACTGTTAAGTATTAGTGAGGGATGTCAGCATACTCATCTCCAAATTTGGGCATTGTTTCAGCATGCGGCTGACGGCTGTTACCATGGTGACACTGTGTAGTATCAGTGATGTCATCTACAAGCTCACAAGCGGCGCAAAGCGAGGCATTGTGATCTTGTAGGTCTACTATTTTCACTAGTTTTGGTCCCGGGCAAACATCTAATCTCTCTTTTGGGTCTCGAGCTAAACAGTTTGGAACCACTGCTTTATAGTGTGACCCCTGGTGGGCTGGCAGCTGCTTTTACCCAAACTAATAAGCATCTCAGCAAACAAACGCACATCTGATTGTCATTACCATCCAGCTGGAGGCAAAATACTGCACATGAAACAGTACTAGGACACAACGTCACTCTTCCGCTCTCTGAACTATTTCATCCCCCCTCTTTCTGACCCCCTGTTTAGTTTTTACAAACGTTACAGTCAATTCTGTGTTTTCTCCTAAGCGGCCTGATTTATACTTTGTTGCACGACGTGGCATGAGCTTCTGCTATTGTCAGCAAGCGACACTGTAGTATGGCGAAGAATCATTTTGTTTCCCAAGAGCATTTCCACAGTATTGTTTGTTTTATTTACATAGGGTACAATAGCAAGAGAGATGGAGGGGGTTCATGTACTGGCTTCACGGGTCTCTTGGATCACATTCAAGACACTGCTTGTGCAACAGAGTATAATTTAGGTTCATGATTATTTTGTTGAGACACCATGATGCTGAAATGTATCATGCTTTCTTCCTCTGGGTCTCTTTTCATTCCAACCACGTCGCTCTCTTCCTGTTCCTCTGGCCCTTATGAGCCTCTGACTAACTGTCCTGCTGTGTAATGGAAACGCACGCACGCACGCACGCACGCACGCACAACACACACGCACAACACACACACACACACACACACACACACACACACACACACACACACACACACACACACACACACACACACACACACACACACACACACACACACACACACACACACACACACACACACACACACACACACACACACACACACAGAAGCCAATAACGTTCAGCATCAAAGCAGCTTCATTATCTAGCAGTGTTTACTTTGGACAACAGATTTAGACTTTGTTTTAGTCACAACAAGCCTTTTGAATACAATTCCATTTAGTTTTAGTCATATTTTAGTCACCTGAAATGTTTTACTTACTTGCGCCAGCAGAGCGCGCAAGTACTGCATTCGGCAGCGTATGTCGGTGTCACACTTTGTTTAAGCCTGTAGCCCAATCAGGGACCAGCATTTCTGGCAATGTCAGCAATAACAGCCAATGAGAGACCAGCATTCCTGGTGATGCCAGTGGTGATGTCACTGGCATCGCCAATGGCGATGCCAGTGGTGAGCACACTTCATGGCGTGCTCTGCTGGCGCACAAGTCGACCATACATGGCCTACTTGTGCACAAGGCGCAAGTGGGCACCTCGACAGAGTGCAGTTCTAGTTTTAGTGTAGTTTCAGTTGACTAAATATCATACGATTTTAGCTGACTAAATCTACAGTTGCTTTAGTCGCCAAAATGTTTTGTTGGCAGGCCTGTCCATGCAGCCTCTGTTATTTTGTCGTGGACAGAGTGGGATAATTGGGCTTCAGTAGGTGGATCATGGTCCCAGCAATTGATCAGCAATGATGACTTTGGTCTTAAGTCAGCACCACAACCTTGAGGCTTTTGGGTTTAGAACTTCATCCTATGTATTATAGCTGAGTGGTTAAAGTGAGCCCGCCTGGGGAGTCAGAACCTCTGGTTGTCACAAGTATGATTCCAGGCCATGCAGGCCAGCAATGTGTCGAATTGTGTCCCTGAGCAAGATCCCTAATTGCTCCCCGAGCGCTGCTCACTGTTCCTACTAGTTGTTATAGGATGGGTAAATGGCTGCAGAGGACACATTTCAGGTATGTGCAAATGTAGTGACAAAAAACACCCCAAGGTGTGGGGCCTATATTATTATACGTGGAAAAAAAAGAAAGACTGAAGAATTGCCAGCTCTTTGTCCAAATGGCTGCCTGGGAGAATTATAGGCTAAACTAAACGTAAATTATGACTTAATAGAATCATAATACAAATGTTTGTGTTGACATTATAGAACAGAGAAATTTAGCAATTAATTGATTGACACAGGGTACATTGGGAGGCAGGGCTTTACCAATGAATGCACCTTGAGTTGGCCTATACCTGTATAAACAAAGCATAGGTGAGTAAATAGCAAATGCAGTTTCAAGGCTGGTTGAGGCTAGCCTGGTACAACCAGCCTAGATAATGCATCTAGCTAACTAACTGCAGTATCTATCCCTACCTTGTTTTAACATGGCTGGGATGTCTAGCTCAGCTAGGCTATAGGTTGAGGCTGCTGCTTAGCCAGGAGTTGTAGGTTTTCTTCTAGGTTTAATTCCTTTGCTTTGAGATGGGAAATTGTTCTGTTTTTATATGAAGTAAGCCTATTCATTGAGAGTAGCCTATTCTATTGTTAACTCATTTTATAATGGAATATCTGATTTCAAATTCATAGCACTGAAAACCTTTACCCAAATAAATTCCCAGGGTGGCGTTGTCAGTCTTTCTTGTCACACCAGACCAGAATTTTACATTTACAGTTGAAAAGACATGGAGTTATAAATAGCACATAGTAGAGGCAGACAGAGTAAAGGCATGAATATGCGAACATGCAGTAGGACAGGTACCTCACATGTGATGTTGGCTCTTGGCTGTGATGTAACGTCATGTCACTGTCACTGTCACTGTACTTTCCCAAATAAGTTTTACTTAGTTCAATGCCACGTTTTCACAGTTATTTATGTTTCTTGAGACATTTCATGCTTTGGTGGGTCGGTGGCAGAGATCATTGTACGGGCAATAATATATTTCTCAAGTGTGCCAATCGAGCTATAAAGTTAAGCCACAAACAAATAGGAAGGCCACTTTAAAAGTATACATTTCTGAATAAAATTACATAAAACAAAGTAACAATCCGACCCCGAGACCCTGTTACGATATGCAATGACGCCAGATCTAACTTTTCAAAAGTGACAGTGTTTGATTTGATCACACAAAATCATTTCACACTCACAGTTCAACGACGACAACCACACATAGCCACTTGAGAAGTCAAGTGACTAATGATATACTGTAAGTTACAGAGTTTAACGTTACAGTCTGTAACGTTAAACTGTTTAAACAAAATGCATTTACGGACAGGACCACTCTTGTAATAAAAACAGCGAAACTTTGGCAGTAGCCTACTGAACAACGTAACCAACTAACCTCAAATCAGTCGATCATTTTCCTCTGGCTGGTGAACACAAGGACGAGATTTCCAGATCAAAGTGAATAAATCCGTGCTGTGACTGTCTTGTCCAACCAACCGACACGACTCTGCTATGAATCACCGTTTTAAAACAAAACACACCCTGCCCGGGCAGGGGTCCAATGTTGCCAACGCCGTAGTACTGTAGTACCCTGCACTCATACAGGACCTACGCTTCGCTACGCGCACACACAACCATATGACAGCGCGCAGAATGGACACTGAAAGAAAGCACTGAAACCAGCAAGCAACCAAGCGACATGTCTGTTGGAACTTCCAGTCTGACTTCATTTCCAAAATAAAAGTGAGCTAAAATGAATAATGTAATATAAAACATATTTTGATTTCATCGCATTGGGCAACATGGTGAGTGTATTACTACCATATATTGTATTTCTAGCTGTATTCTCATATAACATTTATTTTGAATAATGTAGGCTGTTACACGTAGGCCTACAGTAAATGTACTCTTGTGACCATATCTGAGGTCGGTTGTTGTCCCTGTAGGCTACAACAATGGGTGTCATGTCAGACTATCTATTGGCCTACTGATCGGGCCTGATCCTCCAGTCTTTGCAAGATGATGCCAACAAAACACATTTCTCTGAACACCTGAGTCGACCTCAATGAATTGAGTATAAGGATCCCAATGTAAACAAGCCATAGTGCTTGCTTTCTATAATAATAATCTTTATTGTCCCCGAAGGGAAATTTGTCTTCACAGTCTGTTCAAACATAAAACAACATGTAACACATAGCCAAAAAGACAACACAACATATCACATAGACAAGTCATCAGTACCCCACTGTACACAGAAAAAGACCCTCTTAGCGACGGGGGCGATTGTTTAACATATTGTTAAGTGCAGCAATGGCTGAGGGGACAAAACTCCTTTTAAACCGAACTTTTTGCCACGCCAAGGTTCTGTATCTTCGCCCAGATGGCATTAGGTCAAAGTGGCGATGCAGAGGATGGTCAGTGTCACTTGTTATTGAGAGAGCTAATCGTGTTATGGCCTTATCGTTCATATCAGACAGTGTGGGTGTGGGGAGTCCAATGATCTTTCTATTAGTTGACCTTGTATCTGAACTGTCCTGCGCTTTTCCTATGCAAGCTGCTAATATATAAGTGTTCAATCAATCAATCAGATCCTACAACTAACTAAATCATTGTAATTCTGACCCTACCTGCAGTAACAAAACATCACCAATAGAGAGCGATGTTGGATAAGTTGGATAAACTATGGCCATACACTCATATCAAGGAGGCCATTGTCCATGCTTGCTGAAAACATATTACACTTGACTAGACCAAATAATAAACCACCATGAAATCTTGAAATACCCTTCAGTTTCCTGCAGCTCCCTCAGCACACAGTGTGTGTGTGTGTGTGTGTGTGTGTGTGTGTGTGTGTGTGTGTGTGTGTGTGTGCGTGTGCGTGTGCGTGTGCGTGTGCGTGTGTGTGTGTGTGATGAGCAAGAGGGCCTCGAAGAGGATGCTTTTCCTGCAGGCAGCTGATGGAATCCAGCCTGTCACAGAACATTGTGTCTGAATTCTCAACAGCCATCATTGAGGAGCTCAAGCTTAACCTCATCGCATCCATGCCTCCTCTACTGTCATGGACAGGTGCAGACTGCAGCGAATCATCTGCCACCCACAGATACCACCTTCCAAAAACCACCATCTAGGAAGAGGTACCAGTCAGTCATGGCCGATACCTTGTGCCACTTGAACAATTTCCCCCCCAAGGCGGTTAGGCACACAAACAAGTCCGCTGGCCCTCACTGAGACCTCTGGGACCACTACCCCCCCCCCCCCCCCCCCTCACCATCACATGGACACACACACACACACACACACACACACGAACACACACACCCACACACACACACACACAGTTCATAATTACTGGTCGGTAAGGGGATAAATATACGATGAAGTGCCTGAAAGAAAATCAAACACAGATCTCATTAATATTTCTACTGTACAATACTCCTTCATAGCCTGCAGCATAGGGGAAACAGAGTCTGATTACTGGAACAGGTGCCACCCTACCCCCACCCTGAATGAATGAGAGAGCCACAGCGGTAAAAGCCTGAATCAGCACTGGGACTGTGTTTGAGAGAAGAGGCTTGACTGAATGTATGCATAGACATTCAACACTGGCTTATGCTCACTCCTGTGGGTGGCAAGCCGTGATCGTATAGTGGTTAGTACTCTGCGTTGTGGCCGCAGCAACCCCGGTTCGAATCCGGGTCACGGCATGTACTTTTAGTAAGTAAAATATTCAAAGTTATGTTGAGTTTTCCTTCTCACTGACAGCTAACCTGGGCTGTGTCAATTACTTACTTACTGGGTAAGATCAATCACACACCAACATGATATATCCTGCAGGTTGGCCTAAGCTACAGCAAGTGGCCAGTGGCCACAGAAATCTGGGACATGGTGTAACCTCTTGGTCATGTTTAAACAACAAATATCACATTGAGAACACACAGAGATAGTGGATGTAGAGGCAAGGAATTATCTCAAATTGGTCAGGGATATCTGTTACAATTTTGTGCAATATGTTTACATTTATGATACATTACACAATGTATTATACAGGTTGAAGTCAGGGCCGGATTTAGGGGCATGGAGTTGCTTGGCTCCAGTCTAGCCCCTGAATCGCTATAGCCACTCCCATTAAAAAATGTGTTTAGGCGTGAAACAAAATGAAAATTCAGGCTGAGTGTCAGGCTAGGCATGGAGGGTACCTCACCATTGAGTCAAGCCCAGGGGCCTGAGTCATTGGTGAGGCCCCCCTACCACAAAAATGATAAGCTACTCAAACTAGGAATTATGACCAGAACGACATGCATATTATTGCTAAATGATCTCGCTCCTACTGTATTATTGACATAATTTAAAGCGCATTACCGTCTTCTGATTTTTGCAAGTCGACTTCTCTGTCATCACATTGACACACAAGGGGGGACCAGCCGGACCACACACACAGACTACTGTCTGACAATAAGCAACTTGCATTAAATATCCCTGTAACATTAACAATGTACAGTTAAGAGCAGAATGATGACTGTCAACAACAAAAATACCACAATATAGACTTACAATATTTCACTCGCCCCACTTGGCGTGGAACACTTGCCTCCAGTGAGGTGGACCACTCTGCCCATTTGGTGAGAATAGACTACAGCCCCTAATGTTAAGTTAGGAAGTAGTTAGTCAAAAAACAGTTACAGTGGCCCAGGCGTGGTGGTCCGGGCACCCTTGGCTGCAATGCCAGCCTAACAGCTCAAATCCTGTTCCAGACAACCTTTGCTGCATGTCACTCCCCATCTCTCTCCCCATTTCCTGTCAGTCTACTGTCCTATCAATAAAGGCATAAAAGCCCCAAAATAACAGTTACAACGACAGAGACGGTGGCTCAAGTCTGAAGCCGACTTGAGCCACCGCCAAGGGAGTCGTCAGGCGAGTTACCCCCCGATAGGGACAGAATCGTAAATCATCAAGGGTGGTGGAGAGGAGATAGAGCTTCACTTCTTGACCACATGTAAAGTATAATAGATAAATATACAATGTTTATTAGTATTTAGTCCAAATCAGGAGTTTCAATAACACTTAGTTTTATTCCAAATTCATTTAAAATCAGAAGTGAGAAATGACACAATACAACATATTTACCAAAAGAACCAGCTTGCCTGTGCTCCACTCCTGTTGGCTGCAGGCTTAGAAAGGGGAATAAATTGGGTGAAATCACACTAACACAGCACCTGAGCTCAAGGCCAACACTGCAAATCTATAGAGCACTCTACAGCTGTGAAAAGGCACAATGCCCTGTTTGCACACAGCAGTCCAACAAAAACAGAGTTCAAGCACAGCTGGGTTACTGGTTTTAGCTATGGGAAGATGGTTTGTCAAACAAACAACAAATAAACTACAACATTTGATATTATTTTTCTATATATAATTTTTTCGTGTGTGTGTTATGTGTTGATTTGTTATTGAAAACTGAACGAAATTTAAGTGGAAAAAAAGAAGAAGAAGAAATATGGTCAGTCAAAGCAGCTAAACAGCTCTGCACTACACTTCACGTCTATATCTAGGAGCAAAACCATGCTTGCACCTAGTGAGGCTGTTCTGATGGCAGGCCCCTGAACTGTGTTTGTGCCATAAACTGGCTAGGCTTAACCTTCCATCTCAGACTCATCTTGACCCTAATCATTTTGAGTGTGGGATGGCTCAGGTTAGTTATAGCATCGTGCAAACGGCCTGGTGAACAAGACCACTAAAGCCCCTTTTCTACTGCAGCTTTAGCACCACACTACACGACACTACACCACATCACACCACACCACACCACACCACACCACACCACACCACACCACACCACACCACACCAGTGACACCACACCACACCACACCACACCACACCACACCACACCACATACAAATATCTACATTTTCCATTACACAAAAGTACCCCTATTGGTAAGAAACAAATTGACCCTTTTAACTGTAATTATAACAAACTATAATGGATTATAACTGTGATTATAGTACACCCTAAAGTATTTATGTATTAGCTCAGACCTACTCTAGAGATTGGATACTTTTTAGTACCACTTTCACACCACTCCCTGGTCCTTGTAGTGGAAAACCTGGCACAAGTGGGCCAGGTCCCCCCCCCCCCATAGTAGTAGTAGGCATAAATCAATCAATCAATCAATCAATCAATCAATCAATCAATCAATCAATCAATCAGTGTTTGGTCACTTTGGTGTGGAGGAGCAATGTTGCTCCTCCTGCCCTGCAGGGGCCTGTGGTTGCCACACGTGAGTATATGCCTATACACTGCCACCTGGTGTCAAGAATAACTTACAATACCTATTGCTGCACTATAAATCTGTTACTTACTGTACATGTTGATGTTAGTTAAAAGTGTAATATTTGTGTATAATTGCTGTTATTCAAATGTCACTTTAATGATAATGAAACTGTATCAATGGTCAATTCCAACACTAAGGGGTCACTAATGTTAGTGCTGCAAAGGCACCCTGACCCTGGTACAACTTTGACTGCAACATTTGCAGTCAAATACATAGTAGCCTACATCAGTAGTCTCAATATTAGATTCATAAACATGTTAAGTTAGGCTATTGTTTGTAAAGGTTGACAGACTAGCAAAGCAAAGTTCAAAGTCACATCAGCCATCTGGTTTTAAAAACCAAAACAACACTTGTCAACTCAATAAATTCCCTAATAAATTGCAGTGGAGGAAAACTGTATACAACATTTCTTTACTTATGTAAAAGTATCAATAGCCTACTGCAATGAAATACTCTACAAGTAAAAGTCTTGTAATACAAATGTAGCCTACTAAAGTAGGATACCAAAAGTAGAAAGTAGGCTCTTTATACAGAATGTCCCATTTCACAAGTTTCCAAATACATCTGAGGTGTGGACTGAGTAGAAGTAAAAGTATGAAATACTCAAAGTAAAGTAGGCCTACAAATACCTCAAAATTGTAAATTCACTTTCCGTTACTGATAAATTGTCACTGATAGATCAATCAACTTTTAATAATGTTGGTAAGTTTGCTACCTATGTATTACAAAATGGACATGGAATCTTGCCCTTGCTGTTCTGCATCTTCGCTGGGACAACTGACAACTGAAATAAATTATGTACAGGATTAATTTATTTGCATACCGATTTACCCATCTTACCCATCTACTGATATAAACTAGTACAATAATAATTAAAGTTTGATTGATTGATATACAAAACAACAATACATTGTGTACAATATTTGACTAATTGTACTAAAGTTTGAATGAAAAAGCTGTTTTCAAAGAAGGTTTTCATGTCCTGTTCATGTGAAGCTCCAAAGCAACACCTCTGGTCACTTCAGTCTCTCCTCTGTGCTTTTAGAAGTGATGGAGAGAAAGGCTTTCTCCATGTTGACCCTGTGGTCCGAGAAGCAGTCCATCTCTGTCTTGGGCTGCCTACAGACAGTAAAACACAAAGTTCTTTCCCTGGGGGGAGGCGGGGGGGGCAGAGACAGCACAATTCATTCCGGATGGAAGTCACATGGTTTGAAGTCTGATGTGAGTCCTTTGGTGTTCTGTGGTTGCACAGAGCATGCATCAAACACCATCCAACTTGCTTAGAACAAGCACAGAGACAGTTGTAGGCAAGCAGTAGGGGGCAGACAAGCTGCACTTGATGAGACAGAAGGGCAGGGTTCAACTGCCAACCAATAGGAGAGAAAGGCCATGATGCAATCCCACACAGCTGTGTTCACTTGTAGTCTGTGTACTCCACAGCAGCAGAGCCTGTGTCTGCACTGCAGTGACATTGACGGGTTTCTGGTCCACGTTACACTGATAAGAACTAGATGCGTGAGCAGGTTGGTACCAAAATTAGCCAATGAAACCAGCGCTCCCCAAAACAACAGGTTTGGGGATTGGACTGAATTGATTACATGATACCGTCACCTGTGCATTTAGTCTCAATGTTTGCAAACAAGAAACCCGTCGATGAAACCTCCATTTCAGAACGAAAAATATTATAAATAAATTAAAGTTAAAGTTATACCATGTAACTTTTTTTATAAAACAAATCTTAAAATTGTCCCAACTGTTAAATCGCTAAAGTTTTAGAACCCCCACTCCGTTATTTTCAGCTTCTGAAGCCTTCTCTTTATATGTTTTCTACTTAGCCGTGACAGGGGCGGGATTTCCCGGCAAAATTACGTCATCACACTACCGGCCAATCACAGCGAGGGTTATACACTGCCGGCCAATCACAGCGCATCTTGAAGTGGGGTCGCCATATTTGTAGTCGCCCGTGTGTCTCTATACTCAAAAGGTAATCTCGCCTACCAGGCAGGGTGAAGGAGTCCGTTTCTCCGGAATGCCTGAACGCACAGGAACCAGGGACCCCTCTAAAGATAGCTCTCGGCGAGGTGGAGGCAGACGCGGGGGTGTGAAGGTACGAAAAACGTCCGAAAGACGCGGACGCGACCGCGGTTTGCTATAGGGCTAATGACCACTAGTTGAGCATCTTACACAGTATAGCTTTAAGTGTGTGTCACAGTAAACATTCGACAATAACAATGAATATTACAAATATTTCTTTACATTTCATACATAGTGACAGTGATGCCCTACACAGATGCAATTGTTTAAATGTGCTATTCATAATAAAATGTAAGCTTTTTGTCATGTACAGTGGTGGAAAAAAATACTCAAATTCATTGCTTAAATAAAAGTATCAATACTGATACTGAAACATACAAATACTTTGTTACAAGTAAAAGCCTGGAATTCAAAATGTATTGAGTAAAAGTATTAGCGTTGGCATCAGAATGTATACTTCAAGTGCCTAAAGTAACTTTTTTAAATAGCAGATCTACAAGCTCACAACGTGTCGCATGGCGGCACGCTGTGAGCTTGTAGATCCATTTTACGTGTCACCAAAAAGCAGCAGGTACTCTGCCTTCACCCGATGACAACTCCAAAAGAACTACATGGCCAAATACCATATCTGCTTCCTCCTCTAGCGGAATTGCCCACTTCCCGCAAAGCATTGTGGAAAATGCATTCTTCTTTCGAAGAGACTTTGATGCAA
>NC_137819.1:30848116-30873116 GCF_963921795.1 Nannobrachium achirus
AGTGATACTACACTCTTACTGCAGCTATAGAAGAACATAGTCAGCTAATGGATCTCCCCCTCTCTTCATGTGTGTGTGTGTGTGTGTGTGTGTGTGTGTGTGTGTGTGTGTGTGTGTGTGTGTGTGTGTGTGTGTGTGTGTGTGTGTGTGTGTGTGTGTGTGTGTGTGTGTGTGTGTGTGTGTGTACTGTCCAGTCTGTGAGAGACTTATATATTTATAGTAACACTTGACACTATGAGACTATCATGCTGCATAACTATTCTATAATATTCAGAACTCTATTCAGACACCCTTTTTTTTCTATTGCCAGTGAACTTGCCACCATGTAGAATGCACAGGAATTGGTTCTGGTTCTTTTCTATTCTATTTCTTTATCCAGAGCAATAACACACAGAGAGACATACAGAGATAGAAGTCTACTTTCAGTAGATTACAGTGTATGAGAGAAGTTTACTGTCAGTAGATTACAGTGTAATACACTGTAATCTAGTGTTCTATCATACAGTTATGATAGAACCAAGTCTTCTGTCTGTCAGTATATTACGGTGTAATGCAGTATGATAGAGTCTACTGTCAGTATACAGTATTACAATGTATGCTGTGGCTCATAATGGCTCTAAGTACAGCATGATGATAATCACTGCAGACACATGCTGTTGTATGTGTTATGGTACACATGTGTTTCAGTGTGTGTCTTCCAAAGGCATTACCCGTATTTTCCGGACTATAAGGCGCACTTAAAAGCCTTTAATTTTCTCAAAAAACGACAGTGCGCCTTATAGTCCAGTGCGCCTTATATATGGATCATTCATTGACATTGACATTCCCTTTAGCACAGCTCCATCTGTTGGATGCATAACGCAACGGTAGCGTCTATTATGTGCGCCTTATAGTCCGGTGCGCCTTATATATGAAAACAGTTCGAAAATAGACCATTCATTGACAGTGCGCCTTATAGTCCGGTGCGCCTTATTGTCCGGAAAATACGGTAATTCTTCAAAAAGAAGAGTTCGTTGGGAAGCCAGAATGTGTCTTCTCCTGGGTAGGTCTAGGTCTGGGTGTGTCTTCTCCTGGGAAGGGGCGGAAGTGGCTCAGGGGTAGAGCGGCCGGATGGAGAAACACAAGGTTTCCAGTTCGATCCCAGGCTCCACCAGAGTTGAGTTGAGTTGAAGTGTCCTTGAGCAAGACTCTGAACCCCTAATTGCTCCCGATGTGCTGGTTAGTGTCTTGCATGGTTTCCTCCGCCATCATTGTAATGTGTGTGTGTGAATGAGTGCTTTGGAATAAAGCGCTATATAAATCTACCATTTAGGTTTACATTCATGTTATTTCCAAGGTATGCTACGGTACATACTACATGAAGACCTTTTGTAAACTGTTCCCCTTATACTTGCAGCCAGTGCAACATCTCTTGTTTTCTGTGATTGTCTCCACCAGCCGAAGGCATGGGGGAGAGTATGTTTTCCCCTCCGTCCGTCCGTGTGTCCGTCCGTCCGTGCGTCCGTCCGTCCGTCCGTCCGTCCGTCCGTCCGTCCGTGCGTCCTCGCAGTTTGTGAGCACCTAATCTCAGTCGCCGTTGGCCCGGTCGCTGCCAAAGTGAGCACACACATTCCCTGGATGCCAATCTAGAACCTCTGCCCTAAATTTTTCAAATGGGCCTTTTCTAGCGCCACCTAGTGGCCGATGTTCGCAAAACACATTTCTGTGCACTACTCTTACAGATTTTGTCCAAAAATCCTACAAACCGGTAGGCAGTATCTCGACAGTCATGTGATCGACACGGATCTATCCGAATTTGCATATTCCATCCTGATTGGCTAAAATTGGCTTCCAAAGTTTGTAGGATTGAGCCGTTTTGAACAAAATGCCTCAAATCACAAACGCAAAGTGCAATTATCATGAAATCGCACACACACTTTCCCACTAGGCTGAGGAAGAAATGCCACTTAATTTTTTTTAAATCAGCCTCATGGTGGCGCTATAACAGGCCGATTTGTGGTTTTACCTATAACTCCACCGATCAGTTTCAAACTTTGTAAGCGCACTCCCTAGAGGCTAAGGATAAACCTTTGCCCTGCATTTTTCACATCAGCCTTTTATAGCGCCACCTTTGGGCCGACTTATGTAAAACGCATTTTTGGATATTACTCCTTGAGATTTTATCCAAAAATCACGCAAATCGGTACACAGTATCTCTATAGTCATGTGATCAAGTACGATCCGTCTGATATTTCATATTCCATCCTGATTGGTTAATATTAGCTTCCAAAGTTTGCAGGATTGCTCCGTTTTTGAACAAAATGCCTCAAATCATCAACCATGCTTGCGATTACCGTGAAATTTGCCACACATATTCCCACTAGGTCAAGGAACAAATGCTACCTTTTTCACATTGGCTTGTTATAGCGCCACCAGCAGGTAGACTTTAGCAAAACATATTTTTGGAACAATGCTTCAAATCATGCATGCAGCGTCCGATTGCCATGAAAGATCTAAGGTGAAGAACACATGCCACCCTTTTTACATTGGCCTATAATACAGTAGCACCACCAGGATGCACGGCCTGGTGGAGACCTGTGCTCGGAAGAGCACTGCTTCTAGTTGCCTATGTTTTTCTCAAACATTTTCTGGCTCGTGGCACTTTGTGTTGTGAGCTTGTGTATTTTCCAATAGCTGAAGAATAAAATAGGGCTTAAGTGTTTAAACTACTGCTCATTTTGCTGGGGACCCCTGGGGCCCCCGAGCCCCATTTTGAGAACCAGTGTGCTAAGCCGCACCTCCGTCCAGCAAGCAGTTAAGTGGTGGAAGTAATCATTATGTTATTATTATAACCTCTTTCAAACTGGCGTCCCCATTTTGGCCATGTCATTATCAATCTGGTTAGCCATCGTCAAGGAAAAGTTCGGTCGCTCTTTTCACTTTTTGCAGCAATGCGTAAGTCTGTAAACGAGAGACTATGTCATTATAAATGAAAATGATCATCAAGAAATATAAGCTGTGGAAATAGCAGATCTACAATCTCACATGCTGCAACACTTTGTGAGCTTGTAGATGAATCAGTCACACAGTGTGTAATGTGCTAGGCCTACTGTATGTGTCCAAAGAAAGTGATCCTGATTCTGAATGTGTTTGCGTGTACTGCACATAATGTCCTGTGTGAACATGTGTGCATATGATTTGTCTCTTCTTTAAATTTTAAATTGTACTTCTGTGCTTCGTCCTCCCACATGTGGTTTCAGCTGTGAAGGAAGAGGTGCGTGTGCTTGCGCGCGCGTGTGTGTGTGTTTTGACAGGAAGGCTGGATGAAGGTCCATTCCATTTGCTTCTGGATTGGTTGCATTCAGGATGTGGACCCCTGTGTGTAAACACACACACACACACACACACACACACACACACACACACACACACACACACACACACACACACACACACACACACACACAGAGCTTTTACTGTACATCCTAAAACATGCTGTGTCCCTCAGGAGCTGAAAGGAAAACGCCTTCTTCCTCTTAGCGCCAACAACGCCACACAGAGCGTACTCTGTGTGTGTGTGTGTGTGTGTGTGTGTGTGTGTGTGTGTGTGTGTGTGTGTGTGTGTGTGTGTGTGTGTGTGTGTGTGTGTGTGTGTGTGTGTGTGTGTGTGTGTGTGTGTGTGTGTGTGTGTGTGTGTGTGTGTGTGTGTGTGTGTGTGTGTGTGTGTGTGTGTGTGTGAGAGAGAGAGAGCGAGAGAGAGAGAGAGAGAACCTGTGTGTGTAGTGCTGTTGGAGATAAAAGTTTGTCCAGTTGCAAATGTCTCTACTGTAATTTACACTCTCTCACCAACTGTTTTGAATGTTTGTGTTTGTGCAAGAATGTGTGTTTCCCTGCTATCATTGGCAGCCATCATATATGTTGGAGACCCCTGAGAACTACAGCACTATGCTGTGTATTGTATGAAAACCTACACCTCTGGTCCATGACTTTATTGACTTTAGGTATAGGATGATAAGCAACATTATCGTTTATTGTGATCAAAAAACACTCACAATAATCATATCGTGGAGATTTAATTTATCGTGTGTCCTGCGTCATACACTGGGATCAATTCACCTTTTATTTGCCGAGCTGCATATCCGGTACCATTTAAACCCTATTGGTAAAACGTACTTATAACATACGGGTTAGGGTTAGGGTTAGGGTTCTTTTTACACTCTATCAAATGTCTTTGCCAAAAAATAATCGATCTACAATCGGCTATTCTTTGGCAAATGTTCCGCCACAGGACAATGGATTTTGATTATCGCGATAATATTGTAAATCGCGATGTCTTTTGTCATAACAATCGTGATATGAAATTTTCATATCGTCCCATCCCTAGTACGTTGCACCATCCTTCAGTACCGTAATTGCTGGACTATAAGCCGCACCTGAATATAAGCCGCACCAGCTAAATTTAGAAGAAAAAATAAATGTTTACATATATAAGCCGCACCTGACTATAAGCCGCAGGTGTCCTTCCTGCTTCCCGCTAGAGCGCCCCCGTATGAATCTATATATTAAGTCCTTGTTAAAGACCATTGTAAAACTAACTAACTGACCGTTAGTAGTAAAAATCTTTATATAAGCCGCACCGTTGTATAAGCCGCAGGGTTCAAAACATGGGCTTATAGTCCGGCAATTAGGGGTAGTTGTGTCCTTGTACAGTACCATATTCTTCTTGGACATAATAGTTATGTGAGTGATTGAGATTGATGCTATGGATAGGCCTGTCACAATTATTAATCGCCTAATCACAATTATTTGAAATTATTAATTTCTTTGTATATTTAAGTAATTCGTGATTTTTTTCCAATTCATTTTTAGATTTTTGTGACAATTAATCGCAGACTTAAATTTGTAATCGTGACAACCCTAGCTATGGATAGAAAACATTAAAACAATAAGACAATGCTCCAGATGGTGGGAAGAACACCTGTGTGTGTGGGTGGATGTGTGTGTGCGTGCGTGCGTGCGTGCATGCGTGCGTGCGTGTGTGTGTGTGTGTGCACTGTAGGGTTGCAACAATGAACTAATTTATTTGAGCATATAAAATAATCATTAATTGATACTTTAATAACACAATCGATTACGAACTAGGCCTACATATTTTGGGTAGGTCATTATAACTTACGTACGTTTAAAAAATTACAAAGTGTGTTGCATTGTGACGTCTTGTGAGCTTGTAGATCAGCTATCTTTGCATTTTGCATTAAGTGGTTAATCGAAATAAAGTAAACGTTCTATTCGTTTAATCAATGGAATAATCATTAACACGTTGCAGTCCGAAATAGAATGGTGGTTGGTAGATTAGCCGTGAAATTTCTATTATTGTATTGTGATCTGAGACATAATATTATGTTTATAAACATGACCCCGCAGCCCCTCCATCTTGAACAGCGCCGCTGTTTTTTCTTTTTTTTCCCCCCCCAGGCCAGTAACTCACCATGATTTTCTCGATCTCCGTTGGGATAGAATGGGGGTTTTGGCCGATCGTCGATGTCCCCGTGCGTTTCGCGTGCGCGATCCTTTCACGTAAATGTCCCCGCAAATAGTCCATGTGTGACTGAAGAACAGAACTGAAAAGTTTCGCTAGCATAGCCCCAAGCATGGCTGCAGGAGGGGCTCGAGTGTGTAGACAGTAAACGGATGGGTGGAAGGTGCCTTGGAGAAGGAGAGGCGCTGACGTCACCTCTGCTTCATGCACGGTCTGCATGAGCTATCAGTGCACGAGTGGTGACTAGGGAAGGTTAGACGATCGCCGATTTTCGGATCAAAAGCTTTTATTCCGGTTTTAAAGACAAAGTCCGGGAATGTACGACGTGGCTGAGAGTCCCTGGGGGGATGTGCGATATAGTACGGTTTTAACATTAAGGGGCTCCCCTTGGCTTAGAAGGTGTTAAGAAAAGAATCAACAGTTGCATGCCTCGTATACTGAACTACTGTCGTTTCAATTTGAGTTGTTGTAGTTGTGTCTCTGTCAGCGCCGAGCAAGGTTCCACATAACACAAGTCAAATAGACTCTGTCGGGTGAAAACCCCATACTGTATGTCTAAAAGGATTACAAATTCAAAAACAGACAAAGTAGTAGATGTATAAGCTCAACAGGCGTCGCTTTGCACCACGTTTCCAGCTTGGAAATGTGCTACTTTTTATGCTTTTGTGTAATGCTGTAGTATGATCGAGTAGGGCATGAATTTACGAAAAACCACAAAAGGTTATAATATGGAGATAAAAGGTTTCTGGCTGACATCAATGATATGCTTTCATGTCTCTGAATTCTGGAAACATTCAGGTGTGCTGTTGAAGTGGTTCATGCCATGGCCCCTCAGGCTACTCCTGCTAAAATACCACCAAACCATAGAAGTCATTGTACTAGGGCTGCAGGGTTACAGAAATTAGAGCTTGATTAGAGGTTGATCAGACTGATCCGATTTAATCCTGTCTGTGACATATTGAGCTAGGCCTATATTATTATAGGTCTGTGCCGGAAGTTGTGGTGCAGCAGGTGAAAACAAAAGCACCAATTATATTAAGCATTATTGTTTGATATGCATACAACTTTTCACACCAGGTCGTCAGAATTCATCTTAACTTTTATTCAATGTTAATTTACTTTGTTAGGTTTTGTTACATTATTGACAAATTATGTGCCTGTATTATTCCAAAATCAGATCACGGCAGCTAAGTGATCATGTGCACGAAAAAGGCTTCCCACCCTTGTTGATGATCATGGATTTCGGAGACAGTGAAATCCTACCATACAATATGATGACAGTCTTCACCATGTGGTAGAGTAGTTTACAGTCTGCGGTGATCGCGTCTGATTCGTTGTGTGCCTGCGTGTGCATGTCCTGGTTCAATCAACGTCTAGATAAATGGATGTTAATGTGCATGTTTGGAGATGGAGGAGGAGGCACTAGTCTAGTATACACTGACTGTAGTAGCGTGCTTGCTGCCTGTTAGATCTGAAAGTTGCTACAATGCTAGGAAATGACATCATTGCAATGACTTGTCTGTCCTCAGGGCCAACACGCACGCGCGCGCACGCACACACAGCTACAGTGTACTGTATGACACACAGATACACACACAGTGCACATCAAAGGAAAGGTCCACACAAGTAGGTACACACTACACTCACACAAACGCACACACGCACGCACACACACGCATACGCACACTCAGCAATTCTAGTAGCTAGTAGCTACAGAACTTTATCCCTGGTTTATACTTGGTTTATACCTGGTGTCTCGCACTGGAAATGGTAGATCTACAAGCTCACAACACACCTGAACACACCACATTGTGACTCACTGTGAGCTTGTAGATCTGCTATTTTCGTTACGCAGCCAAGTATAAATCAGGCTGAAGCGTAGTGAAGGCTACATCCTTGGTGCAGAGTGTCCAGTCAGTGATGAATGGAACTGGAACGCATACTGTATAGAATCAAGGTTAGAGGGGGTTCCTACTGTACCTCTTATCTTTACATGGTGGCCATGATCAAATGTTTAGACTGTAGTTTCAGGCTCTCTTTTCTTCCCACAAGCTAGAAAACCCCAACCATTCCAGTGAATGCTGTGCAGTTTTATCCACTATCAACAATCAAAACACTCCCAATATTATTGCTCTGTTATTGCTCCTGATAAAACACTCTGTATGTTTGTAATGCAGAAGATAATACACAGTCAAAAAGCACAACTAACGTTCTAGTATATTATGAGTTGTTGATGCATCGGAATACAGTGGTACATATTGTTAATGCGATATCTCGCTTTTTAGCTGCTGCCAACGCTGCATACGCTCCGGCTTGGAGAACTGTTCTCTTTCTTTGCCTGTGTGTGTGTTTGGTGTTTGAGAGGACAGCTTGGGTAATTACATAGCAGTGAGTCAGAGAGGAGGAAAGAAAGGAACAATTGTTGAGCGTTGTCATACTGAGATACAGAGGCAGAGAGACATAGAGACCGGAGGAGGCGAGTGAGACGACTAATGTAATTCATTCATGCAGCGAGTATGAGAATAATGAGATGAGGTTTTAACCTGTGGACCAGCTACCCTGCCCTCTGTCATCTCTTGGGAGTTGACACTGTGTTCCAGATAATGGAGCACGAATGACCAAAAATACTGTTTAAAAAAAGCAGCAACACATAGTTTACATTAAATCAACTATGTAGGATTCTGATTTAGTGCCAGATTATTAGGCCCAATTGGTTCTTTACTAACAGAAGGCTATATGATGGTAGCTTCTGATTCAGTATGACATTTTCCTTAAGGTCCCTGGAATTATTATTATACCCCCCCAAATGTCCAAATGACATGGTTCCGGTATAGGTACTTGAACCTTATGAGCCACTAATATACCGTACATGTGAAATGAATAACTGTGGTTGGTTGATTTGTATTTAGAGATGTGCCGAACTGCCGATTGATCGGTGAGTGATCGCGATCGGCTGATAATGCCTCTATCGGCTTTGATCGGTATCGGCTTTGCCTCTATCGGCTTTGCCGATCTACAAGCTAGATCAGCTATTTTACTAAAGGACCTCAGCATGCAATCTCCTAATGTTTATACTTAATATACAATGTCAAATTTGTAAGAAGAATCATTAAATATATAAATGCTGCTACAGTAACACAATAAATAGAAGAATTTATGGATTTGACGCTGTGATCTGGAATATCTGTATCGGCAGATACTGATTCCAGTTGATCGGAGAGCAGTATCGGCCCCAAAAATCGCAATCGGAGCATCGCTATTTGTAATGTAACCGTTACTGATCAGATGTGTGAATGGTTTACCAGATGTTTCGTTAAACAGGGTTGTAAAACTGTTTCTGAATCTGCACAGCATCGCAGCACCTTGTTTAGTTGGCTGTCTGAAATGCTGAATGCACTAGATTTGCTCTGATTAATTGTGCAGCCCAGGGTTTGTGCTGCTTTGAGTGGAGCTCAAACTGCTGACTGGGCCGTTGATACGTGTGTTCAGTGCAAAACCTCTGTCAGACCAGTGAACTGAAAACACACTCCACTTTGGGTCAAGTAATAGCAGTGTTTCTCTTTTATGTGCCAAAGACCCCCGAAATGATATGTATTTAGCCGCAGACCCCCACCTGAAAATGTTTGATGCCAGCCTGCCAGAGACGTCCGGAAAGCAAAGATTTGAGAAAATGTTCGCTTAAAAAAAAAAGAAATTTACATTTACATGTAAAATGTATGGCATTCTCTTATTCTCTTATTTGTTCTTATTTTGTTCATGTATGTACTGTACGCATGCTTATTTATGTGGTACGTATAAGGCAGGGCATAATACCAACAGGAAGGATATTGTTAATGTCAGTTGTTTTGTTTTTGTGTAATGTGTCTGTCATATAATCCCATATGGGATGGGCCGAATTGGTGGCATTAATTCATTAATTCACAATCACAAGTTGGCCAAGCAAGATACTTGACTGTGTGTGTGTGTGTGTGTTGTAACAAAGGACGCGTGATTGGTTTCTGCTGAGCGAATAATACTTAATGTTAATGTATGACGGTATCACCGTCAACTCATATCCGCATGCACGCACGCACGCTCGCACACACACACACACACACACACACACACACACACACACACACACACACACACACACACACACACACACACACACACACACACACACACACACACACACACAGTGTAGAGATCATGGGGTCCTTGCACATGGAGATTAAGCAAGAGGGGGATATTAGTAGGAAAACACCTGGATACAGGCCATAAGCATGACATCACACACACCCACGCGCACGCACGCATACACACACAGTGTCTGTCTGATAGTGAGAGCTGGTCATTATATTGCTGGGTGTGTGTGTCTGATTAGTCATCATCAGAATGGTTGCAGTGACTATGGGTCATGCAACAATGGATAGGTCAGTGAACTAGGTCTCTGCCTGTCAGTTTGCCAGCCTCATTGTGTTTCTGTCTGTCAGTCTATCTGTCAGTAGGGCTGTCACAATTATTACATAATCGTCTAATCGTGATTATTTGACATAATCGTGATTATTTTTCATAATCGTCATAATCGTTTCCAGTCAAAAATAGTGGAAATAGCCGATCTACAAGCTCACAACGCGACGCGTTGTGAGCTTGTGGATCGGCTATTTCCACTGTCAATGTTCTTTTTTAAGTATAAAGTTGTCAAATATGTCAGTAATTTCTTTGTATATTTAGGTTATGTGTCATATCTACCATGTGCAACTTCAAAGCCTAAAAGCCAAACAGAAATGTAATTGTCAACGACAAAAACACAATTAAATCGTTAATCGCAATTATTTGAGAGAAAATTAATCGTCATGTAAAATGTCATATCGTGACAGCCCTATCTGTCAGACTGTCCATCAATCCCATTTTGTCCTGTCTGTTTGTGAGTCTGTCTGATTGTTTGTGTGTGTTTCTGTGTGTTTATCCCCCCCACCCCTCTCTGTGTGTCTGCCTTTCCCTCCCTCAGTCTCTCTCTCTTCTCTTACAGTGAGTGACCTTTGTCGCTCTCTGTTCCACTGTTGTCGTTCCAGTTCTAAATTAACTTTAATGAACTGCTCAGACACTTCAAACCTTTGACTACGTTGAGTTTGACACCATGGCTATGTTCTGGCCGCTGAACATTATACATTGCAGCAGTGTGAAAATGTTGGAACAGGAATGTCTTTTTATGTGACTTTAGAAACCCACAGATTAAAGTTCTTAGTCACCATGACTGATTTCAGTCATTTGGATTCCATTGTCTTGAAGTCTTCTATGGAAGCTGGCTGCAGACGCATTATGAGCTAGTAGATAGGATATTTTCAGTTATTAGTTTATGATTAGAGCATTAGAAGTGGTCAAACTAGCAATAATTATGTTCAGAATCAGCTTTCATAACATCTTAATAGTCTACTATATTTCATATAAAAGCAATGGTTTCTTCACTCATGGTTGGAGAAGAACATATATTACATAATATTGTGTTAATTGCTTATATTAGGAGTCACCCGTGTGTGCGTGCGTGCTTGTGTGTGTGTGTGTGTGTGTGTGTGTGTGTGTGTGGGGGGGGGGGGTACTCCTTTCATAATTCTTCACAAATCACCCATTAGGACTTAAACATTTTCAGTCGTGAGATTTTGTTTTGCTTTAATCCATGGAAACCCTACTTGAGGCTAAAGCTGCTGATAGCCTAATGCTGAAAGAACTAGAGGAAATGTGCTTGTGAGTTAGCATGCACGCACGCAGCCACGCAGCCACGCACGCACGCACGCACGCACGCACGCACGCACGCACGCACGCACGCACGCACGCACGCACGCACGCACACACACACACACACACACACACACACACACACACACACACACGCACCCACACACACAGCAGTTGAGATTTGTGAAGACTAGACGACTGTTGGTTCTCAGTTACTTACTGTAGGAGGGAAGCAGTCCAAGCAAGCCATGTGAGGGCGCTTTCAGTTGATGTTTGCGGTGTCCCAGGGATGTGATGTGAGCTACATGAACTCAGGTAGCCCCTCTGGACAGTTTCAACTAGGGCTGTCACCATTACAACATTTTAAGTTGAAATAATTGCGATTAACAATTTAATTGTGTTTTTTGCAATTGAACAATGGAACATATGCAAATTGTATTTCTGTTTGGCCTTCTAGCCGTCGTAATCAAAAATCCCAAAGGGCTGATATTACAAATAACTTAAATATGATAAGAAATTACTGACATATTTAATATGAATAAAAAATAGCGGAAATAGCTGATCTACTTAGCTTACAACGTGTCTCAAAGCCTGTAGACCTTTCTAGCATTTTGGAACATTCTTGAAAATGTACTATGAACCTTTTTCAATATGTAAACGATTATGAAAATGGCGATTATCTCAAATAAATGTGATTAGGCGATTATGTAATAATTGTGACAGGCCTACTTTCAACCTGATCACTATTTGGGGCATGCCTAATAGGTGAAAATGTATTGCATTTGCATTGCAGATCTAACGTGTTTGAATGCAATGCATTGGGGAGCTTGTAGACTATTTTTGCCGTAGCGACACCATGGAATGATGAAGTATAAAATGGGGCTAAAGTGGTATTAGTCATTGATGTGCTTCTTCCTCAGTGTTACAGTCTTACCTCTAGAGGGTGCTAATAACACACCAGCTGATATGGCAATGGATAGTAGAGGGACAGATGAGGAGAGGGGGAAAGAGGGATAGAGAGAGAGAGATCAAGATGAAGCTGATGGACTGGCCTTGTAAGTCGGAGGGAGTGTATTTGGTGTGTGTGTGTGTGTGTGTGTGTGTGTGTGTGTGTGTGTGTGTGTGTGTGTGTGTGTGTGTGTGTGTGTGTGTGTGTGTGTGTGTGTGTGTGTGTGTGTGTGTGTGTGTGTGTGTGTGTGTGTGTGTGTGTGTGTGTGTGTGTGTGTGTGTGTGTGTGTGTGTGTGTCTGTCAGATCTTGTCCCACTAATCCAGTGGTCCGATTAATCTGCTTTCCTACTCAGCACCTCTGGTCTGTCTGTCTGTCTGTCTGTCTGTCTGTCCGTCTGTCTGTGCATGTGTGTCTGTGGTGTGAATGGGATTGTATTCATCTCTGTGTGTCTGCCAATGCTCATTCACTGACTTTGTGTCAAGCGTGACAGACTCATCCAGTTCTTTCTTCTGGGGGATACATCATCATACACATCATTGCTAGTTCAATCCCAACCAAATCATATCAGGGGCCCACAGCACAAATCAACATAGACAAGACTACGGTACCGAGAATGAGTTTAGGAAGAGAGACGCCATAAGTCAAAAGACATACATTGTCCAACGTGCTGAATGGGAAGAGAATAATCTATTCATGATGTTGAATGGAAAATGTATTTGTCTCATCTGGAAACGGCTGCTCAGCGATGGGGAAGAAAGGGAACTTGGAACGACACTTTCTGACAAACCGCAAAGTCTTTTCCAGCCAACGTGAACTGAGAAAAGAACAGAAGGAACTGAAATATCAACCATATGTACATATGTACCTTAGATGAAACTGGACCAAGTGCTGTCATTAGTATTTTAACTCATTCACCACTGCCAGAGTAAATGAATGAATGCAGTGTTTCACCCCCAAAATGACTTTTTTTCTATTGATTAGAATGGACTTGAGTTCAAAAATACTTGTTTTGTATTTGTCACATTACTAATACAACAAATTGTATTACAGTAAATTTTCCCCCATTGATTCCAGATGGGGACCCAAATGCATTCATTTATTTTATTGTAATACATTTTTTGTGTTAATAGAAAAAAGTAATTTTGGGGTGAACCACTCCTTTAATAAAAAACAGCCTGCCAGCGAGCGGTGGATGAGATCTTTCGATCACGTGATCTCCTGGATCGGTGTGTATCTGAGAATGAAATGGTGACTCATGTTGGGAAAATATTTTGACTTGCATGATACAATTTAAAAACAGTTGCAAGTGGTGGTTTTTACTCAAGTAACTGGTGATGTTTTTGGTGATTTCAACTCGATCCTGTGTTTAAAACCCTGCTCTTTTACACCCAGTCAGACCAAAATGGTTTAAACTTAGATTTAAATATACCTTGCGTGCAAGTGTGAATATTTAAGGCTTTAAGTTTAAGTGCAGCGCTAGATGAAAATCCATGGGGTGACAGTCAGCAACTGGCCGACATCATAAGGTCATTCTCCCCCGGGGAGCATGAAGGTGCACAGAGTTTTTGAGATGGTGTTTGATGGATGGACTGACACATCCATCCAATTAAACTAGATCAGTGGTTCTCAACCTTTTCAGGCCGTGACCCCCAAAATAACCATCATTTAATTTAATTTAATTTATGCTTGTTGTGAGCATGTAGATCGGCTATTTTCACAATGTCTGCCTCTAATATTAGACAATTTGGTTAAGGTTTAATTTGTAATTTTAGAGGTATTAAAATGTCCCTAAATTGTCACAATTGTGCAGATACCCTCTATACACTTAAACTTTATGTTGGTTTGTTTACTGTTGAGTGAGAAAACAATGCTGCACAATAAGCTACTCATCTGGGGACCCCCCACAATAATTTGGGGACCCCCCACAGGTTGAGAACCACTGTAGTAAATGATAGGGGATACAGGTAGGTCATGAATTACTGTAGATGTTGACACCCAGACGGACGCACACTATAGTCGAGTCACCACCAGGGCAGGGATGGACCCCGAAAGTACTACCGCTATTTAGAGTAGACCCTCCTCCGGGTCAGCAGAACACACTTCCAGGCTTCCACTTGCCCACTTGGGCCAGTAAAATGAATGCCATTTAAAGCCCTAACCCTAACACCTAAGTTCACATTATGAAATGGTCTGGTTCATTAATATACAGTAGAGTTCTATGAGCCCATCATTATGAGAGTCACTTCTTGACTGTTATTTGTTGATTCAAAGATAATGTAAAGGTGGGACCTGCGATCTTGAAAAGTCGCTGGCCCAGAGGACCAGTGGAACATTTCCCTTAATGTCTACCCCTGCAGAGTTCTAGTTTTCCATTTCTTTGACCTTTAATAACTTGTGTCCTTCACATAGGACTACCAATTGTTTCCTGACCTTGGGATCAGCGTCTTATTACAATAGTGAAAATGACAAAAACCTGACTAGACTACGCAGAGTGTTTGAAGAATACTTCAAAGTTAAATGAACATTTTACCGTGTGATTTTTTTTACAAGGTTTATGGATGGCATTGATGAGTTGAGAAGGATGGGGGAGGACTGTGGTGAGGATAGCATTTCTCTTTAAAGGTGAGGAGTGACTTGAGAGCTCTGTTGGTCTATTCTAGCAAAGGAACAGAAAAGCCTCGGGCAACATGCACACACACACTGACATACAGTACACTCATACCACACACAAGCACATTGCACACACACACACACACACACGCGCACACACATGCACACTTGCTTATGATCCATTCTTCCTACACACTCTCTCTCTCTCTCTCTCTCTCTCTCTCTCTCTCTCGCTCTCTCTCTCTCTCTCTTTGCTTTCCCGCTCTCTCCATGCCTTCTCTTTCATCTGTCCCTCTCTGCTCCTCTCTTCTTTCCTCCCTGTGGTTTGGTCTTTTTAACCCTCTCCTCTCCGCCGTCTCCCTCTCTCTCATCTTCTTCTCCCTCTGTCCCGTTATCTACTCTCTGCACTCCTGCTCTCTCGCTCTTTCTCTCTGGCTTCCCCCCCCCAACCCCCTCCCTCCCTCTCCTGGGAGACAAAGACACCCCTCCCCCCTCCTTCCTCCCTCCCTCCTTCCCTCCCTCCCGCTCCTCCTCCTCGTCCTCCTTCTCTCTCTCATTCTGTCCTCCATCCCCCCTCTCTTGTCATGGGAGGCTGCCCTCTTGTATGTTGCACACGCCTCTCTCTCTCTGTCCTCTCTCTGTGCTCGCTCTCCCTCACACGTCGCGTGCTGTAGTGTGTGTGTGTGTGTGATGTGTGTTCAGTCCAGTAGTGCTGCTGCTGGTAGTAGGAAGAGCTCAGGACACTGAGTTAAAGTCAGCGTTAGCCATCAACGCTACGTTGGCTTGACTATCTCAGCGCAGCATCTTGCAACGCCACCACAAGACTGGGCTTTCGCTCCTTTTATCTGCTGTCCCCCTGGGCTTCTCTTCTCTTCTCTTCTCTTCTCTTCTCTTCTCTTTTTTCTTCTCTTCTCTTCTCTGACAAGAATATTTAATGGAAGGACTGTACCATGGTAAGGATTTTATCAAATAGTAGTTCATGGGTAACGTGTGTGTGTGTGTGTGTGTGTGTGTGTGTGTGTGTGTGTGTGTGTGTGTGTGTGTGTGTGTGTGTGTGTGTGTGTGTGTGTGTGTGTGTGTGTGTGTGTGTGTGTGTGTGTGTGTGTGTGTGTGTGTGTGTGGTGTTAGTTACACATGTGAGCGGTGAATGAATACAGCTGCACCGGCGTGCCGAATTTTCAAAGCACAGCTGAGCACATTTTGTGTATGTGTCCCTTTCCGTACCATGTGTTTGCCTGTGTAGTGAAGAGGAGTGATTTCAGTTCCAAGATCCAGACCAAATGTGGTTGGCCTAGTTGGAAACCACCAGCGATACACAGAGTCACTGACTCAAACAAAGTACACACACATTACAAAGTAGTTTGCAGGCAGCTACAGTTGATTAAGACAGTCTTTTCTATTCGATTCTGTAACTACTGCTGTGGTATGCTTTCTGCTCTACTCTTTTGACCTGCTGACTTATATACTGTAGTGATTTCCTACTGTAGATTACCATCTGTCACTCTGTAATGATTGTGTGTGTGTGTGTGTGTGTGTGTGTGTGTGTGTGTGTGTGTGTGTGTGTGTGTGTGTGTGTGTGTGTGTGTGTGTGTGTGTGTGTGTGTGTGTGTGTGTGTGTGTGTGTGTGCGCGTGCGTGCGTGTGTGTGTTCGTTCACACATCACTGTCTGCATACTGTATGTGTCTGAAGAGGTACAGAAATGAATATAATTATTGTATTTCAGAAACTGTGTGCTGTGTGCATGTGTGTACATGTGGCTGTGGGTGAGTGGGAAGTGAGACTGCAGCTTGCAGTGAATGGTTGGATGGGAGAGCTTCACACAGTGTGCATTCGTTTGAGTAGGAGGTAGCTGTGTGTGTGTGTGTGTGTGTGTGTGTGTGTGTGTGTGTGTGTGTGTGTGTGTGTGTGTGTGTGTGTGTGTGTGTGTGTGTGTGTGTGTGTGTGTGTGTGTGTGTGTGTGTGTGTGTGTGTGTGTGTGTGTGTGTGTTTGGGAGAGAGAGAGAGAGAGAGAGAGATAGGGAGGAGGACAATAATGGGATATGTGTGGGTTGTCTTTGAATACATGCTTGTACACTTTTACAGTGTGCTGTTCCAAGTGTCTTTTGTGCACAATGCACATGCATGCAGTTAAATACTAGGACTGTGTGCATGTGTGCACACACACGCAGGCCTACGGTAACAATAGCCCTGAGGGCCTGTATATAGTTTCTGGGTTAGATCATCATCTATATTTCAGTCAGTGTGTGTTTTAATATTTCTCTGCTAGTTCCATTATTGATGATGAATTTGCAAAAGAAGAAGCTCTGCTATAATAAGCCACACACACACACACACACACACACACACACACACACACACACACACACACACACACACACACACACACACACACACACAGATTTCTTTCGGACTCTCTTTTCTGTCTTGCTATGTCTTGTTTGTGTTAAGCCTGGTTTTAGTTGCACACTGGTGTTGCCTGCGGTAAATGGCAGATCTACAAGCTCACAGCGTGAGTTTGTAGATCTGCTATTTACTGAATCCTCTGCAGGTGGCAGAGTGTTTAGAGAAACGTTTCTGCAACGAGAAGTCTGCAGGTTCAATCCCCATGACAGGCTAGGTGCTCCTCCTCTTCATCTTACAGTAGTTTATCCTGATATAGCTGACCCGACTAGGCCCATATTCTACTTCACTTCACTGGTAGAGCCCTATATATATTTACTGCACAGTTCATATATTTTACAGTTGCAGAAGAGCTGTAGGAAGAAATGTTGTCAGTTTATTTAAACATGCATCCCGTCTTAATTGCCTTGTAAGATTGACTATGATAAATTGACAATGACATCTTTATTGACGATGAAAACATGAGTATGTACAAAATACATGCATAGGCCCTACCATTATCAAAATGATAAAAAAAACGCAATGAAGCTAGCAGCTTACTTCCATTGCAGTCCTTAAAGGAGTAGTTCACCCCCAAAATGTCATTTTTTCTATTGATTACTCACGCCATGGAGACTTGAGTTCAATAGTATTTTTTTGTATTTGTCGCATTCCTAAAACAAAAATGGGATTATAGTAAATTTACCCTGACGGTTTCCCCATCCAGGGCCATGCATTTGGGTCCCCATCCAGGGCCATGCATTTGGGTCCCCATCCAGGGCCATGCATTTGGGTCCCCATCCGGAATCAATGGGGGTAAATTTACTACAATCACATTTTTGTTTTAGGAATGTGACAAATACAACAAAATATTATTGTACTCAAGTCTCTATAGCATGAGTAATCAATAGGAAAAAAAGTCATTTTGGAGGTGAACTACTCCTTTAAAATCGAAAATAACACGTATTCATTACCGGTTGGAAGGATTGTGGGTTAAAAAAGACGATCTGAGTCACTTCAGTTCAGAGCATCTGTTTAGAGCCCTGCTAATCCATTTTTCCTGTATGCTGAATAATACAGTATGTGTTTAGTATGCTACAGTTACAGTACATGAACATGATGCATGCTGCTCCAATAACCCTCCACATTAACACACTACTACACCTGAACCACTTCAGCAAGTTTGTCTGTACATGCTGGCCATTTATGCGTGCGTGAAATATGTGTGAGCAATCGAGCATTCATGCATTTGTCTGACCTTATTTCGTTTTGCAGGCATCTGGCATCAGTGTGCAAACATCCAGTACATATATAGTCGCTGTCGGGCAGAAACCTTGTATCTCCATGTTTCAAGTTAAACTTTTAGTTTTGTTTTAAATAAATTAATGCGCTACTTCATACAAAAGTGTTGCACAAAAGTATAGCGAAAATAGCAGATCTACTAGTTATTTTGTTAATGTTTGAACGGTTTTGGACATACAAGGTTTCCACACCGATGGCGACGATGTAGTGTGTGTGTTTTTCTGATGTGTTTGTTTGCCTGTGCATAATGACATTGAGCATGGCACATGTGTGTCTTTTTGATGCTAGGCCCATGTGTCTGTGTTTGTTCGTACACGCATTATGTGTGTGCTTGTCTGTATGCTTGTGTGTTCGTGTTCATCTATGTGTTTGTGTGAGACTCGCAGGTGTTCAAGGTACTTGAGTGTGTGTGTGTGTGAGAGAGAGAGAGTGATGTTGCTCTATAGTAACACCCTTTTGTCCCAAGGGTGTCTCTCTCTCTCTCTCTCTCTCTCTCTCTCTCTCTCTCTCTCTCTCTCTCTCTCTCTCTCTCTCTCTCTCTCTCTCTCTCTCTCTCTCTCTCTCTCTCTCTCTCTCTCTCTCTCTCTCAACACACACACCACACACACGTGCACACACGTGCACACATGCTTGCTTGGATATAAAGTTAACCATTAGCTGCAAATCATCAAAGCAGAACGGCTGACAACTATCCCTGGGGACACAAAAGCCCTCTCCTCTCCTCTCCTCTCCTCTCCTCAACCTGTATCTGATATTGACCTGATTCAAGGAGTCTTGCTTTGGGCGAGTAAACATGTTAGTGTTGTTTGATGTACACACACACACACATTACTAATTCATCTCCTCAAGGAAACTCTGTGGGCTTACGTTTCATTCCAATAGTAGCGGATCAATTCACATCTTCTCTAACTTTCATCCCGTTAGATGCTGGGCTCTAAGGACGGTGATGTCAGTCAATCCGTCCACCGCTTTGGTTCCAAATAATCTCCAACTACTGGCTGTATTGCCATGACATTTGCTGTACACCTCCACTCTCCAGAGAATGGCCAGTACTGATTATTGGGAACACATTGCCTTAGTTTCCTTTGACTTTGACTTCCACACAATATTATATTCCAAAAGTTAATGGCTGGATTGCCAAATTAACATGATATTGACTGAGCATATTCATGCTTGCGGAATCTGGATTCGATGACCCCATGGTGTATTTCCTCTTGTGCAACACAGTCTCTAGTCTCTTAGACTTGTGTCATTCAGTGTTTTGTCATTATTTTCCAATGGAAAGGTATAGTCTTGCGTAGACAGGCGATCAGAGATCTCTACCAACTGATACGTAAAAAATCTGAAAGACCAGTTTCGTTTAATGACTATGACATACTGTGTATCAATTTGTGTGTTTTTTGGACAAAGTATGTAGGAGTACTGTTCAAAAATGTGTTTTGCACAAATCCACCTCCTGGTGGTGCTATAACAGGCCCATGTGAAAAATTCGGCGCAGAGGTTCTGCTCTGGCACCCAGGGAGTGTGCATGTACCGTATATGGTTTCGCTGCCATGGTGCCAACGGTGCCGGAGATTAGCTGTTCACAGAAGGACGGACAGAGGAACGGACAGACAGACCCGCGGACATATGGATGGACGGACAGGTGCAAAACATAGTCTCTCAATCATGCCTTTCGGCCTGGCGGAGACAAGTTAGGCCCATCAACTTGGCCTTTGCTTTTTCTCTAGTGGACAGAGCCTACTTTTCTTTTCTTTTTAATGACATGATTCATTTAGAATAAATACTGATCAGGGGTCAATGGTAGAGTCATCATCATTGCACGTGTACATGCAAGCGTGGCGCTCGCAGCCGCGCACACACACACACAGTCCCTTTGTTGTTTTAACTTATGATCGCAGACTTGTGGTGGTTAAGGCACAATTATACACCGTATACAGACATCCTGTGAGTGAGTTTCTGTCTTGTCTGCAAAGCCGTGTGCTCCTCTCCTCTCCTCTCCTCTCCTCTCCTCTCCTCTCCTCTCCTCTCCTCTCCTCTCCTTATGAGTTTTGTACCCGAGGAGCCAGCTTGAGGAGCAGGTGTTTTGAGGCCCCTGCCAGTCGACAGACGTGTGTGTGTGTGTGAGAGAGAGAGAGACCCATGCCCCTCGGACATGTGGGTCATGTAGGCAGCTAGTAATTAGCATGGTACTACTACTGACATTCTATGGGTGTTTTCACCTCTTACTTAAAGGAGCACTTCACCAATCTCCAACCTTCTATGTATAATTGGTCCTCTCTAATGCTCATGATAGCATGGCACCATTTCTGTACACTCTGTGTCTCATTTGGTGGACTGTGGACAATTCAGAAACCTGCCCTACCACTGACATCGTCTATCCACCTGTTTCCGCGGGAGTTTACTGGCGATTATTTGGACCACACTTCCGGTTTAACAGCAGACATACAAGCTCACGCCGCGTCGCAGATGCAACCCGTTGTGAGCTTGTAAATCACACTCGGCTGCGGCGCCGGAAGCTCGGTACAACCTCTGCGCAATGCACTATGGGGCGTTGGAAACCCGTGGATACAGAATCTGCCCTATCTAGAGTGTCAGTGTGTGTCAGTGTGTGTTGCACTATAGTGGTTTTGAGTGTTGAATGTTTAATGGACCACAGTGGAAACAAGCCTTTGGCTTTTTTTAAGCATCATCCATGCTGTGCTTTAAACGATTCATCGATAAATTATTCAAACAATATTCATGCATTTTTACATACCGTCTGCGTCATTAAAATAAAAAGAAACTGATGAATACATTTGTAAGTCTTGCAATAATTAAAGTAAAATCTTCTATATACCTTTTTCTTAATGGGCTGTATAAACACCCCTTTGTTGCAATGCCTGGGGGCTCAAACAGCAGAGTAACCATCACCTTTGTCCCTTTTTACAATGACTGAAGAATGGAACCCCAGGAACTCATTACTGAACTCTTAGAAAACCGACAGAGGCTGATAGATGGATGGATGGATGAATTGATTTGTTAAGTAGATTAGGCCAGACAGACGGAGACAGTAAAGTTTTTGGTAGTCTCTTAGTAGCTCAGTGACAGATGGTGTGAGTAGCCTGTGTCTCCATCTAAATGTCATTACATTGACCCTATCACCAATTACCATCATCAATCCCAGCACCGGGTCACTTTAGTGCTGGTCATTTTAGACACTTGGCATGACATAAAAGATCAATTTATTCTAATACTACTACTTCAGCGTGGAGATAAACGATCGTGATAAATTGGCAACCTTTTGTGTTCATTTCAAAAGAGCAACATTTCGAAGGTGGCGGTCGCTGTAGTTGTCAAACGTTTTGTGGTTAAAATCGATTGTGATGCTGTTAAACACATTTAGCTGGGGAACACCCTCAAGGACCCCTGGGGGTCCCCACCGGACCCCACTTAGAGAACCACTGCCATAGACGGTGCATGGAGCCTCACCGCTTTCTCAGAATGCGGAAGCGGAATACACCACTTCTGGTGTGAATTTAGTGTAAGGGCTGTGTGCTGCTGTTGAAATTGAAATTGAAATTTGCTAAGTTTAGCTCAGAAAGAGGGGTGTGTTTTCTTGGACCAATCACAGTGTCGTTAGCCGACGGTCCCGTTCCCTCCGGGCTATGGATTCTCTCTGAACTCTGCACACGCTGCACTGTTCAGAGCCCATAGCGCAGCAGAAGCAGGCAGAGAGAGAGAGACCGGGGAGAAATTCTAGCTGTGCTTTTAATGTGTTGCATTGCTTATTTCATATCTCCGATGTTTTCAGATACATATGTTAAGGTACTGTTTAGTTTAAAATGACTCAAGTCATTGACTAACTCAATGACTTGCGTTAGATAAAGAATGTAGCTAGCAGCTGTCAAGGATATTTTAAGATGTGAATATTGAAATGAACTCAAATGTATTATACTGCTATAGTCCTGAGTGCTGCAACAGTTACTGTGTGTGTGGAAAATATTGGACTTTAATATATTGACCTCAAGATTAGCTGCATAAAACAAGTTGCTATTTGCCCATCACCCACTGTTAGCCACACCCCACAAAATACCCCTGTACCTGGCTATGGGGGACGACACCTCTTGTGTTTAACTCACTTGATCAAGCTACCGGTATATGTAATTAAAACACCAACACCTTTCAGCCCAAGGGTGTCTTTAATTAAAATCAGGTGCAAGTGGAGGAATGTGAGCTATGGGAATCAAAAGGGAGAATGAAATCAAGTTTCATTTATATTCATCAAGGGTCATCACGCAGTGCATTAGCGTTAACGGGAAGTAATTCAAATTCAACATTTAGGGACTTTTGACATGAGAATACACACACATTGACTTTGAAATTTGATTTTTCATTTCATCACGTCTTTAAATTATATTAGAAATTAATTGTTATGGGGGCTGTCAAAGTTAACGGTGATGTCATACTTGTACCATTCCCCCGCCCACCACTCACACACTCCCATGAACACAAGCTGAAGTGAAATTTGCCTTTTGAGCTTGTTTTAGATTGATTGATTGAATATTTTATTAGACAAAAATGAAGAGCAGTCAAAACAAAACATGTAGTACAGCCAGCACAAGTACAGTCAAACACAATGCTTTAAAGGAACACCCCAAAAAAGCCCTTGTGGTCTTGTTTCCCGGCACAAAACATTTTCAGTTGGGGGGGTTCACGGCCAAATACATATCGTTTTGGGGTTCCTTGACACAAAAAAGTTTGAGAACCAGGGACGTGCTTGCCATTGGGAAAAGCGGGACAACTCCCGAACGGCCGGTTCATTCCCAGCCGGTCCAGGCCGGCCATTAGGAAAAAAATACAAATAAAATGTCGTTCCATTTTGGGGGCTGGGCGGCCAACAAAGTAAATCGTCACTATCGGGCAGAAACCTTGTATCTCCAAGTTTCAAATTTGTACATTTTTTTCGCAAAGCAAAGCCCGGGCTTCATCATACAAGGCCGTTGCACAAAAGTAGTGAAAACAGCAGATCTACAAGCACACAACGCCTCGCACCGCGAGGCGTTGTGTGCTTGTAGATCGGCTGTTTTCACTAGTTTAAATCGTTTTTTAAATGATAAATACAAAACAAACGGTTTTGGACATACAAGGTTTCCACCCGACAACGACGAAATATAACTCATGTAATTGGCCCACCGGCTTACAGTCACTTTGTCACAAATCTTTGAGTAGCAGCAGCGCTATAGAGAGAGATCTCTCTCTATAGCGCGCAATGAGGGCCTCTCCACCTCTTTTTCCCGGGCTGAATCAGGGGCCCAGCAGGCCAGCACGTCCCTGTTAAGAACTACTGATTTAGAACGCCTCAGGTCTTGATGTTGGAGGTCCTTGTAGATCAGCTATCTCCGTTACGCTGACACCCGCACAGTAATAAGCGTGTTTAGAGAGTGCATTATGCAGGTGTCGTATTACACAGGTGTCTGTCAGTACTGGACTGTATTACAGTTACAGACACATCATGTGTCACCTCTATGGCATTTCCTGTGTGTCTGTGTGTGGTAGAGGTGTGTGGTTTTCTAATTATCATCATCATCATCATTATCTTCAGTGACAGGCTGACCCTGCCCTCATCAGGCCGTGTGTGTGTGTGTGTGTGTGTGTGTGTGTGTGTGTGTGTGTGTGTGTGTGTGTGTGTGTGTGTGTGTGTGTGTGTGTGTGTGTGTGTGTGTGTGTGTGTGTGTGTGTGTGTGTGTGTGTGTGTGTGTGTGTGTGTGTGTGTGTGTGACTGTGTGTGTGCGTGCACGTGCATGTGCGTGTTTATGTGTGTGCGCAGTCTGTGCATGCAAGGCAGGCGTGCATGTTTTCTGTGTATATACTCTGTTTGTGTGTGTGCCACAGAGTGTAAAAGGCACTCATCCCCTTGGCCTTGACCTCTATAGTGGGTGTGTATGTGTATGCGCGTGCACATGCGCAATTTGCCACTATGTGTTCATGTGTGCGCACACCAGCGTGTCTAAGGCACTTAAGCACTTAGCTTGTTGACCTCATCCTATCGGCTACCCTATCAGTGGGAAGTCATATATCATAATTCATCTGGGGTGCTGTCATAGGGTCTAGGGTTTCTCCTATACGCTTCCTGTGGGAGACAGGGAGCCATACAGGACTTAGTCCAGTGACCAGTGACGCAATTGGCTGGGAACAGACTAGCCTATATACCTGGAAGAAAGTGTACCGAACGGCAGGGCAGGAATTTCTTGGAGGCCATGAAGGCCATGGGCGCCGTTGCCCCTCAGTTTGGCCTTGTGCCCCTCAAACCAATGGCATGACCTGAGGCCACAGTGGCCTTAATGCCCCAGCTGACTGTACCACTTTCTCCTCTGTCTCTTTCTTGTCAATATGTAGACAGTAGACACCGGTGTCTCTTTCTTGTCATGTAGACACCAGTGTTTCTTTTTTCAAATCTTAACTCCCCTGAGTCCCCATCTTTAAACCAAACCAGTGGCTTTGATTGGGACAGGGCTGAGCATGGATCAGGTTGTAAATACCA
>NC_137819.1:30883116-30928116 GCF_963921795.1 Nannobrachium achirus
AAAGGTATTTAGTGTAAAGCGAAAACAGGATGGGGCCTGTTATAGAGCCCTGGGGGTTGACTCTGGTCAACTAAATATATAGTATGGATAGAGGTTGCGATGAAAACTCAATGTTTCATTGAGTTTCACTTAAGCCCTAATATACTTTGTCGTGCAACAAATAGTGATGCGACTCGTTGTTTGCTTGCAGATCTGCTATTATTTTTCCGTTTTAAAAATGTTGTTATATGCACATAATGCATAATATAACAACATGTTTTGTATGAAAACCTGCAGATCATGTCCGTCCGTCCCTCACATGTCACGCTGAGTGTGGCTAAAAGGTAACTAACTAGCTTGTACTAGCTCTAGTCTAGGCCACTTGCCACCACTGAAAAGGTACAGTATTGTTGAGCTTGATATTCAGTGAGCTACAGTAGATAAACTAGACTTGCAATGTTATTATCTATGAGCATCTATTAGCACATTATACAGTATGATACCCTATGTACGCGTAGGGGGCGGCATAGCTCAGGGGTAGAGAAACCGTTATTAGAACACGAAGGGTTCCCGAAGGGTTCCCAGTTCGAATCCGGGCTCCCCCTGAGTTAATGTCGAAGGGTCCTTGGGCAAGACTCTGAACCCCACATTGCTCCCGGTGAGTAGGTTGGTGCCTTGCATGGTTTCCTCCGCCACCGGTGTATGAATGTGTGCGTGAATGGGTGAATGTAATGCACAATCTCTGTAAAGCGATTTGGATAAAAAGCGCTATATAAATGCACCATTTACCATTTACCATTTTTACGCGTACACTCCTTCCATTACTAATGTTATAGCACTCAGGCTGTTGTGGGAGGAATGGAATGTGATGCTAGGTGTTGTTCTTCATGTGCTGTGGTGAGTCACAGTGTGGATGCGGGTGTTCAGCTATAACTTGTTGGTTTTAAAGGTCCAAGGTCGTTGGCTGTCTACTCCATTATAGACCACTGCACACAAAGAGAATATTGTAGCAGCAGATACATAGACCTGCAGGATATCCTCTGTGTGTGTGTGTGTGTGTGTGTGTGTGTGTGTGTGTGTGTGTGTGTGTGTGTGTGTGTGTGTGTGTGTGTGTGTGTGTGTGTGTGTGTGTGTGTGTGTGTGTGTGTGTGTGTGTGTGTGTGTGTGTGTGTGTGTGTGTGTGCGCGCGCGCGCGTGTGTTCCTGTATCTGTGTGTATGTTTGCATTGTTCCTGTATCTGTGTGTATGTTTGCATGTGTTCTTTCATGTCCTTTCCTTTCCTTTCCTTTCTCCTCCTCTCCTCTCAGTGTATCTGTGTGTATGTTTGCATGTGTTCTTTCATGTCCTTTCCTTTCCTTTCCTTTCTCCTCCTCTCCTCTCAGTATGTAGGTCAGGAACCCTAGGCTTTCACACAACAACACACATGGCTGAGATGGCTCTGTAAGCATCAGTGAATGTGTATGTTGTATGTGTGTGTGTTCTATGTGAAGTCTACCAGCTTGTTTTGGCTGGATTGTTCGCTTGAAGACACACGCACACATGCGCGCGCACGCACGCACGCACGCACGCACACACAGTCACACACACACACACACACACACACACACACACACACACACACACACACACACACACACACACACACACACACATCCATGTTGTGGTTGACCTGGCGCAGAGTGCCAGACACACACACATTAGCACGGTGACGTAAGACTGACTGTCAGGTTTTGTTGATAACGTGAATGACTCCTCTGTTGCTCCAGGGAATCATCCAGAAGATTCTGGACATCCACAAAGTGCGCTGGACTTCCTGTTTTGGCCTGCGTCTTAGCAACAGCCAATCGGGAGACCAACACTGGCTCCATCCAGATATGGGAGTGTCCCACGTCAGAGAGAGATACGAACAGACACGCCCACAGGAGGAGTGGAGGTGAGATTTTATCTAATAAATATAGTTAACTATATGTCTACCGTGGTAGATAGGTAGTTTATGTGACAAATGTGTTTAAAACTTTGATCCGTAAATTCTTCTTTTTGGTGAATCAAACGTAATTTTGACCAGTCTGTATTGTAGAGTATGTAATGTACAGTACGGTAATATACGCAGAACATTTGCACTGGTTGGAAGTACTAGGCTTGGGCGATAGGGTCGAAATCAAATATCACAATACATGGGTTGCATTTGTAGTCCTACACCGGCCATGTTGAGGACCAACACAGGTGTTCATATTGGCATAGAACATTTGTTCTTTGCCAATCAGTCAAATTGAAACACCTGTGTTGGTCCTCAACATGGCCGTTTAGGACTACAAATGCAACCCATGAATATCTCCGACCAAATTCATCGATGTGATGGTATCGTATTGTGACGAGCAGCTCTGAAGCTCAAAGCACAATATATCTCCTACCTAAGCTGGCATTCATTCCTACCTTACTGACTCCTGCACGGAAGACCAAGCTTCGAATGCCGGGAAGGACATACTGTACATCTTCTGGATTGCAGCTTTTATGTGTTCAATGACCAAAGGTGTTTGCTTGCTATAGTGTAAAACAAATTCTGTGTTACACATATTTATGGGTTTAACTAGATACAACAGTAGGGAGAAATGATCACATGCACCAAAGGGATTGAACCTACAGTAGGCGATCATCATCAGATCGCCTAATGTGGTATGCATGCCAACTGGCTGAGGTGCATGGAGACACACCTCTCCACCCACACACTTCAAACACATTCTGGAGGCAAGATGTTACGTTGTCAAATCGTTCCAAGTCTCATTTCCCATGTTTCCTTGTTTGTGGTAAAAAAGGGGCAACAAATGAAACATGTCTTCCGTTGTTACTGACAGAGCAAACGAATGGATTGTTTTTCAACAAGTAAAGACCATTTGATATAGCAGATCAATGTTGTTTGTGGTCTGTGCAAATGTCACCTGGGTCTACTTAAATGGGTCATGATCCGCCCATTGAGAAGCATTTCTTTAGACCCAGCCGTGGTGGCTGTGCTTTCTAGTCTATTGCTCCAGCTGTTTCATTCATGTTTTATGGGTTATCTTTATATGGTCTGCTGCCTGCCAGACTACACACTTTAAGATTTCTGATGCTGATTACACAAGTGTTGATGGTCTAGTACCACGACTGCTTTTTTATTTAGTAAACAAGACATCTTTAGGCTAAATAGTGAGATACAATAATCATGATGGTTGCATTGTGTTCTTGTCATTATTATGTCAAAAATAAATACCACATCTGTATATTTATTTACATGACAGAATGCTGTGATGTTGCATTGGAGAACAATTAGCAGATCAGTTCTCTCCATTTACATGGACTGATTCAATTGAATTTGGTCTAAACTTAGTTAGTTTGACCAAATTCAGAACACCAATTGAGTCTACTAGGCCCTAGTAGATCATCATGACCAGCTACAAAATTCTAGCCTTTGGGCTACCAGCTGCTGGGGGCTTTTGTGTGTAAACTTGAGGCTATAATGTGGTAGTGGATGGGCTTTTGTTTGGTGTGGCTGAATTACATTTGTACCATGTTGGTGAGGTAGTTTAGATGTTAATGCTTGGGTATATAATGCCTTTACCATGGTGGCTGTGGTGTTAATGCCATTGTGTGGTGGAGACCTTTTGGACTGTGTGGACAAGAAAAGAGAGAACCAGATGCCTGCTTTGTTTGACTGAGTCAACAACTCTCTCCGTCTCCCTCATTCTCCCCCTCTCTCTCATGTCTCATCTAAATTGCTCTTGCATATCGTTACTGTCGGGCAGAAACCTCGTATCTCCAAGTTTCAAATGTGTATGTTTATTTCGTAAAGGATAGCCGTGTTTCATCACGCAAGACTGTGGCACAAAACTAGTGAAAATAGCAGATCTGCAAGCACACAACTCCTCGCATCGCGAGGCGTTGTGAGCTTGTAGATCTGCTATTTTTTGGCAAATGTTCCACCCCAGGATAATGGACTTTTATTATTATTTGATTTAATTATTATTATTATTTATTTTGTCACAGTAATCGTGATATGACATTTTCATATGGTCCCATCCCTAGGTGAGATCTTTTGATGTATGTGAGTCCATGATCCAGTCTATATAATGAGTGTACTGTGTGTTTAATGTCTACATGTAGGTATGAGCTGAGGATCCGCTATCTTCCAAAGGGCTTCGTACAGCAGTTTACAGAGGACAAACCTTCGCTCAACTACTATTATCAGCAGGTACGTACGCTTCAACTCCACTTCAGCTTTAGCTTCATTGTCACATCACAGGTTTACAGGTGTAAAGCAATGGGTGAAAGCAATGGGTTTCATACAAGCTCCCATCATTTGCGGGTTTCTGGAAAGGGAAGAAGAGTAGAGATGGAAAGGAAGAGCAAGGATCAGAGATTGTATTGGAATGTGTTTGCCTACAGTATAGGTAATAAAGGGATGTGTGTGTATGTTTGTCAATAACATTTTGCTGCTTAATAAACTCTTTATTCTTGATTCTTGAGAGAGAGCTGGGAAGGTTTGTTACTTAGAACAAAATGTGATTAACAAGTCGTGCGTGTGCGTGTGTGTGTGTCCCAGGTGAGGAACGACTATATGACGGAGATCGGGGAACAGGTGGAACAGGATGTAGCTCTCAAACTGGGATGTCTGGAGATCAGGTAAGGCTCACAAAACAACATAGACTGCATCATCTAACTTTAACAACTTGAACCCCAGCATCCTTATTCAGGTTGGTCAAAGGATAGCAGATCTACAAGCTCACAACATGGTGTGTTGTGAGTAGATCTTCTATTTCTGGCAACGAGATTTGGTGTCGAATGAAAACAAAAACAGCATACCAAGTATAGTTGCAACTGATTTTTTTTATTTTTTTTTAAGATTTGTTTTGGGGCTTTTTATGCCTTTAGTTGATAGGATAGTAGACTGACAGGAAATGGGGAGAGAGATGGGGAATGACATGCGGCAAAGGTTGTCCGGATTGGGAATCAAACCAGCGACGCCAGCAGGCATCATCACCTAGTATGTGGTATGCGCCTAGACCACCAGGCCAGCGGGCGCCCATAGTTGCAACTGATTTGATTGAATGCTTTATCAGTCAGAAATGTAAATGTTGTAGTTGCAAGAACTATACTTGGTATGCTGTCCCCCCCCCCCCCCCCCCCCCCCCGACACTACACCACATTTTATCCCACATTTTATAGTGGGGTTAAGTGGTTAAAGGCCTGACCCTCAGGGGCATTGATGGGAAATAGAGTATTCTCCTGGTGCCATCTACACCATATTGATCCCAGCTCTGTTGTGATTCCAGGAGGTTCTTCAGAGAGATGAGAGGAAACGCGCTGGACAAGAAATCAAACTATGAACTACTGGAGTGAGTAATACTACACTGCTTACCTGTATACTACTCTGTATGTTGTCCTTACTGTTAGTATACTACAATTACCATTAGTATACTACAATGCCTGCTGTACCATTAGTGTACTACACTTTCTACAGTACTAACCATCTGTATATACTACCTCCATGTGTACTTATCCATTAGCATACCGCCTCCATGGCTTTGAGTCACCATCACAAGCTCACAGTATTGCTTCTATTCCTCTCTCCCTCTCTCTCGCACTCTTCCTCTCTAGCATTGTATGCCAGCAGAGTGTGAATATGTGGACTAGAGATTTAGCTTTAAGCTTCATTTATATTTCCAAAAATGTTTGGGATGTTATTTCATGGTCCCACAACCATAATTATCACGTAGCAGTCAATCTGGCTAGCCATCGTCAAAGAAAAGTTCCCTTTCATTTGCGTAGCATCAGAGAATCTGTTCTTGAGAGATTATGTAGCAGTAGACCCGTTGTCATTTGACACACAGTACCTGTCAAAGTTGTCATCGTCCTGATTTACACTAACCATAGCTTCATATTCCAAAAAAATACGATTTCAAAAAGGAATTGGATGTTTTGAAATGGAAAGTATGTGTAGAAAACCTATTGGAAGTCTCCTTTGGTACCGCTAAGATTTCTTCCCTGTAGTGTTTTCATACATTTTTAATGATGCTGATCGACAGAAACGGTTGTGCTGAGGAGAGAAATCCTCATCCAAGGGATGCCGTCTAGATGTGGTTTTGAATGGGAATGACCTCTGTTTCCATGTGAGCTTGCGGCTTGGGTCTTGTCCGAGCCACTATCTGCTCCCCATTTTAATGTCGCTGGAGCATATTTCTGATGAGGCCTAACAAGGTCTCCTCTAATGAGGTGCCATGTTAATGAGCTGCCGTGAGGCTCTCACTCTGTCCATCACCCTAACGAGCTCTCCAATTACTGTTGATACTCCATTTCTCTACCTCTCTCTCAATTCAATTCAAAGGGCTTTATTGGCATGAGAAAACATACGTTTACATTGCCAAAGCAGAAGTGTACACAATATAATACAATACAATACAATCAAAACAAAATATGTACAAGTGAAAGGAGTGAAACCATTTTCATGTATCAGGGTTACATGCAGGCAGAGAAGGGATAGTATATGGTTAATATAGTCTTTTAGGGTGGTTGGGTTCCTTTTGATATCCTTCTCCTATCACAGCAGCTCACGAATAACGAATCTGCTAGGTTTGCACATTGTTGTACTTCACCCAGCAGATATGGGATTTTTTTTAACATTGGTCATGTTTTCAAACTCTCCTTGGGTGGTTATGATCTGTGTGAAGTATGTGTCTCTGATGTCTTGGTACAGTGGACAGGCGGTTAGGAAGTGTAGCTCAGTTTCCACTTTATTTTGTGTGCAGTGGGTGCAAAGTCTGTTTGTCTGTTTCTCTTTCTCTCTCTGTTGAATTGAACATGATAGTGTGTCATGTCTTAATCTCTCTTTTCTCTCCCACCCCCTCTCTCTGTTGAATGCAACACGGCGTTGTGTCATGTCTCTCTCTATCTGTCTCTCTTTCCCTGTTGAATGGAACATTATGGTGTGTCATGCATATTTTAGACAAAGAGTGAGGAAGAGAGTGCACTGTTGGAGGCTTATAGACTTCCAAAGCACTGTGTCTTTGGGTTTTACCGACCCTCTAGTCTACAGCTTGATGGTCGTTGCTTTTAACGATCAAAGTTATCCTCTTAAAAGACATAATGGTACAGGCGCAGAAGAAATCACGTTTGCCTGTTAGCCTGCTTTCATGGCTTGTTTTAGCCTGCTAGTTTATGTAAGAACGAAAGTGAGTTTTGTCACAAAGGAATATACAGTGTGTGTGTGTGTGTGTGTGTGTGTGTGTGTGTGTGTGTGTGTGTGTGTGTGTGTGTGTGTGTGTGTGTGTGTGTGTGTGTGTGTGTGTGTGTGTGTGTGTGTGTGTGTGTGTGTGTGTGTGTGTGTGTGTGTGTGTGTGTGTGTGTATATAATATATACAGTTGTACAAAACAACATTTTTCATTAGAACCGCCGATCCAACCAATATGCCCATAGAAAGGGATAAGGACTGAGAGATACAGAGATCTCCATATATGGGCAGTTGGGCACATATCCGTTTTACATCACACTGACATCACACTGACTTATCACACTGACTTACTGTCCTACTGATGCCGTCAGTGTTCTCCATAGAGAATCCATAAAGTCCTAATTACTGCTTCACTGTTAAAGGAGTAGTTCACCCCCAAAATGACTTTTTTTCTATTGATTAGTCACGCCAAAAAAAAATATTATTGAACTCTACTCTCCATGGCATGAGTAATCAATAGAAAAAAATCATTTTGGGGTGAACTACTCCTTTAATGTTCAATATTACAGTACATACTGTCATTGTCTCCACCAGCCGAAGGCTTGGGGGAGAGTATGTTTTCCCCTTCGTCCGTCCGTGTGTGCGTGCGTCCGTGCGTGCGTGCGTCCGTCCGTCCGTGTGTCCTCGCAGTTTGTGTGCAGCTAATCTCAGTCGCCGTTGGCCCGGTCGCTGCCAAAGTGAGCACACACATTCCCTGGATGCCAATCTAGAACCTCTGCCCTAAATTTTTCAAATGGGCCTTTTCTAGCGCCACCTAGTGGCCGATGTTCGCAAAACACATTTCTGTGCACTACTCTTACAGATTTTGTCCAAAAATCCTACAAATCGGTAGGCAGTATCTCGAAGGTCATGTGATCGACACAGATCTGTCCGATTTTGCATATTCCTTCCTGATTGGCTAAGATTGGCTTCCAAAAGTTTGTAGGATTGAGCCGTTTTGAACAAAATGCCTCAAATCCCAAACGCAAAGTGCAATTATCATGAAATCGCGCACACACGTTCCCACTAGGCCGAGGAAGAAATGCCACTTCATTCTTTTTAAATCAGCCTCATGGTGGCGCTATAACAGGCCGATTTGTGGTTTTACCTATAACTCCACCGATCAGTTTCAAACTTTGTAAGCGCACTCCCTAGAGGCTAAGGATAAACCTTTGCCCTGCATTTTTCACATCAGCCTTTTATAGCGCCACCTTTGGGCAGACTTATGTAAAACACATTTTTGCATATTACTCCTTGAGATTTTATCCAAAAATCACGCAAATCGGTACACAGTATCTCTATAGTCATGTGATCAAGTCCGATCGGTCTGATATTTCATATTCCATCCTGATTGGCTAATATTAGCTTCCAAAGTTTGCAGGATTGCTCCGTTTTTGAACAAAATGCTTCAAATCATCAACGCAGCTTGCGATTACCGTGAAATTTGCCACACATATTCCCACTAGGTCAAGGAACAAATGCTACCTTTTTTCACATTGGCCTGTTATAGCGCCACCAGCAGGTAGAGTTTAGCAAAACACATTTTTGGAACACAATGCTTCAAATCATGCATGCAGCGTCCGATTTCCATGAAAGATCTATGGTGAAGAACATATGCCACCCTTTTTACATTATACAGTAGCACCACCAGGACACACGGCCTGGTGGAGACCTGTGCTCGGAAGAGCACTGCTTCTAGTTCTGGATATCATTTCATTTTAGTACTATTTCCTTTCTTATTTGTTTATATTATATGCTGCAACAAACACTGTCCTATATTACGACATGAATAAACCATGACATCTAACAACAATGCTATCTCATATCCATCCACAACTGCCCATATGCATTTATACTCAATTGTCCACAACATGTATCATTCATACTCATTGCTCAAACCAACACCTTCCTTACTCACTACATGTACATAACTACTACGCAGTAAAACGTAACTGAGAGGGCCTGACCTCTGGACGTGAACTTCTAGTTATTATAATATATTCAGTGCCAATTCAACATCTGTTTAGCATGGTATTCTGTGATAGAAGAATTGTTTAGCATGGTATTCTGTGATAGAAGAATTGTTTAGCATGGTATTCTGTGATAGAAGAATTCATAGATTTTAAACACAACACTGTCTCTGTGTGTCTGATGTACAGTTAACACTGGTACTGTAACACAAGGTTAAAACAAAAACATCAGTGTTTTTGAGTAGCGTTTGACCCAGGCCTGTCATTGAAATTGAGAGGATTGATGATGTAAGCTGGGAACCGTGGGGCCCTTCTATCTCTCTCTCTCTCCATCTCTCTCTCTCTTTCATTCTGCCGCTCTACTCTATTGTCCAGGGAAGAGGGAGAGTCTATAACTAGCATCCTGTTATAGCGCGCACACACACACACACACACACACACACACACACACACACACACACACACACACACACACACACACACACACACACACACACACACACACACACACACACACACACACACACACACACACAGGTCTGTCTGTCTAGGGATGGGATGGGATCGGAAGCGATGTTATCGTTTATCGTGATAAACACTCAGATTTAATTTATCGTGAAATCGTCCTCCGTCATGCACTGGGATCAATTCACCTTTTATTTGCAGATGTGCATATCCGGTACCATTTAAACCCTCTATTGGTAAAACATACTTATAATATGCGTACTTGATACAGTCTTTTTTTCACTCTTTACCAAATCTCTTTCACTCTCTAAAAAATAGCTGATCTACAAGCTCACAATGCGTCGCAACGACACGTTGTGAGCTTGTAGATCAGTTATTTTTCATGAAGAAATGGGCGAGACGTGGGTCAGTCCCGAACTTTTGGCAACAGCAACAGATTAAAATGTTCTTGTTTCTGTTCTCTTCCTCAGTCACTCCTCTGCATGTCCTCTCTCAATGTATCCAAAAAACCTCTTCTTTGGCCACTCTCTTCTCCTCTTGGCTGGCAGATCCATATTCGGCATCCTTCTCCCAATGCACTCCTCTTCATCCCACCTGTACACATGTGTGTCCAAACCCATCTCAACCTCGCCTCTCGTGTTTTATCCGCCAGCCTTCTAACCTGGGCTGATCCTCTAATGTCACTCCTAATGAGAATCGTAGCGTCCTCAATTCTGCCACCTCCAACTCCGCCTCCTGTCTCGAAGCCGTACAGCATGGCTGGTCTCACTACCGTCGTATACATCTTCCCTCTCACACTTGTGAGAGGAAAATCACTCCTGACACTTTACCCCATCCGTTCCATGATCCTGCCTGCAGCCCTGCACTTGCATCTTCTGCACTCCCCATTACTTTGGATAGTCGACCTCAGGTCAACTCTCCTTCACCTTCGTCACCTGTACTCCTTCCTTGCATCCTCACCGTTCCCCCGTCCTCTCTCTCTCTCTCGTACACACACACACACACACACACACACACACACACACACACACACACACACACACACACACACACACACACACACACACACACACACACACACACACACACTCTCTCCAGTGCATGCTTCCACCTTTCCAGACATCTTAGAACAACAGATTAAAATCAATTGCCCCCTTAGACAAAATAAACTATACTTAAATCTTTGGAGTCTGTATTTTGTAAAAAAAAAAAAATGTGTAGGCTATTATGTTAGACGTCACGGTAGTATTACGCCAGTTTTGTTTGATTCTGTGTAAAAAAAGCAAAGCCAGTGTAACGGCAGTACTTCTTTACGGGGCGGCATAGCTCAAGGGTAGAGAAACCGCTACTAGAGCACGAAGGGTTCCCAGTTCGAATCCGGGCTCCCTCTGAGTTAATGTCGAAGAGTCCTTGAGCAAGACTCTGAACCCCTAGTGCGTGAATGGGTGAATGTAATGCACAATCCATGTAAAGCGCCTTGGATAAAAGCGCTTTATAAATGTACCACAGCAATATTACGGCATTGGTGTATAAATCAGGCTTGCATCTCTCTCTGGCTGTCTCTTTTCTCTGCTGTTCTCTCTCTCTCTTGTCAATCCATTGTCTGAAGGGGAAGAAAATGCTATGCTCTGATTAGATACAGACAGAGATTCTTGCTTACTTTTCTCTCTTTCTCTCTCTCTCTGATGTGCGTGCGTGCGTGTCTCTGAATTCTTTGAGATAGTAGACGTTTGAACAATTATCATACTTCTCCATCATTATGCTGTTGTAAACACTGACCTCCCTTTCACTCCCCCCCTGTCCTCTCTCTCTCTCTCTCTTCCAGGAAAGATGTTGGGTTGAGGCGTTTCTTTCCCAAGAACCTGTTGGACTCAGTCAAGGTGAGAACAATGTCATATTTTGGAGTGATACACGCAGGGCAGGAATTTCATGGAGGCCATGAAGGCCATGGCCGTCGTTGCCCCTCAGTTTGGCCTTGTGCCCCTCAAACCAATGGCATGACTTGAGGCCACAATGGCCTTAATGCCCCAGCTGACTGTACCACTTTCCCCTCTGTCTCTTTCTTGTCAATATGTAGACAGTAGACACCGGTGTCTCTTTCTTGTCATGTAGACACCAGTGTCTTTTGTTGAGATTATGACTTTTTTTTAAAACTCATATAACAATGAATGACAGACAGAATAGACAGAACTATGCAGAATAAAAAAAAAAGTATAAAAAAGTATCTGCATTTATGAAGCCAACGTGTCCAACATTTAGGGCTACCTTTTTGTTTGTTACAGAATATAGGTCAAAACATTGATAATTAGTGGTCTTGGACTCTCCAAAAACATGGCCAGCATCGGACCATAAACCTGGCATCAGTCTGACTCTAATGGGGTCATTCAGAAAGAGAAAAAAGTAGACGTGCAATCAGATGGTCTTCCCTCCCTCGATAATTGCACTGCCAAAGCACTCCTGAGCAAAGTACTTGCAACTCCTGTTGAAGTGCTGCAGCTCACTGACAGTGGCTCCGCTGAGCAGTTCTCACTTGTGAATGCGTTCATCTGTATGAGTGCTGCTTTCATAAGTGGTTAGTGTTGGCGGCTGAACTTTCCCTGGGTCATGGAGAGAGACTGGTCCCTGTGTCGTTTGAAAGGAGAACAGTTTTCTAGTATGCTAAACGGCAGACTGGGATAGACCACCCCAGTCTGGGTTATGTTGAGCTTATTCAGTATGGTGCACTTGTCAGCAAAGGGTTAACATACACTGCATTCTTTTTAGAGCCAGTGAGGGCTGGGAACTGAAGTAATGAAATAAAGTGACCAACATCAGCCATTGTATGAGAATAGCTTATACGAGAGAATAATATTATTTTATAGAACAGAAAAGTGAGGAAGGTAGATTAATCAGTTTTCTTTGGATAAGGATTTAAGCAGCCAGTTTACTGTTTTACAGTAGTTGGATAATCCAGGTCCATGGCTCCTTGTGTCTGTTGTAAAGTGTGTGTGTGTGTGGGAGTGTGTGTGGGTGGGTGTGTGTCATTATGGGTGAGTGTGTCTGATTGACCAACGGTGTCTGACAGTGATGCATTTATGGCACGTGTGTGTTTGCTTGTGTGTGTGTGTGTGTGTGTACACACACGTGTGTGTGTGTGTGTGTGTGTGAGTGAATGATGTGCTCAGTGATCTGAAAAGGTCTTGGTGTCAGCAGGCGGGCTAACAGATGCTCTGCCTAGACAGACTCTATGTGTGAGTGTGTGTGAGAGAGAGAGAGAAAGAGAGAGAGACCCTAAGGTCAGATTTAAACCCACTTCCCCAACATGGAGCAGAGAGGGGGAGGGGTCCCTCTCTTAAGCCCCATTGACTCCATCCACCACCCCTCCTATATTTCCTCTTTCTCCACTCTGTTTGTAGCCCATTCTCCTTCTCCTTCTCTTCTCTTCTCTTCTCTTCTCTTCTCTTCTCTTCTCTTCTCTTCTCTTCTCTTCTCTTCTCTTCTCTTCTCTTCTCCCTCTGAACATGACATGGATATCTTCACCTGATATGTATTTAACAGCCCCACAAACACACGCACAGCGCGCGCACACACACACACACACACACACACACACACACACACACACACACACACACACACACACACACGCACACACACACACACACACGCACACACGCACACACGCACACAACATTGTGTGTTGTGTATAATTGTGCCTAAACCACAGTTATGTCTATGCAGAGCCATCTGCTCATCGGACGTTTGTTTATCGGCAGCTTGCAGTTTGCTGTGCTTTTCTGTGTGTGCATGTTAGTGTGACTGTTGTACAGTTTTGTGTATGTTGTATATGTTGTTAGAGTATTGGGAAATAATAAGTCAACCACTTCATCACTTGTGCCCCCAGTGATGTGGTTGTGTATGGGCGCAAGCCATGTGTGTGTGTATGTGTGAGAGAGAGCAGCTGTCATTTACGTCTGTTGGGTTTGATGACAGAGTGCGGTGCCCAGTTAATGGTATTATTCCCTCTCAATGGACTCTGCTACACACACACACACACACACACACACACACACACACACACACACACACACACACACACACACACACACACACACACACACACACACACAGACCTGAGAGCAGATGGCTTTAAGTAGTAAACGGTGATTGATGAGCGTTGTGTTGAAAGCATTATGACCGTGGCTTCGTATTGACAAGCTTGGGGCAGCAGGTTTAGTGGAATGGGACCGTAAGTTGTTTTATTGACCTGAGCAGCAGTGCTTTATAAACCCGTGGATCAGGGGCCTGTTTTCCCAGCGTTGGACCGATACCAGGCTCAAGCAGCACTGATTGCCATCAACGAAGACAGGCAGTCAGATACTAAGAGCATTACTACAGCAATATCTGACAGTACAATGACACTCACTTGTCATTATGTAGATAGATACCTTTATTATCCCAAGGGGGAAATTTAGTTGTCCAGTAGTAGCACAGCAGTATACAGTTATTTACAAGGTTACAGAGACGTAAGAAAGATAGATAAGAGAAAAAAAAAAAAAAAGACAAGAGCAGTACAGTACCAATAAGGAGAAGGTGCATCAATAGAGGGGGGCGAATAATATATAAGTATATATACATAAAGTGTCTTGCAAAAGAGACCATAGCAGTCAATGCTAGTTAGTGCAAACAAGTATCTCACTGTGATGTGATGGCACAGTGATAATGGCTGCATCATTATCGTGTAGGTTGGTCAATCATTCATTTGGGGGGCATTCGACTAAACGATTCGCATGCTCAATGGTTTGTTCAGATAACACATCTTCCTCTGTTTTCTAGACTAGAGCAGTTAAAACACTTTAAAAACAAATTCCTTTACAAAAATCAACCAATACTTTTTTTTTTTACTTCTTAAAAACTATTTATGAAGATGAAGCAACATGTAATTTTAATTGGTGTTTTGTTTCCTGATCTACTGTTTTTTAAGTTATTTTTAAATTTTTTGTAATCATTTTTGTCTGTTTGTTTCACCATATCCATTATGGAAGGTTGTGCCATTTGATAGACCTTACAGAGGAATACATGTTGTTAAAACATGATTGGTTGGCAGGGCAGAGCAGTACACGCCACGGTGCTTGGCGATGGAGTAGGGAGATAGCCGCTAGTGGGACTTCCTACCAGGAAGGGTGGACACTACAAGTCTGACATTATCCCTCTGTGTGTGTGTGTGTGTGTGTGTGTGTGTGTGTGTGTGTGTGTGTGTGTGTGTGTGTGTGTGCGTGTGCGTGTGCGTGTGCGTGTGCGTGTGCGCGTGTGCGCGTGCGCGTGTGTGTGCGCGCGTGTGTGTGCGTGTGTGTGTGTGTGTGTGTGCGCGCGTGCGCGTGCGTGACTGAGAGACATGGAATTCTAGGAATTAAAACAATGATCCTATCGAGAGAACACATAGAACATACATGCACAGATTGCACACACACAAACACACGCACGAACACACTCTTTCTTTCCCCTCATATCCTCTGTTATCCATAATCCTCTCTATCAGCGACATCTCTTCAAACTACTTCCTCGACAAATGATCCTGAGCTATAAATAAATAAAATACAGATTAGAGACACTCTAATAATCCATAATAGTGCACCGGCCTGGCCTAGAATATCCTGCAACAGGCAGGAGAATTAAGGTCACAACACACAGGGAATGTAAATAAGCATTTTTAACTGTTTTTAGATGATCTAATGGCATTTACCTATCAATATGGAGTCATAGCCAGCAGCGACCTCTCACAGAGTGGGACAGCTACATTTCTGCAAGGACCAGTGGTGTAAAGTACTCAAGTACTGTACATAATTAAGTACAACCTTTTACCTTATAGAGTATTTCCAATTTTAAGTACCTTTACTTCTACTCCACTAGATCTCAGAGGCAAATATTGTACTTTTTACTCCACTGCAAGTATTCGAAAAAAAGTTTACTATGAAAATCGGCACATCTTGTCCGCGTATATCTGTCTGTACGCATGTCGCCCTGAGGCGTCTTACTAGTTATAATAACTGCCCTATAGACATTTTGGCCATTTGAAAATTGCCGATCTACAAGCTTGTACATCGGCTACTTTCAAAGATTTTTAAATACATTTCATACATTTGAAAACTTGTGAAACGGTACATAGTGCATAATGAGTACTTAAAGTGCATTTTATTAACAATACTTTTGTACTTTTGCTCAAGTACATTTTGAATTCCGGACTTTTTTCTTGTAACAGAGTATTTCTACATTGCAGTATTGAACATTTTTACTTAAGTAAAACAAAACAAGTACTTTTTCTACCTGATCCGACTCTGAGGCGTCCACTCAGTCTGAGGCATGATTTAAGGGCCATTCACACTGAGCACTATAACTATAAGAATAAAAGTATAGTGTGTAGCAGTCTTCACACTGACTATAAAGTATAGTGTGTAGCAGTCTTCACACTGACTATAAAGTATAGTGTGTAGCAGTCTTCACACTGACTATAAAGTATAGTGTGTAGCAGTCTTCACACTGACTATAAAGTATAGTGTGTAGCAGTCTTCACACTGACTATAAAGAAATACTATGGTGAACGATATAGTTATCTTTATAGTTATTGTGCCTGGTGGGACTGGCGCTTTATGCTTGGCTGTGCGCTGAAAAGAATCAATCTACAAGCTTGCGACGTGTCGTAGGTGTGACACATTGTGAGCTTGTACTGTAGATCGGCTATACTCGATATGCGACACTGGCGTGTACAATGTATTGAATAGGATCAGGGCCAATCAATCACAAAGTCTGAATGAGTCTTTTACTAGTAGTACTAATAGTCTACTGAATGCTAGGTTCTCTCTCTAGGTCGTCCTCAGGCGAGCCTTCCATCGTTGCTTCCAGGTTGATCCTTTCTTATTTTTGTTTTCAAAGTGCACAGGGAATTCTAGCATTCTGTAATAAAAGCCTCACTATATGTGCTTGTCTTAAGCCCTATGGAGCCCTCAAATGGCAGCTGTTCGCTCTCCTAGCATAATTATGATGCATGATTCGATTCTGCTGTACTTAATCTTTCTGTATGTTAAGGAGTTCAAACTTTAGAGGTATAACAGAAGAGATTACACACGGCAGGATTGTGTGTGTGTGTGTGTGTGTGTGTGTGTGTGTGTGTGTGTGTGTGTGTGTGTGTGTGTGTGTGTGTGTGTGTGTGTGTGTGTGTGTGTGTGTGTGTGTGTGTGTGTGTGTGTGTGTGTGTGTGTGTGTGTGTGTGTGCATGTGCACGCATATGCGTGTGCATGCTTTCATAGCGTTTCATATGAAAGTTTCGAGGTATTCAAATGGCAGGATGATTATTCTTTGACTATCTGGAAAGAAAAAAAAAATCCCAATAGTTCTTTAAACAAGGTGCTGGGCCCAAACATAATTATTCAAGTGAAGAAAAAAGGGAATGTCAGCAGACACTATACTGCTCTCCAGTCTTTTTTTTATTTTAACGAACAATAAATAAGATGTATATAGTGTGCGGACATTCAATTTTTTCTTCACTAGACAGACTACTTCCCATCTGTCAGCTCCGCTGTGTGATGACACGATGCACTGTACGTACTGTAAATGCTGTCATCGAACATGTCAATCTGATGTTGGCAGTCAAATGTAATTTGCCATGGCAGTCTAGCAGCATAGATTCTGATTGTCACAGCATGTGTCCTTTGACATAACATCTAAGTAGTGACATCCCTTGTTTTCCATGCTGTAGTGTAAATGAGGCGGCGCAGAGACGGCCTGTGTTCTCTTTTGATGTGTTTATTTTTAATTGAGTGCTAAGCATGTCTTTAGTTAAGAGGTATTGATCCTGAAATGAAGTGCTGAGATCAATGGCATTGGAACCACAGTGGACTGGTCGTTAAATCAATCAATAGCTTTGCTTCAGACATGAGCTCTCTGTCTTTCTCTCGTTTGCTGTCTCTTCCACCATTTTGCTCTGTTTTTGCTCTGCAGTATACAGTATCGTACCCATATCACACTCTCATGCCTTCTCATCTATCTATACATTACATACTGTACATATTCATTGCTTCAACAATAGTTCAAGTTATATCGTTTGGTTCGTAATAGGGCTATCCTCTTTAGTTTTGCTCACACAGTGCACCAGATCGATGCATTTAACTTTTAAATGTGAAAAATTGTCTCAGGAAAATCTGTGGTAAACACTATATACTGTACTGTACATTGCTCATGGCTTCAGCAATGTATAATTATATATAAATGTACCTTATGATTAATCATCTAAACGTCTTTAAAGCTGAGCTAACACTTTATCAGTGTATCCAGGGTAACTGTTTAATGTTACTGTCCTTCCCTGTTACCTAAAGTAATTGTTTGAATAAAATGTATTTTTAATGTAATGTAAAATGTATACATTTGAACCCCTCTTTTTCCATCTCTCAATTCCAGGCGAAAACCCTCCGCAAGCTGATCCAGCAGACGTTTAAGCAGGTAGCCAACCTGAACGATGAGCAGAGCATCTTAAAGTTCCTGGAGATCCTTGCACCGGTGTACCGCTACGACAAGGAGTGCTTCAAATGTGCCCTGGGGGTATGTTGTTTCTTCAGCGCTTCCTTCCTTCCCTGCTGTGTAAACTCTCTCTCATCGCTTGGCTTGCTCCTTGTGTTAGGCTGACCCCTACTGGTTGTAACGAGGTACTGCCTGAAACCTTGAACGATAAGATCCAGATGAGATGTATTGATCCCTATATGCAGATGTGGTTAAATGTGACCTGGGGCTTTTGCTGCTTATCAGCTCAATATTCTCACGGACGGATGCTGACAGTGACCTAACAAATAAATGATTATGGATTTCACTCATTTTCTCAAACTCTACCTCCTTCATTTTGTCTTCATTGTCCTCTTTCCCCTACAATTTCTTCCTCGTCCTTTCCTTCACCCCATTCTTCTATCTAACCTCTGTCTCTCTTTCTGTCTTTCCCACTCTCTCTCTCACCTTACTCATGCTGCCCTTCTCTCTGTGTTTCTCATGACATGTTCCTCTCTTGCCTCTCCAACAGTCTAGCTGGGTGATCCAGGTGGAGTTGGCCATCGGACCAGAGGATGGAATCAGCTACCTGACAGACAAAGGCTCCACGGTAAGTCCCCACCATGGAAACGCATCCATCCACCTTCCTCCATGGTGTGTCCGGATTGGTCTGGCTTTCCAAAGAACACAAACCAGCAGGGGATTGTGTCCTTGTTGCTGCGCTAGCGACTCATTGGTTAGTTTAGATGAAATTAATGTTCATTACGGGGAGGGAAATATTACCCACGAGCACTGCACCCCAGGTTCTGTTGAATCTAATCCAATTTCAAAGGCACTGGTTCTCAATGTGGAGACCCCCTAGGGAGACCCCCTAGGGGTCCTTGAGGTGGTCCCCCCCCCCCCCCCCCCCCCCAGCAAAATGAAGAACAGTTAAACGTATTAAGCCCTAATTTATTCTTCAGATGTTTGATATGGAGTCTGGACAAAATGTCATATCTCGTTATTTATGCCAAATATTTCGATATTGATACTATATACAATATTACCTTACAAATGTCATATTCAATATTCTAAGTGTAGCAAAAGTGAAAACTAAGCATTATTAAAAGCTAGTTTCACTCATATTTTGAATGTCTCTGACCGAAAGTAAAACGCTTACTTTCCTACGACTTAACGCTCCTACATGTATGTTGAATTGTCTACTCTCATTTGACTTGACACAAACATGCTAAGTCAAAGTCACGGCAAATGAATCAAATTTCAATTCAGTTTCAATTTAATCCAATTTCGTCAATTTTGGGGGTCCTTGACAAGAAAATGTTACTAAATGCTCTACTGTTGTGTATCTCTTTCTCTATCTCCTCTGTGCCTCCAGCCGACCCATCTAGCCAACTTCACACAGGTCCAGTCCATTCAGTATTCTGCTATGGAGGAGAAGGACAGGAAAGGCATGCTGCAGCTCAACGTAGCAGGGGCTGCAGAGGTAACAGCTGTGCCCTGTTTGCAGATTTCATGCTTTGTTGTTCGAACGTGTCCCGCACCGAAAATAGCGGACCTACAAGCTCACAACGTATTGCAACCCGATGTGTTGGGAGCTTGGAGAACGACTATATTGGCACCCAGCATTTTAAATTAGGCTTTGCGTATGCTATCTCTGTCTTTCTCTCTGCCTCCATTTATCTTTCTCCCTTTCATTCTCTCTTTTTCTCTATTTCTCTCTCTCTCACACACTGTGTCCCATTAATGACCCAGTACGGTAAAAGACGGCGCGGCTGAGACTCCTTGCTCAAATGTCCGGTATATCCCGGTTTTAATATTAAGGGGCTCCCCGTGGCTTGCAAAGTGTTAATGCCTGTAGATCTGCTATTTTCACTACTTCTAAAGTTTTAGTTTTTCATAGAATTTATATTATTTATTTTTAGAAATATATATATATATTTTCCAAGAAAAAAAGCCATATTTACTTGCGAGTCGCGTCCCATAGAAATGTGTTCGAGGCCCACAAATGGGTCCCGACCCACTGTTTGGGAAACAGTGCTCTAATGGACTCTCTGTCAGCCTGTCTCTCTATCTCTCCATCTCTCTGGTACAAGTGCTTCTATTTAGCCCTCTGTCAATATGGCCTCTCTCTTCTGTTGAATGGTAAAGAACTAGCAAGTGCTGTGTACATCTGTGTGTATGGATTTATCACTTAGTCCTCTGTGTGTGTGTGTGTGTGTGTGTGTGTGTGTGTGTGTGTGTGTGTGTGTGTGTGTGTGTGTGTGTGTGTGTGTGTGTGTGTGTGTGCGTGTGTTGCCACCACATATAGATTCCTCATAATGGCTCGACTCAGACAGGAAGGATTTGCACATATTATCCACTCACTGCTGTATGGGTTGGGTCTTTCACTTGGGATTGGCTCTCATGGTATTGGGTTTACGCGCACGTACACACAGCACGCATGCGCGCGCACACACGCACACACACACACACACATACATACACACACACACACACACACACACACACACACACACACACACGCGCACACACACACACACACACACCACAAAGACAAAAGAGGAGTTCCCACTGATGTCATGGGCAGCTGGAAACCCAGCTATGTGTGTGTGTGTCTCTGAGAGAGAGAGAGAGACAGATTGTGTCTTTATTGACAATGGTTCTTTGTAATGTGCCTCTCCTTCCCAAGGCCTCGACATTAACATCGCTGTGTGTGTGTGTGTGTGTGTGTGTGTGTGTGTGTGTGTGTGTGTGTGTGTGTGTGTGTGTGTGTGTGTGTGTGTGTGTGTGTGTGTGTGTGTGTACTTGTACATGCGTGTGTGTGTGTGTGTGTGTGTATGTGTGTATGTGTGTGTACTTGTGTGTGTGCGCGTGTGTGTGAACAGCCTCTCACAGTGACCACAGCCTCGCTGACCATGGCAGAAAACATGGCCGACTTGATTGATGGCTACTGTCGGCTTGTCTCCATGGAAACGCATTCCTTCATCGTCAGAGTACAGAAAGGTTTGCGATATATAATAATACAATTAATATGTAATCAATTGTATTCTACAGTTGATTTCATGCCACTCATGTTGTTTCCTATAACTGACTGACAGGAGGAGCACTAACCTTTATGCTGGCTGCCATACTGTGTCTGACAGGTTGCATTCATCGTAATTAAATATACTGTAATTAAGTATACTGTATCACTTTCCCATCAGCCTTATTTAGCCTTATTTATTGGCAAAGAAATAGCATTTGATTAACACTAATTGAATAAATAGATTCGACAACATTACTGGCAAAGAGGAACTATACTACCCGGGCGAATGAAATGACATACTCCCACTGGGGTTTTCCAGCAATGTTGGCTGTGGCTGTGGTATTGCTGGTGTGCCATGCCTCTGTTGGCACAGCCTCGTATCCAGCCTCTGGCAATGATGAAATGCTGGGGGGATAATCTGTTCATTACATACCCCCTTGGCTGTGTTTACTCACCAAGACGACAAGAAAATAGCATTTGATTAACATTCTGTCAACGAGAAACTGCGGTGTAATGGCTGAGAATACAGCAGTTACTTCTCGGTTGGTAATGTTATACAGCCATTATAAACGCCTCAAAAACATTTCGGGAACAGAATTCTGTTGATTATCTCTTCCTTTCAGTAATACCAATTGGTATTGTATTTTATATCGTTAACATTGATTAGTCACCTTCACAATGACCCCATTGTGAAGGACTGGCACCTGCACATGGGTCCTGCAACTCTGACAGAGATCTGTCTGTGCTATACCGTTGTTCAATGAAAATCTTGCCTGTAAATCTCTGGAAGAAAGCCTATGCTTCCTCAGTGAACCAAGGGTGAGGAACCGGCCTTCTTGGGGTGTTTTGCTCTCTGTCTTTGACTTCACCAGTCTCAAGTACAGTAACCTGGTCCTAAGTATGGAAACGCTAAAGGGCTGACACCAAATAATGCATTACGGAACACCAGCTGCCACTTGCCCTACAGAGTTGCACGGGCCTTATCCTGAAGGTAGAAACGTGCTATCTTTCCATGGGAGCAGCGTTGCTGCTAGGAGCATACGCAAACTCTATGCGCAGGTGCCAGTCACACAGACCTGTGTCTGGCACACAGGTGGCAGGTTTAACAAGTTATACCTAATTGTAAAGGTGACTAACGAATGATATAAAATAAAATGCCAATTTGGTATTATTGTAGGGGGAGTAATAATTTCCAAATTTCCAGGACTTTCCAAATTTTGAGGACTTTATAAACCAGTGGTTCCCAAATGTTTTAAGCTCAAGTCCCATAAGAGAATTTTGGTGTCCTCCCAGGACCCAAACGTACAAAATTCCATGATGAATGAACCGCTCAAGCCCTATTTCAGAAATGGCAACAATACTTACTAGTTCATACCCGCCATTTCCACCCACCGGTTCCATCCACTGCAACCACTACTACAGATCCCATTGCTTGGGAGGACCGTGGACGCTAATAAACAGCTTAAAACCACTGTCTTCAAATGCCAAGGATCAATGGCTGTGGGCCACTGAGGGGAAAAATGTGGATCAGACAGAATGACAGAGGTTTTTTTAAATGTAATAGGATTTATAGTAGGATATGTAATGTTCATTTATTGTACACTTTATGAATTAATTTATTGTTTTATTTTGTCCACCAGAGGGAGAAAGAGCGCTGCCTTCCATCCCAAAGTAAGTACCTTTCTCATTTTATTCTGTATGCTCACATGTAATTGCATTATTTTGCTATTGTACTTTGGTACAATATTTCTCTTTCTGGGTAACGGTAAGGTTCAATTATTAGTTTATACAGAGGATGGGAACTTTTATGATGTGTAAAGGTTGAGACGGGTCAAAATAGCAAGACCTTGGGAGAATTACAGGGAAGTATTTATATTTCACTAAATGGTGCGAAATAGATTTTCCAAATCCACACAGGGACCAATATATTGAGTATTCAGTGACACAAGGTTCAGTATATGTACTGTAAGTCATGGATCACGACTCTGGCTCTGTGTCACTAAGTGTTGTAAATGGTGTCCTTTAAAGAGTGGGAGTTTCAGGGAGTTATGTCACCAGTGTTTTGAGGTTCACATGGTGATACAGAGCAGGAGGCTGTTAAACATCACACCAGCACCGTTAAGCAAACACAAGACTCTGAGTGCCTACACACATTCAGAAGAACCTGTGTGCTAACACAGCCATTCTCAACCAGTGGGCCGGGGGCCCACTGTCGGCCCGTAAGGAAGTCACAAGGCCCCCCTCCCCCTAAAAAAACAGGAACTTAAAAAATAAATAAATAAGTAATTGTATCTTTTCTTTAAAATTTTAAATTAGAGTTTTAATTGTTTTGTGAAACAGATAAAAAACAAGGAACTTAAAGTATGCTTTCTTTAGTTAAACATGCTCTGAAAAGGCACATGACCAATTCACCCTTTGTTAGCCTTCTGGTTGGTCCCTGACTGACCAACCAGCAGGCTCTATCTGCCTTGTCCCGCCCTGGTTCCGCCTTTTTTATGTTGAATTTGCTAAAACATAATTTATGGAGAAATAAAAACATATAAAAACATGCTGATTCACTATGCTGCCACTGAGCAGCTCCATTTGACAGAAACCAAGTTTGAAATTAGAATTGAGCACACAGAATAACCATACGAAGCAACTGAATTAACATGATAGTGGATGGAGTGTCCCACTGAATGTCCCTCCAAGACACAGCAACCAATGGGTGTGGAGAGGGGCAGGACAACGGGCGGGACTTGACAAAGGGTGAATTAACACTGCAGGCGAGAGGCTGTTCTGTCAGATGGTCAGTACCTTGCTCACTTTTTAAGTGGGCCCTGATCCAGAAAAGGTTAGCACATACAAGAAGAAACTACAGTATGCAACTGCCCTGCGCACAGAATTACTGCCTAAACAATACCACTCTCCAACTTGATGACTCCATTTTGGAGGACCCAAATGTCTACTGCGCTGTTGTTGTAATTTGACCACAGCTTGACTGCTCAGCTGACTTTATGGTCGGACCATAAAGATCTTATGAGATGTCCACATTTGACCTAAAAATGTCATATGTATCTCTCTCTCTCTCTCTCTGTCTCTCTCCCTTTCTCTCTCTCTCTCTCTCTTTCTCTCTCTGGTCAAATAAGGAGATAAGTTAAGCAGCCAAATATTTTCCGCTTAGGGTTTTTAAACACTTGGAGAGTCCCCTCCTCTCTCCCTCTCTCTCTGCTCAACTCTGCTCTCTCACTTCTCTCTCTGTCTCTCTGTTCTCTATAAACTCTCCACTTGCACCTCTCTCTCTCTCTCTCTCTCTCTCTCTCTCTCTCTCTCTCTCTCTCTCTCTCTCTCTCTCTCTCTCTCTCTCTCTCCCTCTCCCTCTCTCCATGTTTACCTCTCCACTCGGACAGTTGTAGGGCAGAGGGAAGTGATGTAAAGATAGTAGTAGGGGCTGACGCAGAATGAAGAAGGCAAGAGAAGAGGGAGTGATAGAGCATGTGAGTGGGTGAGGAAGAGAGAGAACAGAAGAATAAGTGTGTGTGTGTGTGTGTGTGTGTGTGTGTGTGTGTGTGTGTGTGTGTGTGTGTGTGTGTGTGTGTGTGTGTGTGTGTGTGTGTGTGTGTGTGTGTGTGTGTGTGTGTGTGTGTGTGTGTGTGTGTGTGTGTGTGTGTGTGTGTGTGCGCGCGCGCGCGTGCACGTGTGCGTGTGAGAGTGTAATGGAGAGAGATGCTAGTTCTAGATAGGCAGTCAGATGATATACTGTATGTTCATATTTGTCTTGAGTTCAGAATCTTCTCCTAGTAGTAGATATGTGGAGGATGCTTCTGGTTGCAATGTGTTGGTTTGCTGTGCTGCCTACATGTTCTTTAGTTTTTATGTTTTTACCTTACTTTGCCTTCTCCATTATCCTCCAGACTATCAAACAGTGAGAAGAAATTGGAAGCAGTAAAGAGCGGAGTGCGAACTATTTCGGTGTCAGGTAAGCTACAAGGATCTCTCTCTCTCTCTCTCTCTCTCTCTCTCTCTCTCTCTCTCTCTCTCTCTCTCTCTCACACATACCACACACACAGGTTCAAGACAAGTCATCCTTTCTTTCACTTACCTCAAGACTGTTATGTTTTTGGTTATTCTGTTTTCTCATTTTAGTTTTTCCCTCTTCCTGTCTTTTCTCCCCTCCTATGCTCATTGCTTTCCTTTCTTTCCAGAGTTACCTTGCTTTATCTTTCATGCCCATACTCTCTCCCTGTGCCTGTCTTGAATCTCTCTCTCTCTCTCTCTCTCTCTCTCTCTCTCTCTCTCTCTCTCTCTCTCTCTCTTGCGCGCTATCCCTCTCACTCTAGTTTTCCCTTCGTACTCGTATGAACTCATTCTGTCTTCTCACATGCTGTCGTTCTTCTCTCCCCTCTGATTGGCCGAAGACCTAGTGACCTCGTCACCTCCTAAGCCAACCAAGGCTCGGCGTTTCCTCCTCCCCTTTGTCTTCTGTTCTGATTCACCGCCCCATGGTATCCTCAGTTCTGATTGGCCAGATCTTGAGGGGAGCTTATCTGAGAAAATAATTAATTAATGTAGCGTATTGGACAAAAGTTTTGTTAAGATCGTGGGGGACCATGTCCTAGCAGTGGTGGCCAAGATGGTCAGAAACTAGCATGGAATTTCAAAATGGCCTCCAATCATGTGTTGTTTGTCTGAATTATTGTTAACACAAATATTTTGAATCTATAGAATTTTATTAAAATGATTTATGAATACATAATAATATTTTTTAAATATTTGGGGGATAAATGTCCATAGAGAATTTCACCTTCCTTGTCACAATCTGACTCACTTTCGAGGATAAACTTCCCTTTTCAATTTGCTGGCTCCTCACTGCCTATTTGCTTCTTTGACTATCACTAATGGTGATTCTTTTACACACACACACACACACACACACACACACACACACACACACACACACACACACACACACACACACACACACACACACACACACACACACACACACAGGTTTTGTGTTGTGTTGTGGTGTGCTGTGCTGTGTATAACCAAACCAATGCCACTGTAAAGAGTGGGGAAAGAGTGAAGAATTATTATTCACTGAGAAGTAGGTCCTGTCACACCTACGTGTATTTGTGTGAGGAGGGGCACAGTACTATTTACTTTAGGGTTTAACCTCAGTGAAAGTAAGCCGCAAGGATTCCTTGTTGACCCTTCAGTGAACTGATGCTAAATGATTGTACAGCCCTTAGAAGGTTGCAGAAACCTCCTTGCAAGTGTTCTGCATTAGGGTGCTGTCAGAAGATGTGGATGATATATGAATACATTGGGGATTTGTACTTTATTGCCCAGATTGCTGTGGGAGACGCTTTCTTAACCCATTAAGACTTGGGGCTGATTCTGAAAAATGTCTTCTAAATCCTAACAGTTTTCTGAAAAACTCACTTGCTGCGGTGTATCAGTGGTTTTCAAAACATTTTCATGTCAAGGACCCCCACAATTTGGCTTTATGTATTTGGCCACCGACCCCCCGTCTAAAAATATTTTGTTCCAGGGGCCCCTAGAAGCAAAGAGTTGAGTTATGATCGCTTAAGAATATATTCAATGATCAAAGTTATAAAATATACAACGTTTGTAAATTGATATGTTCACATGCGTCTGCTGCTAACCTACCATACTGCCGTATACAGTATATGTATTCCCTGAGCTTTAGTCACAGTATTTACAGCTTGACTAAACATGCTACGTTTAACAAACTCAGGAGTCCAAGCGCTGTGTCTTGCATTAGAATGTTGCCTCATTCCTTCACAGGTTAATTTGACTGTCACTTGTTAGCAGGGGCGTCACAAGGGGGGGAAAAGTGGGACTGATTTAACTAGGGCCCAAGGTGGAGGGGGCCTTAATTGTTTTATACTTTAGCTATTGAAAAATAGCAGATATACAAACTCACTGCGAACTTGTAAATCTGCATTTTTTTTTAAAGTCGTGAAAATGTGTGCAAATCTTTGAATATATGTATTTTTTAAGCGAACATTTGTAACTCAAATTTAGCTTCTGGGGGGTCTCTGGAAAAGGGGGGAGGGGGGGGGGGGTCCGTGGCCAAATACGTATCATTTTGGGGGTCCTTCACGTGAAAGGTTTTGAGCACCATGCACTGACATAGAAACATAGGTTTTTTAAAAAGATATTCAAAGACTTGCATAAATGTTCAAGATTTTTCAAAAATAGCAGATCTACAAGCTCGCAGCTGTGAGCTTATATATAATATGCTATTTTTCGATAGTTAAAGCACAAAATAATGCGTTCCCAGTCTAAATGGGTTAAACCCCCTCCTCCCCCTATGAAGAACATTCATGGGGGGCCCCGCAGTGAATCCTTGTACCCAGGGCCCAGAATTTGGTGTGACACCCCTGCTTGTTAGCACAGGATCGTGGGTAAAACGGTTTACCGTATTAGCGCTGCTGCCGAGGCTATGTTTGAACTAACTGCTTGCTACGTGTGACTCTGCAGCTAAACTCCTTGTTACACTTCCATCCACCGTTATGTCACAGCTTTACATGAGATAACCTTTACTTCTTCCCCTCTCTTGTTTCTCCTCTTTGTTTTTTCTGCCTCTCTCTCTCTCTCTCTCTCTCTCTCTCTCTCTCTCTCTCTCTCTCTCTCTCTTTCCCCTACTCCCCACTCTCTCGCTCCTCCTGTCCTGTTTCCTGCATGCTCGCTCTCCCGGACCCTGCAGAAGATCTTAGTGGGGATGGTAAAGTTTTGTCGTTTATTAATCTCTTGCATGATCCCTTCATTCTTGTTCTCCCTGTACTAATATACCACAGTCTACACGGGATCATTTGTGTGTGTGTGTGTGTGTGTGTGTGTGTGTGTGTGTGTGTGTGTGTGTGTGTGTGTGTGTGTGTGTGTGTGTGTGTGTGTGTGTGTGTGTGTCTGTGTGTGTCTGTGTGTGTGTGTGTGTGTGTGTGTTTGCGCCCAAGTTTGTGTGTGCGTGTGCATTGGGTCCTTAGGGGTGTGGGTGTGGTTGAGTTAGATGGGTACTTTGGGTTGCGTGTGAGTGAGCCTGTTGTGTATGCATGCATGCATTTTAATTGGCGGGATGCGTTTATGCGGTAATACTGTACATTGTGATTGGTCTGACTCGTAGTCGTAACTGGAAAAATAATGCTTTTTCAGTATGGAGTGGATGCTCTACTAGTCTCTCATGTTTCAGTGATATGAAACCTGAAGCCACTATTAGCTGTAGTGCACATAAGGAGGAGTGTGACCTGCTGAAGTGCCTTGCTAGCTTAACCGGTGTCACCATACTACGTGCTACTGGAAGTTTGGGTTTGCATGCTTGTGTGTTTGTGTGTGTGTGTGTGTTTGTGTGTGTGTGTGTGTGTGTGTGTGTCCGTCCGTCTGTCTCTGCAGTCTTTATGAAGTGAACTGCTTCTGAATTTCAGCTTTGAAATGAGCTTCCCCTAAGCCACAAGAATAAAGAAGTAAAACATAATTTAGCAGTATTCCACTTTAAGGGCAGAACTCCAGACCTTCTGTCCACAGGCTACACGCACGCACGCACGCACGCACGCACGCACGCACGCACGCACGCACGCACGCACGCACGCACGCACGCACGCACGCACACACACACACACACACACACACACACACACACACACACACACACGCTACACACAGGCTACACACACAAGCCAAGCTAAGCACAGAGTGGAGGCGCAGCTACACAGAATAGGGAGAGGTTTGCTGGAGTTGAGAGCAATTGCATTCCTGGCTAAAAAGGGCTAGCTGTAACACACACACACACACACACACACACACACACACACACACACACACACACACACACACACACACACACACACACACACACACACACACACACACACACACACACACACACACACACACACACACACACACACACACACACACACAGAGAGAGAGAGAGAACCCAAAGCACACGTTTTCTCTTCATTGGGAACAGACAGACACAGAGTTAGACTTTCTTCAAAGCCACATCAGATGCATGTGTGGAGCATTATAAACAACAGAGCACACAATACAAACTGACTAATAACACACACATCGTGAGACACAGCTCTTAACCACTTTCAACCTGATGTCCTTATTTGGGGTTTCTTTTTATTGTTCAAACATTATTTTTTTTTAAAAAGCTTTGTGAGCGGCTATTATTAAAATAAGACTTAGTGGTTCAGCACCAAAAGAAATTGGAGCTGCTGATTAGCCAGCACTGCATGAGAAAAAAAAAGATTTGACTTTCACTAATTAAGTTTATATTGACGCAATGGAAACCACACACACACATAGGACGGACTTCAAGAAGCAAGCCACAAGGCTCTTTTGTGTTATCCTTTTATCATTGCTTGCGTAATTGTACTTGCGGTACTGTCTGCAAACTGTTAATAAAGCATTTCAATCAATCAATCAAGCAAGCAACTCAAGAGTATTTTAGTGTTACACATATGGAAACACTGAAATAATAATAGTATTGGATCAGAACGTATCCAACCTACATTGGCTACTGACCTACATAGTTCCACTGCTTTATTCAGCCTCCTGTCTTTTACATTACCTAACATAACATGGTTTATTGTTCTATATTATATGGCTGGAAGTGTTTATCCACCCTGTCGTACAGAGCACTCACCTCTTACATCACCATGTGTTACTGACCGGAGAGTGCGAAACCTCCCTCAGCCCATCTCAACACTTTATTCTGTCTGAAGCTGTAGTTATGTGAGTGCCTCACTAATGTGGGGACACACTCTATCAGAGCTTGATAAATATTGAGTAGAATGGTAAGAATAACATCAACAGATGTGTCGCTGTTGTTTCCAACAGCTGAGTCTGCGGACAGATTTTACTCTAAACACTTCCATCTGGTTAGAAGAGACTGAGTCTCTCTCTCTCTCTCTCTCTCTCTCTCTCTCTCTCTCAATCTCTTTTTCCCTCTATCTGTCAGAGCCTGCACACAGCTTTTATTCTGAACAAAACCATCTGGATATAATACGGACCCGCTATTTCTTTATATACCTCTCTCTATCTCTCCATTCTTAGGACAGACGGCACTCTCGCCATGTCTTTCTTTTTTAACGTCTTTTCACCCTCTCCTTCTGTCTGTCTGTCTGTCTGTCTGTCTGTCTGTCTGTCTCTCTCTCTGTCTCACCCTGCCTCCAATCGAGCCCAGCTGTTCTGACAAAGACAGACCGATATGCACACCACATGCTCAGCTGACACCCTGAGAGAGAGAGAGAGAGAGAGAGAGAGAGAGAGAGAGAGAGAGAGAGAGAGAGAGAGAGATGGGTGTTTCTATGTGCCACACTTGACAGACTGTGTGAGATAGTTGCATGCTTGATTCACAGTTAGCTGCATGTTGTGTTTTCTTTTTGGTGCGGGTATACTTTGCTCTCCGCCGGGACGTGTTTGTGTGTGCATATGTGTGTTTGTATCAGGGTTGCGGCGTGGCAGAGTATGTGCACGGTAAAGTGACCAATGCTTGTGCGATTGATTTGTTGTGTATGTCTGTATGTGTGCGTGTTATACTGCTATTTTTGTGCAGTTATAGACTTGCTGAACTACGTGTATTTCTCGGTGTGGTGGTTGTGTAGTTTGTTTTTTTGTTTTTTTTCCCTTTTTGCTGTTGCCGATTTTACTGACCGCTGCCTCTGTGTGTGTGTGTGTGTGTGTGTGTGTGTGTGTGTGTGTGTGTGTGTGTGTGTGTGTGTGTGTGTGTGTGTGTGTGTGTGTGTGTGTGTGTGTGTGTGTGTGTGTGTGTGTGTGTGTGTGTGTGTGTGTGTGTGTGTGTGTGTGTGTGTGTGCGCTATTGCAGAGACTGATGACTATGCTGAGATAGTTGATGAAGAGGACACGTACACCATGCCCTCCAGTAAGTATCTTATTATTCTGTTCTCTTAAACTACAACCAAAAGGAGTGTTTATCTTCTCTTGGAGAAACCAGCTTCTATCTAGCTTCTCTCCTAACTGCTGTTAGCTCTGTTCACCAAAGCTGTTCGCCAGCAGCACGTTAGTTATGGTTTGGTGTGCATCACTGTGTTTCTTTGCTCAATAATGAAACCGGAGAACTGCGCGCAACTTTCCCACGAGACCCTGGGAAGGTTCTGTTGAGAATCAATAACCCTTACTCATCTTTACTGGAACTACTTTGAGATGATAAATCTTTATTGGTTTCCAGAGGCAAATTCAGGTATTATCCTAGCAACGGTATCATAGTAGCAACAGCAGATGCTCTTACATGTACTGTAAGAGTAAAGAAACATATCAGCCAACCAATAAACATAAAGATACAATAAAATACTGAGCTGCTGGCCCTGGAAATCGGCACTGGATCTTTGACTGTGGACAGTCTTATCAATAAACATAAATGTACTGTCAGTCAATATATGAATGAATATACATCTATAACCAGCGATGAATTCAGGAATGAATATGTACAGTATATGGATGGATTTAAGCACGGTCCATTAACAATCTATCAACACTGAGAATATTAATTAACATTATATGTGATAAACTGTATGTACACGCTATGAACAATGCTAATAATCCAGCTCCAGCTTGTGAATAGGAACCAGCTCAGGCCAGCGAGGTTAGACTGGGTTTGACAGGGTTTCTGACATAGAAACAGACCTGCTGGGCTATGAGCCAGAGAGACCACAGTGATGACACACCACAGTTCATGCTTCATGGATATACATGTCATAATGTGCTCAATCCTGTTTACATTTCCTGTCAAAAGCCTTGTCTCCATTATTATTAAAGGATTGTGGCCGGATGTCAACGGTGACTCTCATTGCGTTCACTATTGTAAGGTGTTTGAAAATAAAGGCTGCCACAAGTGAAGGGAACTTTCTAGCTTAATTTATACTCCATTGCACGATGGTGTAGCTTGCCAACAAGAACCATTTTCAAGCCAATTAGCTTGAAAAAGGTTGATGTCGGCAAGCAAAGCCACCGTACTACAGAGCATAAATTAAGCTTCAGTCCCCTGTGCATTTATCTACATATTACCAGCTTCAATCTTTTGCTGTTACTTTGTATGTCTCCATTTCGTCTTCTGTGGATTCCTCTGAATAGCTTGTCTTCAGATATCTTCCTCCAGTACGTGTGGTATGCTTATGCTTATATGCATATGCTTACCTATTTGTAGCACTGTAGACTGAAAAACAATTATGGGCCAATGCATATTTGTCACATCTTATGCTACTGAGATATTCCACATGTAGCTGACTCTCTGTCTGTACAAGGCTGTTGATATCATGTCATATTTGTCATTGATTTGTTTATTTGTTCTGCCATTCATTCTTCCATTACTTTTCTCCATTCATTCTATTAATTCACACAACATCAGATATATAATGAAGACTCATACCTCATGCGTCCCACCTTTATTTACACGGCAAAATCCTTGGTGTTAATTAGTCCATTTGTAATTTTCGTTTAAAGAGTTTACAAGTAAAACCATCTGCACTTGTACACTCTCAGAACTAAATCTGCCATCCGTAACATTTATGTTCTTCCCCGGGAATTCAAACTTGGGTCTTGCGGAGTGGAAGGTCACACTCCAGAAATAAAAGTCAACAATGTTTTCTTTTATCGCTCCGTATGGCTCAACGACAGACATTTCAGCCACCCAGCCTTCATCAGTCACAGATGTGAGCTTCAAGCTTAATTTACACTTTTCACTGATGAAGGCTGGATGGCCGAGTCGTCTGTCGTTGAGGCATAATGGAGCATAAAAGAAAACACTAACTTATTAATTCTGAGTGCGATCCTTCGCTTTATATGTGGACAGAGCGAGGTTATATTGTATTAAAGGTGATACACCATGCATTTAAAAAGTATTTATGTCATATTGTTTATGTCCCAAAAACGTTTTTCAAAAGGTTTGAGGCTAAATTACCACTCCTGAATAGAGAGCCTCTCATTTTTGAATGGCTCTCAGAGCATTTTCAGCTGCAGTACCACCTTTGGCCTGAACTGCGCCACCCCCTCCCCAAAATCTTTTTTTTTTTTTAAACAAAAATCCTTTAAAAAAATAATCTTTTTTTGAAAAAAAAAAAAAAAAAAGAAAATTGAAAAAAAAAAAAAAAATGTTTTCTTCTTCAAAAACGGCCGTTTATGACGTCACAAACGGCAGCAAATCTGGACAGCCTATTTTGAGAACCCGTGGGATGCTTTTAACCTCCACCTTCCCAAAACCAGAGAAAGACACAACGGTCTGAAATGGGACTTTGTGAGGATAAAAGGTGCTAGTGGGACCCCAAAAAAAGTTTTTAAAATAGGAAAAGTGAATTTTCATGGTGTATCACCTTTAACATACTCGACTGTACAGATTGGATAAAAAAGTTTTGCTGTCAAGTTACCACTGAGGATTTTACTGTGTGACTGTATGTATGTATGTCCTTCTTTGTGCGTCTACCACGTGTGTGAATGTGTTTTTTCTGAGCTATTCTCAATCTTAAAGCAGCTGTCTGGCTCTGTCTGTCTCTCTTTCTCCTCCCAATGCCAACACAGTGTGCTATGGAATAGTTCAAGGTAAAATGACCTCTCTCTGTCTCTCTCTTTCTCTCTCGTACCAGGATAACTTGACCTTTTACATTTTTGTTTGTTAATTTTATCTGCCCTGAATGTAACACACTTTTGGAGAAAATATATTGTATGTATATTCTGTAGTACCTTAGATGTGTTAATACTTGTCCTTTTTGGTTGACAAGAGAATTACACCCTTTTTGTGCCAACTGCATGGGCAGGAATATTTTTAATAGACTGAAATTGAAAAAGGTTGAGGTATCTCATTTATGATTTGTTGTCAAGTCATGTTTGTTGGTGTTATATACTGTATCTTGATTGAAAGTCATTCAGCGCTGGCCTTGGAAAGGGAACTCCACCCTAAAACCCACAATGTTATTTTAATTATTGTGGACATTAGACATTAGTATTTTGTGAACATGAGAAACATCACTCTAAGCCTCTTCAGCTGAATGACTTGACTAGTTGCTTTGTTTTGGGGCATGGTTTTCATTGGCCTTTTTCTTGGTTATCGTTTATTTCATTTCCTTCATGTCTTATGAAATGAAATGTTTTATTTTGTGTCAATTGTGGCTGTGGTCTTGTTCTCTGTCGTGTGAACTCTGAAGTAATTAACTATTGTGTAATGTCCCCTGTGTGGAATGGTTTTGTTGATTTATTATTATTATAAAGTGGTTATTCAGAAGGGTAATTTCATTGGAAGTAAAGGGCAGTTCTGTAGGACAAATCTAATATTTTGAACGATTTGGGTTCTAAAATGTAATCTTTTGCAGAAGCTGATGTAATTTGGTTTGTTGAGGTTCTCCTCAATATACAGTACATGATTATAGAATTGTTTGAGGATGCCGTTAAGGCTATTAAATTGAAGTGGGCATATAGCTCTATCTTGCCTAAAATGGTATTATCTTAAGCTAAATATCAAGCTCAGAATCTAGCTTATTGTAAACAAAATATGTTTACATGACAGTTTGAGGGGGGAAGAATCAAGTATGCTTACTGTGCATGTAAACAATCACACTTACGTGTGTGTGTGTGTGTGTGTGTGTGTGTGTGTGTGTATGTGTGTGTGCGTGTGCGTGTGTGTGCGTGCGTGTGTGAGAGAGATAGATATTTTGTGTTGTAATTTGCATGTAAAGGCAGATGTTAACTCAAACGACCTCAGAAGAACCTCCGCTCAAAAACGTATTTGTTTGTAATTCTTTGGTTTCCCTCTCCTTTCCTTTCCTTTCCTTTCCTCCTCTCCCCTCCCCTCCCAGCTCGGGACTATGAGATCCAGAGGGACAGGATAGAGTTGGGGCGTTGCATTGGAGAGGGCCAGTTTGGTGATGTTCACCAAGGAGTCTACAGCAGCCCGGTACACAGACACTCCCAACATTTTTATGTCTCTATACACTTTCCCTGACCCTGCCTTCTAAACCAGGGGTCTTCAATGTTTTCAGGCCATAGTTGAGAGTGAGAGATGAAGTAGGGACCTCCACAACCTTTTCATAGATTCCATAGAGTTTCATCGTTTGACAGCACAACCATCAGTGTATTTTGGATCCATGTCAATTTGTGTTTTCAGATATTTAACCACTTGAGCCGTGACCTAATAAACTTGACCTTTTACTCTGTACTTAGTCTGCTCTTTTTCCCCTCTACACCAAACCTCTTTGCCGAAAATAGCCGATCTAGCTTGTAGATCTGCTATTTTTGGCTACAGTTCTCAGAATATGGACACTAGGGTTCAAGTTGTTAATATAAAAAGTAATGGAAGATTTGGAGGACCCCCTGTAGTAACTCTGAGGACCCCCTGTTGAAGACCCCTGTTCTAACCTGTCTCTTGTGTATGCTGTAGGACAAGGCTCCCTCGAACGTTGCCATCAAGACCTGTAAGAACTGCACATCAGACAGCGTCAGAGAGAAGTTCCTGCAAGAAGCACGTAAGACCGCAACGCACTTTAATTGTATCTTTAGTGTGACATTCAAAGTAATCATTAGCGGTAGTCTCCATTGTGCACTTTGTGCGGCTTTGACATGGAAAAGTGCTGTAGGGGATCAGTGTCATCCCAGGGGAAGGTCAGCGGTTGCTCATTACTCATTATTTCTGTCCCGCAGTGACCATGCGTCAGTTTGATCACCCCCACATCGTGAAGCTGATTGGGGTCATCACGGAAAACCCGGTGTGGATCATCATGGAGCTGTGCACTCTGGGAGAGGTACCATGACACTGGCTGTGGAAGACAACGTTTGATTCATCCTTAAAATAACTTACAGTCTGACAGAAAAATAACAACTCAAAATCACCAACTCTAACTCAAACACACTTATACACAAACCACCAGCAACAAACAGCGACAGCTAGAGAGAAGATCAGAAGAATGACTATGACATTGTACTGTTTTGACTTATCGCCCTATACCTCTTTTTATTTCCCCCTCTCCATCACTCGTCCTTTTCTGTTCTCTCACTCGCTCTCTCTCTCTCTGTGTGTCTTCCTATCTGTCTGTGTCTCTCTGTAGTTGCGTTCATTCCTGCAGGTGAGGAAATACAATCTAGACCTGGCTACTCTCATTCTGTTTGCCTACCAACTTAGCACAGCACTGGCCTACCTGGAGAGCAAGCGCTTTGTACACAGGTACACACGCACACACTGACACTCACCTGACACACATACCCAAACACACACACAGTGATGGAGCACACTTGACCCTAAACATGCCACCCTAGGGGCAAACATGGCTTTGGGGGGGGGGGGCGGCCATAGCTGAACGGGTAGAGTGGCCACTTGGAAAACACAAGGTCCCCGGTTCGTTTCCCAGCCCCATGTGTCAAGGTGTCCATGAGCAAGACACTTAACCCCTAACTGCTCCCCCCTGAGTGATTTTTTTTTTTTTGTTATCAATTATTTTTATTTTTATTTTCCATAATATGAGTGAATCAAAATTATAGACATACATATGAGCAGAACAAGAAAAGGTAAAACATTAATCAAAAGAAAAATGCAATTAACAGACAAACAACACAAACAATAGCAAAACAAGAAAAGGAAAAGAAAACCCACCCACCCCCTTTCCCCGGACCAACACGGAATGTATAGTGCATGCCTGTGCTAGGCTGTTACCACTATATAGTGATTTCTTGAATCATAGCCTTAAGCTTATCTGCAATGTCCGACCACATATTAATGTTTTCTTCTTTTGCTCCGTGTAACCTTGCTATCGACTGCTCTAAATATACTATATCTAGAAAGGTTAAGGCCCACTGTCGAAACGTTAACGTATGAGGAGGTTTCCACCGCGTAGCTACCATCTTCTTTGCCGCCGTTAATCCAGCAAAGAAGATGCGCTTGCGTATATTGTTTAGTTGCAACTGTGAGACGTCATTTAATAAAAACTAGAAGCTGGGCCGCCCTGGCCAACTCGGGAAAGATGTAAATAGGGAATGAATGCGCCGCCCTTTAATGCAAACCCTATTATACCTGTTGTCATAGGACCCGTTTTGACCATCTGTTTGCCTGTATCCATTTATGCCCATATTTGGAGATATCTGTATCTGTCTGTCTGCGGCGTCCATTTTATGTCCATATATGGAGATCACTGCAGATATAGTTCTGGGTCCATTTTATGCCCATATATGCCCAATTGCCCATATATGGAGATATCTGTCTATTTGCGTCCATTTTATGCCCATATATGGAGATCTCTGTATCTGTCTGTCTGTGTCCCTTTATGCCCGTATATGGAGATCTTTGTGATTCTGCGTCCATTTTATGCCCATATATGCCATATATGGAGATATCGCTTTTTGTTTGTTTCTTCTTTAAGCAGAGAGATCTCAGTCTGTGTCCCTTTTATGCCCATATATCTCTGTATCTGCCCATATGCCCATATATGGAGATCTCAGTCTGTGTCCCTTTTATGCCCATATATCTGTCTGTGTCCCTTTTATGCCCATATACGGAGATATCTGTTGGGTTGAGGCTAGGCCCCTGTATCTGCCCATATGCCCATATATGGAGATCTCTGTATCAGTCTGTGTCCCTTTTATGCCTATATACGGAGATATCTGTCTATATATGCCCATATATGGAGATCTCTGTATCTGCCCATATGCCCATATATGGAGTTCTCAGTATACGGAGATATCTGTCGGGTCTAGGCCCCTGTATCTGCCCATATGCCCATATATGGAGATCTCTGTATCAGTCTGTGTCCCTTTTATGCCTATATACGGAGATATCTGTCTATATATGCCCATATACTGTATGGAGATCTCTGTATCTGCCCATATGCCAATATATGGAGTTCTCAGTCTTATGCCCATATACGGAGATATCTGTCGGGTCGAGGCAAGATGCCCATATATGGAGTTCTCAGTATACGGAGATATCTGTCGGGTCTAGGCCCCTGTATCTGCCCATATGCCCATATATGGAGATCTCTGTATCAGTCTGTGTCCCTTTTATGCCTATATACGGAGATATCTGTCTATATATGCCCATATACTGTATGGAGATCTCTGTATCTGCCCATATGCCCATATATGGAGTTCTCAGTCTTATGCCCATATACGGAGATATCTGTCGGGTCGAGGCAAGGCCCGGCACTGCAGTGATGTCACAATGAGTCAGCGCTTGCGCCCGGCACTGCAGTGATGTCACAATGACCGATTTTGCGCCGATTTCCTCCGGAACAGCCTGATGTCAACAATCAGCCCCGCATAAGGAGATTCCGAACGTTTCGCGCCGGTTAGGGAAAACCGTGTGTCGGGTCGGGTCGAGGCCCGGCACTGCACTCCGTGCCGCGGCGGGGAGCGCGCGTGCCGAATCTGAAGCCGGTGGGACGAACGGTTCTCGAGATACGCGGATTACAAACACACACGCAGAGACTTCTCGCATTTATAGATAGATAAAGAAGGAGAAGATATGATATTGATACTAAAGATAGTTGAAAGTTTTGAGGCAACCATATTCCAGAATGACGACACATTTGGGCATTCCCAAACCATGTGAAGGAAGGTACCAATACTATTTGAAGAGCAGAGAGTGCAGTTGGGATTATTCAAAATCCTCATAGCACATAGTCTGCGGGGAGTTAAATAAGTCCGATGTACAAAATTTAAATGAATTTGTTGATGGTCTGGATTTCTAGAAGATAACCTAATATTAGACCATACTGTGTCCCAACAAAAGTCAGGGTCCAAATTTGGTACATCATTCCTCCAAACAGTATCAACAGATAAGGGCCCATAGCTACAGTCTAATAGAAAACCATAGAGGGTGGAAACCAAACCTCTTGTTCTGTTAACATCACAGATAAACTCATGGAAGGGGTGCAATCTAAGGGGAGCTTGCCATGGGACCCCATAGGTCCTCATGGACGTTCTCAGTTGAAAGTAGAAAACCCCCTGAGTGATTTTAATAGTTCATTGTTTACACACACTGTGCAAACATTTCCTCTCAACAATAAGCATGAATCTAATTTATATCAATATTGCACTGGCATGAGACATAATCTTGGCTGTTGTGGTTTTCCAGGGACATAGCAGCACGCAACGTGTTGGTCTCTGCAGTGGACTGTGTGATGCTGGGAGACTTTGGTCTGTCGAGATACATGGAGGACAGCTCATACTACAAAGGTACGCGCGCACACACACACACACACACACACACACACACACACACACACACACACACACACACACACACACACACACACACACACACACACACACACACACACACACACACACACACACACACACACACACACACACACACACAGTACACACTTTCTGTATGATTAAATTAAAGGTATTTTTGTTGCTTATTCTCTGTTGCCACCTTCTGGTTATGTGCTGGTAGTGCAGTCTTTCATTCTGCCATGGCTGTTCAGGTGTTGGGGACTTTTTAAGGCTTTTGGAGACACGTGAACTACTGTGTGACAACAAATCAAATCCTCTGCCCAGTCTGGCAGAAACCTCTGAACTCCATATTACAACTTTTTGTGTTTTTGTGTTTTTCGTACATTTGTGTGACTACAGCGTCACACAAATGTAGCAGATCTACAAGCTCGAAGCGCGGCTCGAAGCGGCACGTTTTGAGCGTGTAGATCTGCTTCTTTTGCAGTTTTTGAATTTGAATCCTGAAAAGTAACAGTTTTGGACATGAGGTTTCTCAGCCTAATAACGGTCTATTTAATGGCAGGCTCCAAAATGACAATTTGTTAACACTGTGAATGTGTGTACATATCAGCTTCTAAAGGCAAACTGCCTATCAAATGGATGGCTCCAGAGTCCATCAACTTTAGACGATTCACCTCAGCCAGTGATGTCTGGATGTTCGGTGAGTCAAAGCCTTTATTTTGTGACTATGATACACATAAAAAGAATGCAATTTCTTCCTCCTTCCATGACTTCCTAAATATTTGGGCTTTAAATAGCTGTGTTTTACTCTGATATATACAACGTTTGTTACTGCCATCCAAAGAGACTTCAAATGATTCTATTAGTTTACTTGCAGTCGTCAACCCCACCTCCAAGGGCATATTTGTAATGCTGTCTGTTTAGGTACAGTAGGTAGGGTATGTGATATTTTTAGTTATATTCTGATAGTAATCTTTATTATAGAGTGTTCAGTCACAGGGGACTCCCTGTCTCTCCAGCTCTTTGATAAACAGAATATACATTTTCAGGTAGCTGACAACATTTCATCCACTCAGGGGGAATCTATGTATCAGCTTCATTTGTATAGGGTTCCAGTTCCAATTTTGTCTGCTCATTTCTTTGTGTCATCACTTATGATTTCACTTGTTTAATCTGTGTCCTGACTGACTTCTCTATCCTGATTGGACAAAATTGGTATCCCGACCTGGAAATGTCTAATATTGGCCACCCCACTCTCTCATAGGACATATTTACCAATTGATTATGCTGTACACTGTGTGTGTGTTACAGCTATATCCCATTCTAGTGTTTTTTTGTTGATGATCTTTATATCGTCAGCACTGCTGTCACATATTAATTATAAGGCAGTACACAGCTCTAGATAATCTCTTCGCCTTTCTAGACTGAACAGCCGTACTTATACAAGAGACCCCCTAACTAACCTACATAGCATGCTGGTGAGATCAGAGATCCCCCCCCCCCCCCCCCTCATCGCTCACATTAAGCTTACATCTGTCCCCTCTGGAAATGACCCATGTGGTGTGGTGGTCATAGCCAGCAATGCCATTTCACACACAAAACTAAGTAATTCAGTCACCCCAGCACAGGAAGAAAATACATGAATGGTGTCTTTTCATGTTCTACTGCTAATGTCACATACATTCTTAAGTGCCCATTTGGATCTGACGGTGGCAAACTCATTGATTTTGTGCCATTTTTACTATGCATGTACATCCTGGTTCGAGGGCCTATTAAAGTCCCAAAAGATAAAGCTACAGTCAGCACAAAATAGACTGATCAGGATCATACTAGGGCTAGAGCCCAGATCCCATATAGGGAGAAATCAATTTAGGGAAATCAACTGGCTACCTGTAGAATCCAGTGTTACCATGTCAAGACTGACCATGATTCATAAAATTAAATATGGAGAGGTCCCTGAATATCTAAAGAGATGTTTTACGCGAGTAAGTGACGTGCACACGCACTTTACCAGAGCTAGCATAGCAGACATGAGCCACCCAACTTTTAAAGGGAAAGTGGGTAAGCAGGTCTTTTAGAAAGGGTACCACTATAGTCTAAGGAAGACAAGGGAGTATGGGTTTATGTTTTTATTATTTGTTTGTACTGTATATTTATGTCTGTACTGTAGTTTGTTTTGTTTTTGGACTTGTTGGCTGTTAATTGTATGAGGACCTCAGCGGAAATAAGTCTCGCAACTTTTCTGCATAATCCTCGATTTGCTGTATTGCTGTATTGTATTTACTGCTTTTCAAAATAAAATAAAATCAAAGATTGTGGACTGGTAGCATACATTGGTTAAGACCATAAGTCCATAAGAATCACAGACATATAAACCATCTGTCTTCTCTTCCCCTCTCTCTCTGCGTCTAGGTGTGTGCATGTGGGAGATCTTGATGTATGGCATCAAGCCCTTCCAGGGGGTGAAGAACAACGACGTGATTGGCAGGATAGAGAACGGCGAGCGATTGGCCATGCCCCCACAGTGCCCGCCCACCCTGTACAGTCTGATGACCAAGTGTTGGTCGTACGATCCCAGCAAGAGGCCGCGGTTCACTGAACTCAAAACACAACTCAGGTATCCACTCACGAAACTCATTCAGCACCACATGCATCACATGTCGTTGCTGTTGGGTAGAAACGTCTTATCTCGATATTTTAACTATTTTCTTTTTTTTTTATCACTTTTTTATTTCACACATTTTAACAACATACAACATACAAAAATTACACATACATAGAAACCCACACAAGACACAAAAACAACAATAAAAGACCAACACAAAAAACAACAAAAAACAGATGACAACTGTTCACATGACAATGTTCACTCCCTGGTACTCGACTCAGGCCCTTCCCTTGTTCATGTGTCTTTCCCCTCCCCACTGTCTGTGTTAGGGTCCTTTTGTGTTGTCCATTTGACCTCAAATTGTTCCTCCTGTAACCCATAGTTTAACTTTTTGTGTTTTTTCTTTTTTTTTGTAAATTAATGCCCTACTTGACCATACTATAGCGTCACACAAAAGCATGAAAAGTAGCAGACCTGCAAGCTTGAAACTCGCCGATCTGCTTTAGCTATCTTTCGATTTAAATTCCTGAAAAATGTGGGTTTCCACCCGACAGAGACGATATATTGTTTTCTAGATTAGGAGTTCCCGAACGTTTCCATGCCTAGCAATTTCTTGTGTACGCTTGCTGCCAGTAGGCCAAGGAAATACATGTTTTGTGTGTGTGTGTGTGTGTGTGCGTGCGTGCGTGCGTGCGTGCGTGCGTGCGTGCGTGCGTGCGTGCGTGCGTGTGTGTGTGTGTGTGTGTGCAGTACTATCCTGGAGGAAGAGAAGATGCAGCAGGAGGAGAGACTTCGTATGGAGATGCGGAGGCAGGTCACTGTGTCCTGGGACTCTGGAGGCTCTGATGAAGCACCGCCTAAAGTAAGTCTGACTGATGTTCTACCAGCCATATGTGCATACATAGACATCAAAGGGGCTTGAGCCCCTGCCCTTTTATCCGTCTGTAAAAAGTGCCCTCTCCAGACCATGGATGCAGTTTTTCTGTGGTGAAAGTAATGTAAACGCCCCTTTTCCTTGCCATACCTGAAGGCAGCATTCAAGAGAATTGCCTTGTCCAAACTCTCCTGAACTTGAATGCAGCATCTTATGTTGAAAGAATTGCCCTCACTGTGTAGAAATCCATGGCGTTACGCCACATCTCCAGTATTGACTTGATTACTTGATTATGCTTAGTTTAGTGTGGTATCAAGCTGCTACGCGTTGTGAGCGTGGAGGTCTGCTATATTTTCGATATTTTCACCAAAAGGCCCCTTTAGGAATTTCAGCCCCTGCCTCTCTAACATTCTCTGTATGTCATTGTCCCTGTATTCTACCAACACATCTGTGTCCCTTCTTCTCTGTCTCTGTCTGGTGGTCTATCAATCAAAAGTTTTTCATGTCAAGGACCTCCAAAATGATATATTTGAAAAAGTTCTGTGCCAGAAGAAAAGATCTATATTATAAATCCCAAACATTTGAATGTAAAAAGAAAAAGCTTTTATATCTGATATTTGTACTGTAAATAGCCACGGTAACAAATTATGCTGGGGAACCCCTCCAAGGACCCCACTTTGAGAACTAATGACTTCCAGGTTTAGAATGATGCAGAAACCAACTTGTCTGTCTCTGTCTGTTCCTCTGTCTCTAGCCTAGCAGACCAGGCTACCCCAGCCCTCGCTCCAGTGAAGGCTTCTTCCCTAGTCCCCAGCACAACCACTACCCGGTAAAACGCACGCATGCACGCACGCACGCACGCACGCACGCACGCACGCACGCACGCACGCACGCACGCACACACACACACACACACACACACACACACACACTCGGGCAGTGTGATGTTTCTATGGCTTGATTTATACTACTGCACGGTCACAAATATCTGATCTGAAAGCTCACAACGTGACACGTTGTGTGCGGTGATTTTCAGAACTAAGAATAAATCAATCAAGCATAGTGAAAATATGTTCATATTGCATCTTTTTATTGCTATCTAGATATGATGTAAACTCTTATGAATCCACGCTTTACATGCCTCAGATTGAGTTCATGTGCCTTAATGGACTAGTTTGGGTGAAAAGACAGGTAGTAATATGCTTGATTTATACTGTGCGTTGTACATTATACAATGGTGTTGCGCTCTGAAAATAGCCAATCTACAAGCTCACACTGAGCTAATTTTAGCACATGGCACCGTCAACAAAGTATAAATCAGGCTATAGATGCTTTTGAAGTAGGGAGTCATAGAGAGTGTGTGAGAGAGAGAGAGAGAGAGAGACATTGATGGGGAGAGAAAAGACTGGTGTGTGTTTGGTTCAAAACGAGATGAAGAGAGAAACTGAGAGGGAGAGAAAGTTCCTCTAGTTATTCTTTCAGCTCATAAACTAAGCAGACATCAGGCATTTCCTGTAGAGCTATAATTCTCCTCTCTTTCTCTCTCTCTCTCTGAGACACACACACACACGCACGCACGCATGCACGCGCGCACACACACACACACACACACACACACACACACACACACACACACACACACACACACACACACACACACACACACACACACACACACACACACACACACACACACACACACACACACCGCATACTCTCAATCTTAAGGCTGTATTCTCTCTCTCTCTCCTCTCTCTCTCTGTGGCCTTATAAGGAGTGCAGAACTCTCAACGGTTATTTACCCTCATCATATCACAAGTTATAATAACAAGCACCACTGTATCCTGGTGGTCTGTAGTTCAGGGGTTCTCCAAGTAAGGTCTGGGGGGCCCAGGTGGCCTGGAGCTAGTCTCCTACAAGATGAATTCTACAACCGGTGTTTCTCAAACGTTTTAATTTGAGTGTATCGTACACTCGTACGGTGCATTCCCACCGCTAGATAAAACAACTTTCCGCTCGAGTCACTTCACTTTTGTCGCGCAGGCCAGCGTTGGTTAAACATTAGGCGAACTTTGGGATTTTCCATCTGGAGCGAAGATACGGAGGATACCGAGGCGACTCATTCGAGCCGCTCCATATACTGTAAC
>NC_137819.1:30933116-30944815 GCF_963921795.1 Nannobrachium achirus
AAGTTCTCAGAATATGGACGCCAGGGTTCAAGTGGTTAGTATAAAAAAAATGTTTCTATCACACAAAGATTTGTAGGACCCCCTGTAGTAACTAGGACCCCCTGTTGAAAACCCTTGTGATACATTATCTGGGTCCAAAAAGCTGCAGTGAAGTGAAGTGATGTTAATCTTCCTTTGATGACTTTGAGGAAGTTGTAGTTAACATCAAAACGTCAGTCCTTTCGTCCCGTACTCGGCACCTTCATAATAAAGAGGCTTATTGTCCGAGCTGCTCCGCTCTCCTCACCTTTCATATTTCTGTTTGATCTGCTGGTCAAATACACAACCTAGTGTTTGTTTTGAAAAGTGAGACGGAAGACAGAGCAGCAGGCCCAGAGAAAGAGAGATGGAGTTTGGAGAGGAAGAGAGAGAGAGAGAGAGAGAGAGAGTGAGAGAAGGAGGGATAAAGGAAGTGGGATTGGCAAGAGAGAAGGGAATAAGAGAGTAGGGAGGCAGTCATCAGAGAGAGAGAGAGAGAGAGAGAGAGAGAGAGAGAGAGATGAAGGGAGAAACGGAGAGAGAAGGAGGAGGAACCCAGAGAGGGAGGGAGACGAGGAGGGAGGAAGCAGACGGAGAGAGAAACAGACAGTGTGACGGGAGACTTAAGTGGTAGACTGCGGGACCTTTTTCTCTCCAGGACCGTCTTTGAGCCTCATTGGAGATTTTTCCTCCTCTGGAAATTATTTCCCTCCTCCGATCTCTGTCTTTGTTTCTTTCTTTCTTTCTTTCTTTCTTTCTTTCTTTCTTACTTTTCTTCTTCTACTGTTCCTGCTCTGGTAAATTTGAACTCTCTCCATTGGAACTCTCTGGAGCTTAATTTCTCTCCCTGAATCACTCATCACTCTCCCTTCAGTTCTCTATCCCACGTTAGGGAACCACTCTACTCTTTCCCTCATTGCCTTCTCCCCCGCTCTCCGTTGCCTTGGTCTTTCATTACTCCTGCCTCCTTCCTGATTGAACACTTCGGGAGTGCATTTCTTGATTTGGTCGAACATTTCCTTCCCCTCTCTTTCTCTCCCCTCTCTTTCTGCCATTCATTCGATGGCCTCTCTCTCCTCTCCTCATCATCACCCGGTCTTTATCTGGCTTTGTTCTCCCAGGATGCATCTCTTCAAGGCCTGCTTCACCAGAACGGTACAGAGAGAGGGAGAGAGGGAGAAGGAACAGAGGGGCAGAAAGTTAGAAAGAGACTGAGGGGATCTTTAAAGTGTTGTCATTGTGTGTTAACTAGCTAACCAGCAGCAGTAATAATTGTTTTGCTTAGTGATTGTTCGTAAATTCTGAGACTTACTTGTTATCGGTTTCTGTGGGATTGCATGGCACTTGCATGGGACTGTGCTACTGCGAAGGTGTGTGTGTGTGTGTGTGTGTGTGTGTGTGTGTGTGTGTGTGTGTGTGTGTGTGTGTGTGTGTGTGTGCGCGTGTGCGTGTACAAGTCAAAAGCAATGTGCTTGAGAGTCTATTACTGTGCTTTCTGACCGAAGCATCTGTAACAGGACATATTAGTTAGAGAACACAGCCTTTAGCAGAAAGAGGAAATGGTAAATGATTGAACGGGGTAGTGGGTTGTAAACACACCAAAAGTATTACCATGAAAAGCTATGGTTTGCCGTTGTTGGTGGCATAGTGTCGACTGTCCGCAGAAGATTTGTTTTGTATTTTGCAGATCAATTTTGTGAGCATAGTCGGCTGTGGGCAGTGAATGAAAAAAATATGTCTTTAGTACCTTGATTACTTTGATTTATTTCTATGCTCCAGATGGTCAAGGGGGGATTCCACTTTTTCTTTCTCATTTGTTTTCTGTTTCATGTGTATAGTTGTTGTGAGCATAGTCGGGGATAAAGCCTGTGGAAACAACAACAAAATGTGGACAACAATAATTGTCAACAAATTAGAGTGTACGAATAGAAGTCACCGCATTTCTTGTGCAAAAGCATCCACTTAAACCTAAAAGCAAGGAGTTTAAAATGGTTCCAGGCCTGAGCAAGAATTATACATGTGAAATTGCCCCTGTGACCACGAGTCATTTTAGCCATAACACTGGCTAAAGTTGGCTGATGTCTAGGACTGAATGGAACAGCTTGCAAGTCATGTTTGAGCGAACAGAGTGCAGAAATTGTTAGCTTTGGTTTTTATTTTGGGGTTTTCCCTTTAAACGACTTTCTCCATCTTCTCCTCTATATGTCTCTCTTCTCCTCCTCTGTGTCTGTCTGTCTTTCTGTCTCCCCTCTCTCTCTCTCTCTCTGTAGAAGGCAGAGGCAAGAAACAGCAGGGGAAGCATCGACAGAGAAGATGGAACTCTTCAAACACCGGTCGGTAAAGCATTATATCTATGGTATAATGGTATATGGTGCAAATGTATTTGTTCGTGACTGTACTACTGTAGTATATCATGCTATACAGTGCTTTGCTATACCCTAGTGTACAATTCCATGCCCTGTTATATTGTACTTTTCTTCCTCTATTTACATTGACCACATGAAGAATGAGTTATAACATTCTTCAGAGCGTGTCAAGTCTGGCCTGCCGTTGACAAGGAGCTGTTAAAGTGTTAGGAGCTTGTGTGTGTGGTTCCATGTTCCTATCAGCACCTTGGGTTGTAATGGGGGCTCTCAAGAAAAACAAAAAGACGCGTGCGTGCGCACACACACACACACACACACACACACACACACACACACACACACACACACACACACACACACACACACACTCACATTATCTCTTCAATCATGTCCTGTAAGAGTTGTTACCACCTGCGCAAAGGCACATAACACAAATACACTCAGCGCGCGTACACACACACACACACACACACACACACACACACACACACACACACACACACACACACACACACACACTGGTGGAGACAGGAATGTTTGGGTAAAAACAGTGTGCAGAAAATGGAGACAGAAACGCTGACGATGCTGAGAGAGACGAGACGGAACGGAAGAGAAGGAGAGTGAGAAACAGAAAGAATGGACTAGAGAGCTGCAGCGGATAGAAAATGAAAAGGAGTGAGTGGGAAAGTCAGAGAATGAGAGATGGAGAGGGAGAGAGAGAGAGAGAGAGTGTGTGTATTTCTGTCAGCATGCCAGGGAGGGTGCTGCCCACACAGCGACCACATCACCACAGAGGGCTCATGGGAACGTAAAAATGTGAAGCGCAGAATAACACTTACTGTGAAGGACGTTCATCCTGTCTTCAGACTGGCCTGAGGACAGACAGAGGGAATCTGCTCAGTCAGAGACGTATCATATCGTCGCTGTCGGGCAGAAACCTCCTCCACTTTAATACCCATTTAGGCCTAGAATTATTGAATGCTTTAACCAGTAAAAAATAGCAGATATACAAGCTCACAGCGCGGCACCGAGTGACGCGCTGCGAGCTTGTAGATCTGCTATTTTTGAATAAGTCGTGAAAATGTGTGCAAATCTTTGGATATACGTATGTATTTTCAAAGCGAACGTTTGTAACTGAAATTTTGCTTCTGGGTGGTCCCTGGAACTAAATATTTTGAGATGCGGGTCCGTGCCCAAATACATGAAAAGGTTTGAGAACCACTGACATAGTAGTCTCTCAAGAAGGACCCTTTCTTTGACGATGGCTAGCCAGATTGCTGACATAGAAACATAGGTTTTTCAAAAAATCTTAGGATTCAAAAGACACTTATAGAATCAGGTCAAAATTCAAATTTTCACGATTTTTCAAAAATAGCAGATCTACAAGCTCGCCGCGCTGCAAGCTTTTATATCTGCAGTTTTTCAACAGTTAAAGCATAAAATAATGATACACAATAATGTGTACCCGTTCTAAATGGGTTAACTTCGTAAATGAATACTCTACTTCAGGGGTCAGCAAACTTTTTGAAATGAGGTGCCATGTTTTTTATTTTCTAGGTAGTCAGTGTGCCATGTCAACATAAATTTTAATGACACACCATCAAAACTTCTGTCAATTCAATCAATATTTTGATTGGCAGGACAATGTTATAACAATCATTACTCACTTATTAGATCATAATCCATCTGTCTAACCGACGCCCTCCCCAGTCAGAGTTCAGAGTTTTAATGAATGTAGAATTATGTGCAGGATGTTATATGCTGTAAATTTGGTGACTTAATTTAATTGACCACGTTTTAAAGAAATATTAGATTTTAAAATAAAAATCCTCTCTCTGACAGTTCTGCTAGCCTGGTGTAGCCAGACTATATACTAATGCAGCTAACTAACTGTAGTATACATCCCCACCGTGTGAGTTGACATGGGTGGATTGTGAGTTGACATGGGTGGATTGTTTAGCTGTGCTAGGCTACACGTCTGCCAGTGTGCCAGTGATCACCCTCCCCTGTGCCACCCGTGTTGGCACCATGTTGGCACCCGTGCCTAAGGTTGCTTACCCATGGTCTACTTGATCATACTGCACATGAAAGTAGCAGATCCACAAGATCGAAACGCGGCACGAAGCAACACATTTTGAGCTACTTCTGCTATTTTTTTATTTGTATCCTGAAAAGTAACAGCTTTGGACACATGAGGTTTCCACCCGACAGAGACGATATAACACTAGAAGTAGTAGAGATAGTAGTAATGGTACAATAAGACTAGTAGCACTTGTAATTATTCTAAGTAAAACGCCATAATGGCGAGTGCCTACCATCAGGTCAGAGCTTCTAAATACGCTTCTTTGGCCAACGACCATGGCGTTTTTCATGCTGGACCACCAGGGCAGTATTGAATTTTACCGGTACCCTAGTGGGATCAAATCTGTCCAATTATATTCCCTTTAACAGAATGTTTCATTTTTTTTTTTTTTTTTCAAAAGTTAAAGCTCCATATTCTGATAGTGTGTGTCCATCTGTCTGCATCAACAGGGTGGAAGCCAACACATTTATCAACCTGTGGGGAAACTAGGTGAGACCTTTACACAACTTGTGTAATACTAGAAATTCGCGGCCGCTCCATTCCTAGGACTTCGCGCCCTCCGGGCGCTCAGGCAGGACTGCTCTATATTTGATCAACATAAGGGTTTAGGTTTTAAGTCAGATTAAAATGTTTTCAAAAATCCATTTTTAGATTAACACACACAAACAATTACAGCATGTGGATGGCGGCCATTTTGGCAGGCATCTTGAAGAAGGTGTGCAGAAAGCTGATTACATTAATTAATTTTTTAATTTTTTTTATCAGCATCACAGGCTGGCCAGAGAGCAGTGAACACATTGCTGTCTCATATATTAGTGAACAGTGCCCCCCAGTGGCGACAGGGGGCGAATCAGGCTGGGCTGGCTTGGCTTCAAGCATGTCCGTGCTTGAAGAGGCTTCATGTCCGTGCTTGAAGTGGGCGTGGCCTCTAAGCCACTTGTAAATATAAGATTCATATTTGGTATACTGTAAATATACCTAGGCTTAGCATTCTGGCATCATCTGTACTTGAATGATGTCTGGGTTTCTCATTTCACATTCACATGCCTTAGTAGTACATTAGGTGAAACTCTAGCATTTCCATTCACGCACGCATGCACACACACATGTAGCACAAAGGTTTAATATACAGTATACTATACTTAATAGACAGAATGGTTGATATTGCTTATTTCTATGGCTATTTTGTTTATATTCATTTTATTACTACTATTTTACCTTTTTATTCATAGTTTGTTTGCTGTTCAGAAGCTTGTAGTATAAACTCATGGGAATTTTCCTTTATTTTGTTAGGCTATGTTCTAAATATTACAAAGTACCTTCAGCTATGTTGTACTCAGTACATAAAGTACAATGTACTGTATGTATGAAAGTTGCGATACAAATACAAATTATGATTATTTTATAATTAATTGTAGAACATGTGGCCCCGCCTAAGAAGCCCCCCCGCCCAGGGGCCCCCGCTCACCTGACCAATATCAGCCCTGTGGACAGCTACAACGAGGGGGTCAAGGTAAACAAACATACACACTCACGCACAGTATGCAAATCATATCAACACATTCCCTAAAGGTAGCTCTCCAGTCTCCACCGCACCGACATTGGCGCCGGTAAGTGTTGGAAAACGACTGTTGCCGAAAATTTGCTGTTGAATGGGCGGTAGGGAAGCGTTTTTTCGCCACTAAGGGGGACAAGAAGAACTTCTGGGCAGAAACCATTATATCTCTAGGCCGGAAGTCAGCCCAGCTCAGAATCTGAGTAGGACGTTGCACAATTATGGGTAACCAGAGGCAAAGATGGAGGAGGTTACGTATGTCTCAAAAAGCCCACGAATCGAGGCAAATCCTCCAAGACTACACCGGGCTTGGTGTTGAAAAAGACATCAAGCTAAAGGCTATTTTAGCACCATAGTAGCTGTCTGTCGGTGTCAGCTCTTGGGTGCATTCATCAACTTTTTTCACACCTTCCAACCCGACTTCATATTAGACTGCTGGTCTGTAGTAATCTGTGGTGGTCTGTTTGGTGGAGAGCTACCTTTAGAGACTCAGAAACCGCTGTCTATTACAAACGCAGACAAACATACTGGATACCGTGCACATACCAACACATTGATGGTTGACAGGTCACTTTAAATTCAATGAATGAAAAAAATATCAATCAATCAATGAATGGAAAGTGCGGTTGTTTTGCAGCATTAACGTTTTTTGTAAAGAAACCACGGATGTTAAAAGTTCCACCGTGCGCCATTAGTCTCTCTCACTATAAAAAGCCTGTCATTTGAATGTGTTGAGACAGGGGTCTTCAAACCCCTTAGTTGAGAGAGAAATGAAGCAGGGACCCCCACAACCTTTTCATAGATTCCATATTGTTTGACAGCAGTGTATCTTGGATTCATGTCAATTTGTGTTTTCAGATATTTAACCACTTGAACCGTCAATACTTGATAAAATTTACATTTCACTCTACTCAGTCTGCCCCTTTTCCCCTCTATGCCAAACCTCTTTGCCGAAAATAGCTGATCTACAAGCTCACAACGCCTCGCAGCACGAGGCGCTGTGAGCTTGTAGATCTGCTATTTTTGGCTAAAGTTCTCCGAATATGGACACTAGGGTGGTTAATATAAAAAAAAGTTTCTATCACAAAAAGATTTGGAGGGGCGCCCTGTAGTAACTCGGGTCCCGGACCCCCTGTTGAAGACCCTTGTTTTGAGACATGCTGCGGGTACAGCATGTGGGCTACTCTTTGCTTTGTGCTGCTGGGTTTCATACGATGCCATGTGATGCCTCACATGTGGTTTTGCTTGGGCCTAACGTGCTCTCCCCTCTTCTCTCTCCTCTATCAATCCTCTACCACAATCCATCCTCCACTCCTCCATTCCATCCACCCATGATCTCCTCCTCATTGTACCCACCCCTTGCATCCATCCATCAATCCGTCCATCCATCCACACTTTGTTGCCCCACAACCAACCTCACTCCATCCTTCTCCACCCCAATTCATCCATCCACCCCTTCTTCACGCCCTCATCACCTCCACCCCTCACTCCACTGTCCCCTCTCCTCCACCTCCCCCCCCCCCCCCCATCCCACCTCCTAATAGCCGTGGAGGGTAAGCCTATCTCTGTGTGTTTGTGTTATTGTTGTAGAAGTTAGTACTTAGTAGGTAGTCTCTAGTTACTGTACATCCACTAAAGTTGTAAAAGGGATACTTTGACGTAGCACTGGATTTTTGTTTCTCTGTTTTCCTCATCACAACATGGCAGAAAAAAAAGCTTTGGTGTCACTTTTTGAACGTGGTCTGTGTAATGAAATAGTTACAGTACCATTGCTTTCAGTTAGTCATGCCAGTCATTTTTGGGTGGTTGTGACTTGTTGAGTAGTAAGGACAAATAATCAACTTCATTACGTCAAGGTATCCATTTAACATACTGTAGACATAATACAGTAGCAAACTGTAAATCTGTCTGTCACCATAGTAGTGGGTGAGGATTATCTTCCACCCATAAACGGGATTCATATTATTTCCTTCCTCTGATTCTATTAACTAGAGCAGCTGCAAAGAATTACAAAATGAACTCTTTATGACAACGGCAACAGTTTGTCTTTGTTGATAAAGATACTCTTTGCTTTTGGGCTTACCTGGTGGATCAGTCAATTCTTTCTGAAAACAGAAATTCCCTAAAATCATCTTAGAAGTTAATCTTGATCGTGTGTTATACTTGTTCCTATAGTCTTTGATTTCTTTACTTAAACTTGACAAACAAGATCTAACTGACCAAGATCGTTGAAGGAACGACTATGAATTCACTTGGATTAGTCTAGAAGTCATCAATGTGGTGTACATTTAGGACTAAGCTAACATAGTTTAAGATTGGGACCATTTTAAGTCTTTACAATTTTACTTAGAGTTTTAGTATGTCTATATTTACATCACGGACTGACTAACATACTAACAATCCAAATGTACTAGTTGTTCATGCTAGAAACATACAGAGAAGCACTTTTTACAGCCTGTTCAAGGTAGGAATCCTTCCGATGTGTATGGACATGGAATAGTGGGGCATTTGAGCCAACGGTGGAAGTAGTCACAGAGCTGAATCAACATCTGTGTAAAAGGCACAACTGGCAGGGTGGGACAGGGGTGGGACGTGATCTGCTCACATTTCTCCCTGCATCTTTTCAACTCCTCCTCCAGTGTATTTCTGATTTTATATTCCCAAAGGAAAACTGGCAGAGGAAGACAAGCTCGCTACATAAACTATTAAGGAAAACTCTTTAGACAGAGACTCAAGAAAATAGTTTTTATTTTATTTTTGTATGCTCATGAAGTGCTCTGTGCTCAAAGTGTCCATCAAATGTAAGAAAGTATTTGTTTTCGTAGGCATGGTGTGGGAGGAAATGATGACTGTTAAGGGCTTGATATAATTCGTTGCACCATACTTCCCCTTCTTGAGATTCTAACTCCCTTTTCTGTTGAACTTCTTGACCTTTGACTTCCCAGTAAATGACAACATTGACTCGCCATCTTAGGTCACCAGGTCATTTAGTGCACTGTTTCCTCAACTAGTGGTCCATGGCATGATTTCAGGAGGTCCATGTCTGTCTCTTCTTGGCTATAGTGGTGGACAGGGACAGATGCCCTGTACATACATATTCTTCAAGTATGCCAGTGTGTAAATGCTCTCACAGTTTCTAATGTAATGTATTAAATTCTTAAATTCTCCTCTCCTCAAATACCAAGTTACTAGTTTCTCCAAAATAAAACTATATAAAATGATGGAAAGAAAACAACAAATTTCTTCACCTTCCTACATTTCTGAATTCATGGTCAGTGACCACATGCAACACCTCCACGGACCACCAGTGGTCCATGGACCACCAGTTGAAAACCTTTGCTTTAGAATGATCTCTTTGAACTGCGTGGGTTATACAACTTTATTTAGCATGTGCCTGTTTGTCGCCAGTGAAGGGAAATGCTTCAATATCGGCGCTTCTGTGACTGTTCTACTATGTCGTCGGTCCATTTTGTGCCCATATTTTGTGAAATAAATGCATAGGCAATAAATGCATATAATCTAGCAACAAAAGCAGCTGTCCCTTTAAGCAGCTTAGATGCTGATGCTGTTGTTCACACCTCTTTTTCTACAACACCCAGGGTTCCCACGGTCATGAAATTCCTGGAAATACTTGTGAGGACATCAACCACCAAAATTGGCCAAATTGTCAAATATTAGAGGCAGAAATAGTGAAAATAGTAGATCTACATGCACACAACGCCTCGCAACGCGAGGCGTTGTGAGCATGTAGATCGGCTATTTTCACAATAACACCATGTTATACAAAATTCCTCAACTCTTAGTGCTCGTCAGGGTGCCGGGGTCCCCAGTTCAAATATGATTATTTCGGGGGTCACGGCCTGAAAAGGTTGAGAACCACTGGCATACACTACCTGTCTTTGGGCGTTGCGCATAGGAGTAAACGACTCGTTATTGAGCTGAATTATTGTTATATAGTCCTGGAAATCGGGTTAAAAATTCTGGAAAAGTTTTGGAAAAGTTTTGGAAATTAATTGGTAAAGATGTGTGGGAACCCTGAACACCGGCATACCATGGAATGGTCACTCACTGGCCGACTTTACTGCTTGTGAAGAAAAAAAATACACAAAAAGACATTAATGACATTCATTCGTGAGTTAACAATGAGATGAGTGAATGTGGGTGTTTGCGAGCGTTTCTTCTCCTGGTGCTTTCATTTAGTGATGTTACCACTGCCACCCGGTGGAGAGTCTTCGTTAATACAGTCACCTATTCTACAGCAATGAAGAAATGTGCAGGGCAGATGTTTTATTCTTTTCCTTTCTGACTGTCCTGCGTTCCTCATTGCTTGGTCCGTCCAGCTCCAGCCCCAGGAGATCAGCCCGCCCCCCACAGCCAATCTGGATCGCTCAAACGACAAAGTGTACGAGAACGTCACGGGATTGGTCAAAGCCGTGATAGAGATGTCGAGTAGGATTCAGCCTGCGGCCCCAGAGGAGTATGTCCCTATGGTGAAGGTAAAGACTCAAATGATAGACACAGTTCACCTTTTACAACCATTCAGCTGACAATCGTATCCAGAGTCACATGTACTGTACGTTTAGAAGAAGAAGCTTTTGCCTGGTGTAGTGTTTTTTTTTCTTTTTTTTTTCATTCACTACTGTTAAAAGTGTAGAATTAAATAAATAGACATTGTGAGGACCATTTTCGTGGTCCTCACAAGATAAATGGTTGTTTTGTATTGTTTTAATATATTTTAGAGTTAGCCTTACAATTAGGGAAAGACCTATGTGGGGTTAGGGTTAATATTATTAGGCATTTAGAGGTTAGGTTTACGGGTTGGTGTTAAGAGTTTTCCCTATTTTGTACTTAATTGTGCGGTGATAGCCGATCAACAAGAGATTGGCTATTTTGGTGGTTGATGTCTTCACAAGTATTGTGTGTGTGTGTGTGTGTGTGTGTGTGTGTGTGTGTGTGTGTGTGTGTGTGTGTGTGTGTGTGTGTGTGTGTGTGTGTGTGTGTGTGTGTGTGTGTGTGTGTGTGCGCGTGCGCGTGCGTGTGTAGGAGGTGGGTCTAGCGCTCAGGACTCTGCTAGCGACAGTGGATGAGACGATTCCGGTGCTGCCAGCCAGTACACACAGAGAGGTAAACACAAGACACTCGCTGTCTTCTTTTGCTACTCTCTTTTGTCTTCCTCACACACATGCATCCCACATGTAACTGGAACAGATATGTCATTTAGTAGTCCATTCTACAACTGGCTGAGGTAAGATCCTGTGTTCATTCAAATCTTGAGAGTGTACAAAAGGAATCTCACAGGTCCATGTTGTTACATGTGTACACTCTTTGACTCTTTGACCTTGGCTGTGTCCGAAATGCAGAACACGTTCCCTACTCCCTAACCCTAAATGAGGGGATCCAGATGTAGTGTACTACAGTAGTGAACAAATCAGCGCATTTCGGACACTACTCCGTCTCCATCTGGTTGCGTCATGGCTGTCGCACAGTTAAAACGCTCTACTTGGAGGCTTTTGGAGCAATAAATAATAGCCGATCTACAAGCTCTCAACGGGGGGCGAAGCGACGCATTGTGAGCTTGCACATCAACTCCCCAATGCTTGTGGATTGTAAATAACATACCAGGCCAACATGTTGCGGTGTTATTATGAGAAATAGGCCTATATAATTGTTTTTATAT
>NC_137819.1:30945015-31070015 GCF_963921795.1 Nannobrachium achirus
TTGTTGAAATAGATTGAGATGGCTCAGAAGTTGTTGAATTCAGACCTGGCAGAATTGATAGGGAAGATGAAACTCGCCCAGCAGTACGTCATGACAAGGTAGGTACACGGACATCCACCCCCCATTTTTCATTGGGGGTATAGGTTCTTATTTTGTACTACTTTGGTATTGGTCATTTATAATGTGGGTAATTATGTATTGATAAAGAATTTAATGACATCGGGGTGCCTGTTGGCTCTGCCATTTAGTGCACATGCATAGCACAAAACCATTATGCTCCTTGTGAGTGCAAGGACCCCGGTTCAAGTCTGTCAGAATCTGGCCTCGTTTCCTGACTATCTCCACACTGAACTATCTGAACAAATTGTAACAAAATGCCCAAAAATATATCTGAAAAAGAAAATGTAATGACACTACTATTTGTTCATTAAGATATGTTGCGTGTTGTGTTCAGCTTACAGCAGGACTATAAGAAACAGATGTTGACGGCAGCCCACGCTCTCGCCGTGGACGCCAAGAACCTGCTGGACGTCATCGACCAATCGCGCCTCAAGTTGATCGCCCAGGGCCACACCCACTAGCCTACCATCCAATCAGACTGGACGGGCGGGGCCAGGAGATTCAGCCACAGGCAATCTGGATGGAAGAAGGGGAAAGGGGAGGAGCCAGATGGTGGAGAGACTCAGCCAATCAAAGAGAGAGGTGGAAGGACCGATGGATGGGCGGACAGATCCCAGATCGATCAATTAATGGACTGATGGATCAATGGATGGATTGGACAGGGACACGTGCATGGATGTATGGATGAACAGACAGTACACCTGAAAGACTAAACCTAAGGATACCACCTCTCTCTCTTTCTCTCTCCCTCTGCATCTCCTTCGTTCTGCTCTCCTCTTCTCCATCACACAGACATTCATTTATAAACTCTTCCTCAGCGTATGTCTCTGGCTGCGTCCACATTTGCTCGATATTTAGTTGTCATTTTTTTTTCTTCTCTGTTTATTTTGTTGTCTCGTCGTTCTGTATCCATAAAAAAGAAACGCTCGTCTCCTATGCTGTCTCTTCCAGAGCCAGTTAAACGATGGAATCATTGAAGGAAATGCATCAAGCGAGGCCTGCTAGCGCCCTGCATGCACAGCTTCACACCTAATCGGGCATGCACACCCAATGCCTGATTTCTACGTGGTTGTGCACTGTGTTGTGCATTGAAAAAAGACGATTTACAAACTTGTAGGTCGGCGGTTTTCGGTGCGCGACACTGGCACGCAACTACATGAATATGGCCGGGAGGCTGGCGATATGTTCGTCCAATGGACTGTGGCCGTTGTTTTGTTTAATTCTTTTGTTCTATGGCTCTCTCTGGAATGGTTGTAGACTTAGTCAAACAAAACAACATGAATTCATTAAGAACCATACAGAAACAAGTACACGGGACAGGTAAACATCTCCTCGTACTGTATCGTATGTGTGGTGTCACAACTGGAACAGATGAGCTAGGATGAGGATGATGATGAAGATGATGCTTAAACCTGCTTATTATATCATTACAAATTATTATTATTATTATTATCATTATTATCGGCCTTGATGTTGTCTGTATTTGTTTTTCCGTCTTCCTTCCGTTCACCAGGGCAATGCGTTCTCTACAAAGCTGACAGTGATGTGGTTATTAACGAATCTTAGATGCTCGTAAATATTGCATCTTTCTCATTCAATTTAATTTCTTTAGCATCACGTGGCATAGAGCCAACAGACTCTTATCTCAGGCACCTGGAAAACGAAAAATATGAATTTTATCTCTTTTTTTAAATGGAACACAAATAAAGATCCATGGGCACTTTTTAAGTTAACTACATAGTAAATATACAAAGGTCTATTTTTAACAATTTCCCGATGTACAAGTCGACAAGAAAGAGGGTGGAAGGCATTGGGGATGAACAGGGGATAGAGATGGAGGGGAAGAAGCGATGGGGATGAGGGAGGATAAAATAGAGGGGCATATAAGGAGGAGAGACAAATTACACTGCTTTGAGTATTTTTAGATGAGGCTCCGTGGCTTAACAGAGCATTGGTTGTCATCTGCATTAATTATAATACATTTTTGTATTGAAATGTTTCTTCGGAAAGGAAATATGGAAAAAAAAACGCCATATGATGACTTTATTCCCTTGTTTTATATATTGAAGCCAGGTGTGATGCTGCACCAACCGGGGAGAATATTTTTCATGTCCTGTTTCTCCTCATACCATTGACCCTCACCTGGAAGCTCACACTCAAGTCTACATATTGCACTGTGGCTATGAAGAGAAGGTGAACACTAACAAAATAGCAGGTCTATAAGTTTGTGGATCTGCCGTTTCCGGCAAAGAGATTTTGGTGTAGATGGAAAAAAGGAGGGGACCAATTAAGAGACCCCTGGGGGATACTGGTCTAATAAGTGTATAGGGTTTAAGTGGTGGATTCATCCGATGCCTCTGAACTGGAGACGCTGTGTGTGAACACATGAAAGAACACACTCCAGGCAGCACGTGAAAAGAGACCTTGTTTGATCACATAATCTCTCTATTTTATACCGTACTTCGTTGTATAACGATGTCACACAAAAATACCAGATACAAGCTCAAACACATTGCAAGCTTGTAGATCTGCAGTTTTTGCTATTTATAAAAAGAAATAGTTTGTCTATAATGTCTTGCCAAAAATACAGACACCAGGTTGAAAGTAGTAGTCAGCAGTGTCTAGATAACAGTGTTGGTTTTTAGATGTACCCTGGAGGGCCAGTTGTCCTCATATGTACCCCTGGGGTCAGTTGTCCATGTATAGACCCCCTGTATACTATAATCACACTTCATATTGAGAGTTAATGTTTTTTTGTTTTGTTTTTGTTTTTTTAATTGAACCTGCACAAACTGAACCCCAGACGTTAGACCCCAAAACTAGTCTGAACAGTGCCAGCTGAAAACCCATTCAGGATTCAGTCATTTGTTTATTGGAACCAATTTTTCCCATAACTACTCAAACCCCTACTGTATATAATATATATACATTGTTGACCGTTGTCCCCATGGCTCTATACCTTTGTCCCTCTACACCAAATGTCTTCGCAGGAAGTAGTCAGTCTTCGCACTTACAACACGACACGTTGTGGGCTTGTTGGATATGCAATTTCTTTTTGCTATTATGACAAAACCAGAATAGGCACGCTAGGGCTCATGTGGATAAAATGGAGGTCAGGACCCCGCATGTACAGTTGGTGGTGGTGTGTGCTCCAGGATTTGTCCTCATGTCCTGTCACATCTTCCCTTTGTCTCCCTCGTATCAAACTTATTTATCTCCCAGTATACCGGTATGTCCTCATCAGCCCTCCATGTTGCCCTCATTCCCTCAGCCCCCTTCTCTCTCACCCTACGTTTTAACAGCGGGCAACAGCCAGCGACTCTGGGTGATGTCGTCCAAAAGTTAAATTATTTTTCATGTTTTTTGGGCGACGTCGCTATCGCAGGTAGTTGCCGGGTCCCATTGACAAATAACGTACTTCTGGAAAATACGGCCGACCGTCGCACAATGTTTAAACGCACCATTGCGCTCCCTTCCTCTTCTCCCAATTTAAAACCCCACCATTCTCTCTCTCTCTCTCTCCCTCCCTCTCTCAGTCTCTCTCTCAGCCCATGAGCAGTATTTTCATGAAGGGGTCACATGTACAGTTCCTAAACCTAGCAAATAAAAACACTTCTAAATTTAAAAAGTGATTGTAGTATTTTTGCAGCCTGTATTCTTAACGTCCTCTAATGGTTTAATCTTTGTCTTTACAGCTCTCTATCGTTCTCTGCACCCGGCACCTATCTCATATTTCAGTTTGAGAAATGTCACAGCTTGTCCGCGTGTAGACATACCGTAAAACATTGTCACTGTGGTGATGTCCACATCACTGTGACCTCGCCCTTTAGGGTGAGGTCGCTTGTTGCCCTGAGGCGTGTCTTACTAGTAGTTAGATTATGTATAATTAATATAATAATAATTGTTCCCGGTCAATTAAATATATAGGGTTTAAGTGGCTAATATGCCAATTATTTGTCAATAAATTCAAATTTACTTTTTTTACGCTCTTTGCTTTATGAACCTGACAGGAAATCGTGGTCTGCTTGGTTCGTGACATACACTCTCTCTCTCAAACACACATGCACGCACGCACAGAGGCATGCACGCACGCACGCACGCACGCACGCACACACACACACACACACACACACACACACACACACACACACGCCGTTGACATTAGAACACCTCACAGAACTACACTTTGAAAGTGTACAGTCAGTCAGACAGACAACATGAGGACCTCTGAACAATGACCAAGGAATTCCTGTCTGATTTCCATGAAATACAGCCTACAGAGGAAGGAAGAGAACAATCGCTCTTGTGTATGTGTGCACAGAAACATCTACAGATAGACAGTTTGTTTTAGATAAGACTCTCCAACAGCATTCTCCTCTCCTCCCCTTTTATCCGATCCTCTCCTCTCCTGTCCCCTACAGCTGGTGTCACAATGATCTCAATAAACTGAGGTAGATTGTACCGTATACGTCTTAATTTGACTTACTTCTTCTTATGAAGTTCTATACAGCACACAGTTGCCTGAGGCATTCGAACATCTCTGAAGTGAGATCAAGAACTACATTTAATGAAAGTGTGCAGTCAGTCAACATGAAGAACTCTGAACTAAGAAGGGATCTAATTTCCATGAAATACAGGGGAGGGAAGAAGTCACTTTGTTTTAGATAAAGATAACAGCAGTAAAATGGTCTGGCCAAACTAAAGTCAACAATAGTTACATACAGTATATGTAAATGTGCGATAACACTGAAATTAACTGATGAAATACAGAGAGAAAACACTGATCTGGGTTTCCGAAAGCACAGAACATTGTATTCAGTAACCACAGAGGAGGTCATCTCTGACAAACTGAGCAGATTTCAACACAAGTGTGACTTGGATTTCTACGTCGGTATGGAGAAGATCAGAGCTGCCACCCTTCTGCTTCTATGTCTGGCTCTGCTCACTGTGGTCTGCGGGGTAAGAGCCGGGGTAATTCATATGTTGCCCTCCTGAAACAGGTCATTTTGCTCATGCTATATTCACTTTTTTAGATTGAAGAAGAACCCAAAGGACCAGACCACCGGGCATCTGTTAAGAAGAGAGGAATTTTCTCGCCTAAATTTGCAGTAAGTCATTTCAAATTGACAGCACAAACTATATTTGCACCCGCAAGATGTGATTTGTTTGTGGTGGGATATAGGGTTGAGTGAAACATATCTCCTTATTCCATCCTCAGTGTGTCGGACGCCTCGCCTGCCACCTGAGCCAAAGGTGTTGTTTTCGCCTAAAAGACCAATTTGCTGTATCAAAGTCTGAAAGAGAATTCACGTATTCGTGCGAGTAACTCAATTAGTAAAATTGCATTATATTTTCTTGCTTTCTTTCTAGCTTTGTAACTATTTGGCATAATAGTGGGCTACAGCAATGCAGTCTTGTATGTGTTGTTTTTAATTGCGACCGTCAGGGAGCAGTTTACTATGAAAACCTCCACCGGCCGTCCGTCCGTCCGTCCGTCCGTCCGTCCGTCCGTCACACGTGACCATCAACAAACGTCACACCTTTGTTGATGTTTAAATCGAAGAGTCTTGGTCAAATACTTCTGTTGGTTTCTGCACTGATCATTTATACAATTCAGCTGTGTTTGCTCGTGTCATCATGATGAGGTCATAAATCAGCCATGCCCAAATATAGATTTTACGGGTTTACATGCTTACTCAGTTATTCGTTATGTGAAAGTCCTATGACGTCTATGATATCTGACATCATCATACATACATTCCCTTTTATGCCCATAAATGGAGATCCCCTCTGTAGAACCAGCCACTGACATCACTGTAATGTCAGGGGAACCAAATCCCTTTTATGCCCATATATGGAGATCCCTGTGATGCCAGGGGAACCAAATCCCTTTTATGCCCATATATGGAGATATGGAGATCCCCGTGTTGCCAGGGTAACCAAATCCATTTTATGCCCATATATGGAGATCCCTGTGATGCCAGGGGAACCAAATCCCTTTTACGCCCATATATGGAGATCCCTTATGTCATCAATATTAAGCCCATATCTGTGAATATCTTTGGGTACCAGATGTCTCCATATATGGTTAAATGGTCTGATATACATCACTGGCCAGAAGACCAAGAAATGGTGCAACCTCGCCCTTTGCTTTTCTCCCTTAGGCATCTTACTGGTACGTAGTTTAATGAGGAATGCAGTATGGTGGTAGGTAGGTAGTTATGGCCTTTGATGTAAGATTTTCACTTTCTAGGATAACTATATTTGCTATTCCCAGATGATGCCCTTTTAGGGTACCCCTCATGCCCATATATGGAGATCCCCAGGCTTTACTAATTAACATAAGTTTTATGCCCATATATGGAGATCATTGTCCCAATGTCATCAGATATATGGGCATAAATGGACACAGGCAAACTAGATGGGCTGTATGGATATCCAGATGTGTGATGTAAGTGTTTTATTCCAAATGTGGCACCCCACAGACATATTTCCAGAAACAAAATCCCTTTCATGCCCATATATGGAGATTTCTGATGTCATCAATCCCAGGCCCTGTAAAAAACATGGTTGCTATGGTAAACAGTTGGTTGCTAGGGTAAACAGTTGGTTGCTAGGGTAAGAAAACATGGTTGCTATGGTAAACAATTGGTTGCTAGGGTAAACAGTTGGTTGCTAGGGTAAAAAAAAACATGGTTGCTGTGGTAAAAAGTTGGTTGCTAGGGTAAACAGTTGGTTGCTAAGGTAAAAAACATGGTTGCTATGGTAAACAGTTGGTTAGTAGGGTAAACCTTCAATGATTTTGACATCTTGTTACTAATCTGTCGGTAGATAATGCCGGTCTTATATAAGGGTCATTTGTGTACGGTGTGATGTCATACTGATGTCAGCAGTGTGACAGGAGATAAGCGACCAACGGTCGCTTATCTCCCGATTAGGGTGTCTTACTGGTTACTAGATTGTTCTGCCAAGTATGTATTGACCATTTGAAGTGTACATTTTTTTTTACATTATATTAATGTCACACTAAGCAATGATGGAAATTTGGAGTTTGTGGGTTTTAACAATGAAGTTGGATGTTTAATACTTTTCATTGGTTCAATATTTGTAGTGTTCAATAGTAGGCTAGTACGTTTGGAATATATTAGCCATCAAAATGTATCTGTCAGAAAGCCTGTCAGCGACGTCTAGTGGCTGTGGTCATTGACTGCTGCAGAGGCTTTATTCAGTAAATCAGGGGATATCTTAAAAAGTCCTGGAATAAATTCCTTACCAAAACATTTCTTCACCAATGTGTTTGTAAAGGTGTCTAGTAACACATCTCACAAAGACTGAAATTCAGTTTCCCTAGGAAAGTCTTTGACAGCTAGGGTAATTCTGGGTCTCATTCACTCACTATACACTATAAAATATGCTTTAAGTGGGATGTGAGGGGTCTAACTAGGTGTTTTTAATTATTCTGAATCCATTGCAAGCATTTGTTTTGCACAAAAAAAAACATTCATTGGGCTAAAAACAGCCCATACAATGATGGTTTAGTGATGAGTCATCACTTTTCACAGTGGTATGGGGGTCCATTTCTAGCCCAAGGAATGTTTTTGGTTAAAAAACAAATGCTTGCAATGGATTCAGAATATTTAAAAACACCTAGTTAGACCCCTCACATCCCACTTAAAGCATATTTTTTGGGAGTGATTTTTTCCCCCCTATAGTATAGTGTATAGTAAGTGAATGAGACCCAGAATTACCCTAGCTGTCAAAGATTTTCCTAGGGAAACTGAATTGCAGTCTTTGTGAGACGTGTTACTAGACACCTTTACAAACACATTGGTGAAGACATTTTTTGGTAAGGAATTTATTCCAGGATTTGACACTATTTCTAAAGATATCCCCTTACTATCAGTAGATTGTTTGCTACACAGCAGACCTGTCGCACATGACGCACTCTGTGTGTGTTTCTGTCCACCTCATCGTTAATGCTATGTGTGCGTATAGCCTGATAAATCAGTCCGCACATTACCACCCCCTGTTGGTGGGTGGTGATAACGTAGTGTGTGTAGAGTCTGACGCTTGCAGTCAGGCTAATGTGTGCGTTCATGAATACCATGTCACCCTTTGTTAGCCTCCTGGTTGGTCCCTGACTGACCAACCAGCAGGCTCTATCTGCCTTGTCCCGCCCTGGTTCCGCCTTTTTTATGTTGAATTAGCTAAAACATAATTTTTGGAGAAATAAAAACATTTAAAAACATGCTGATCCTCTATGCTGCCACTGAGCAGCTCCAATTGACTGAAACAAAGTTTGAAATTAGAATTGAGCACACAGAATAACAATATGAAGGAACTGAATTAACATGGCAGTGGATGGAATGTCCCACTGAATGTCCCTCCAAGTCAAAGCAACCAATGGGTGTGGAGAGGGGCAGGACAATGGGCGGGACTTGACAAAGGGTGATTGCCATGCCTTCCTTACCTCTGTTTATGTTATGTTATAATGACTTATTATGCTTAATTGGCAGCACATGCTCACATAGCCTACTCACTGTATTTGTTTCTGACTGCTGTTTGTCTGTAACCGTTTCATGGTGTATTCCTGTTACTTCTATGTTTCAGTGTATTATTTACTTCAGTGTTTTACAATATTTGGACAGTTTTGGTGTTACACTTGCCACAATGTTAGTTTGTTTGAATTTTGACACTGCCCATGTGCATATTATGGTCTGTTTAATTGATTACATCATACCTGCTGCAACTGATTGTATCATGCTAGTTCATACTGATTGTTAATGCTAATACTATTATTTCTTCATTGTTGTTATTACTTTCAGACCACACACCCTTTGACATTGGGTCAAACACAGGTGTTCTGATTGGAGTAGATCATTAGTTCTATGCCAATCAAACAATTGAAACACCTGTGTTTGACCCAAAATCAGAGCCTTGAAGCCCGTATCAGAGTGTACGGTGGAGACCTGACCTATCCACCGCAAATTTGAGGCCTCAAGTCAGAAAATAAGTGCAGGCCATCATAGTCACGGCCCACGGTGAAGTCCTTTACCCCGTCTAGACCGGTTCAGGTTGACCAATCAGTGAACGGGGTGTAGAGCCTGCCTGTCTGATAGTAAAAACAGAGAGATGTGTTGGGACTCATGGTGGAAAGCTCTCCACCGTGAGGAATGATGTAACGTTGTAGTTTCATGACTCAAAAAGACTCGAAAAGACTACACCGCGGTGTAAAGCCTTCCACCGCGGACCCGACTATGATACGGGCTTAAGGCTCTAACAGAGTCCAGGGTGAAGAGCTATCCACTTCACCGCGGTGTAGTTTTCTAGCTATCACCTAAAAATGTATAACAAAGCCTAGGTGATAGCTAGAAAACTACACCGCGGTGAAGTGGATAGCTCTTCACCCTGGACTCTGATAGAGGCTTTACTCTGCCCAAAATATGGCCGCTCTAGGACTACAATTGCGTCACCGTTGGCACACCCTACACAAAATGAGAATAAATATTTGGAAAGAAGTCCCTTCTCCAGACCCGCCTGATTCTATAATTAGAATCTAGTCCATATTGTCCGACTTCAACCAGTAACCCTGTTTTAAGTAATTGGAGGTGTCCCCCTTCATTACAGTATCTGTAATCGCCTTTTAATCCCTTTGTCATTTAGGCTATTTTATTTTTTTCCCCATCACCAGCCAATCAAAAGGTAAGGTTTCAAATGTAACTGTCAGGCTTTCACTGCCTAAAAACATTTACTTTGTCTGTTTCTCTCTTGTGTCTTTCTCTCAAGCACTTGAATGGTGCCTTATAGACAGACAGACAGACAGACAGACAGACAGACAGACAGACAGACAGACAGACAGACAGACAGACAGACAGACAGACATGAGGGAGAGCATTGCTGTCCATGGTGCTTATCATTACTTATATTAATGCAGCAACTGGGTGCATACTTGCTACATAGAGCAACAAATGCCGTTTTCTTTTACCTGGCATCTCAAAGTGTTTAAATTTCAGAATATTTCTTGTAGTTCTGAAGTATAATTAGTAGCTTGGTGGTGTCATGTTGCCTGAGGTGTAGCAGTAACCTAGGGCTGAATAACTTGGTCACCTGTTTTCCTCCTCCTGCTAGCCTAGGCAAGTTCTATGAACTGTAGAGTTCACTCAACTGGTTGTACACTGCTGACACCGTAATAAAAGCTTACCGTAGGTGTCTCTAATTTTATGTGACTAAAATGACACTGGCTCTGGAGGTGAGAATATACACATCTTCTGTGATAACCATTGCACAAAAGAAGTTATCTGTGTTGAGTATGTTCATTCCAGGAGTCAGAAGTTACTAGAGGGACTACTATTCTTTGTTTTCTTTACACTGCAAGAATGTATGCACAATTAGTTTCACAAATTTTTAATATAAGATAACTGTTTGACAACAATGTTAATGTGAACATTAAATGCCAAATCATTTAACATTTCTCTGTCTCTGTCTCAACCTCAGTGTGTCTGGATGCCCTCCAAGTGAACATGGAGTGCAGCAGAGGTGGAGATTCATTGACTACCCTCAGGAGAACAAACACATCCAGTGTGGACAGACCTTCCGTCACAGATGAATTGCTGCAGCCTGCTACAGTAGCAATAACTCATGATGTACCTCTCCAGGCAAGAACACACAGGATGTACAGAATGTAGTTGATTGGATGGATGGATGGATGGATGGATGGATTTTAGTTTTTTAAGACAAAACTTGTAGAAGACTATACAACGAAATTATTTCTATGGCATCAGTCCAGTGAAGGAGAAGCAATGCAGTGCATTTAACATCTTAAATTGTATGAAAACTCTCATGAAACTCTCATGCACACAGATGAGTTTTTCTTTATTTTCCTCATATTATTGTAACAGTCTATGAATTTGTCTAGTTAAATGACGTTCTATTAATTTACTGAATTTTTTGAATGTGCAGGTGGAGGGCTCGCTGGGAAGCCGGAGCTGTCAGTCTGCAGTTAACTGTGCTATGGCATTGGTGCAGCGCCTCACGAGATCACCATATGTGCCTTGGTCTCCTTCCTGCAAGTCTACCCACTGGACGTGGCTCGGCTGGACCCCTCCGGTGCTTCCATCGTCCTGTTTGTGGGCTACCTGTTGGCTGCAGTGATGAACCCCATTGTAGGCTTCCTGGTCTCCCGCAGTCCGTGGACACTATTATTTACCACACACACACTGTTTTTCAATACTTTTCAATAATCATGACATTTTGTGAGAAAACATACGTTTACATTGCTAAAGCAAGTGTCAAAAAATAAAATAAAACAAGGAACATATACAGTAGCCTATAGGACGGTTGGAGGGGGAGCATTAACAGAGCAGACATCACAGACAGACAGCCAGGATGTGGGGGCAGGCTTTGATGCTGTTTGGGACAAAGCAAAGGTGTGAATTCGGCCGAGTGCTAAAAATGTTGTTTGGTGAGAAATCAATGGTTTCATAGCTGGGTGCTTTAGCTCTCAGGCACCCCCTATATTTCCGCCCCTGGATGGGACACATGCTGCCCTGGATCAGGCTGTCCACTCCTTTTGCCGTGCTGTCCTATTTCCTCCTATGGTACGTTCCCCCTTTCACACGCGGCAACGCAGCCTGGTACCTGGTTACCTGGCTAACCCTAACCCTGGCTCTGCATGTATTTTTCACCCCGCCTGCAGTTCCAGCTTTGGCCACCATCGCTTGTGGTTCAAGTCTAACCCTGGGTTCTGGGGGCTTGCTCCCAGATAGCTTTGCCCTTACCCACAATGCAACGCGAGATATCCAAGATGGCCCTATTTGCGAACTGGGTTATGAGGTGATGCTCCCATGAGGTGATGCTCCCATGTGATGCTCCCATGTGGTGATGCTCCCATGTGGGTGACACTCCCCCAATGTGGGTGACGCTCCCCCAATGTGGGTGACGCTCCCCCAATGTGGGTGGTGCTCCCCATGTGGTCGACAACTTCAAGGTGCATCACCCTGACTCTGCTGGCCACGAGGCCATCTTCTTCTCGTTGTTCAGCTTCTCCACCAAACTGGCCTCAGGAGATTCCCAGGGCATTTCATCACTGACCTTAGACTTTGTTGGCTACCTACCACGAGGCTGCTCACAACCAGAGGCGAATTTAGCCGTGAAATTGTTGATCTCTGGAGCACCCATCGCCCTCATTTTAATTAGTTTTGCTAAACTTTATTAATATCATCTAACGAGGAACAGCTCCAGGAACTGCGGGACAACAAGGCCAAAAGTCCTCTGAACAGTCAGAGACCCTGCCAGAGGGCACCTTTCCTCTGTAGGTGTAAGCCTAAACCATTTGTCTTATTTATTTATTCTCTTCACCCATCTCCTTTGTGTGTGTGCCTGTGATGACACTGACTGACCTCCACTGGTCTCCCCCCAATCATCACAGTCTTCAGTGACTTCAGTGTCTGATTCAAGCTCAACTTCAACTTCACAGCAGTGTGAAGAGAGGTCTTAATCACCATCTTCACTTACCACTGGCTCCTCTGGTCTTTGACAAATAGATATTAATCAGGGGGTCCTTCAAAACATAAATGTTTGAGAAACGCTGCAGAAAAGCTCAAATAAGCAACTACCCTTCAGAAACGAGCCCAAAAACCCACAATTACCAATATTTACAAGTGACTTTAGAGAAAAACTAATAGCTTAAGTCGCTTATTGGTTGATCAACTCTTTTCACCACACTAAAACGTCTCACTTTTTCGATCTGAGTGATCGCCACTGTGGAGACAGGCAGCTGTCCTGTTGTGTTCCTGGTACATGATTCAACGCATTATAACAAGCGTGCTGACACAAAGTGAGTAGCAAACTTAGCCATTAAGAAGATACATTGATATTGTTGTGTTTACTGTTAGAAACACGTGTGCTTATGGGCGGTGCTGCGGCGGTGCTCAGCCAGGAGGGAGAACAATAGGCGAGCCGCGAGACCAATCGCAAGCACTCTATTTAAATACGTGGAAGAATGTTACACCCCCAAACAACCACGGAAAATGTCTTAAACAGAGCCATGTTTAAGATTTAATTTTAACCATTTAGTGAACCTAAAACGCCTATCTCTTGTTATAAAAACCTCCTACAACATTCAAACTGTTTTATTATGGCTAGAAACGAAAACCCCCCAAAAATAAAATCGAATGCATTTAGCTCTATTGTAGAAATCCATTACCCCCGAGTTGTGTCTGAAAACTCTGTGAGTGGTCACATATTGGTTGTGGTGTGTGGGGAGTAGATGGCATGATACTTTCTCAGTGATGTTACTAGGTTTTCAATGTAATGGGTCCCGGGACCCACAGGTGGTCATTCAAATGGGTCCCAGAAAAGTTTTATGAGTCCTCAATATAAAGTTTACGCGCGCAAAATGGCGTCGGACGTCGGTGGAATCAAAACATTGACGTTTCTATCGCCTGTTTAAGACTTTCTACGTGGATTTTATTTGTGTTAATGTAGCAGAATGGGCGTTCGTTCCCACAGTCCACTCTCCGCCCACTCGGCAGTGAGTGATTGCCACCAGTATATAGAATGCACCACTCCTCTCAGAGTCAGTCGTCTCTGCTCACCTGGTGCCACGCTCCTCATTGTGTGTTGCAAACACTGCAAACACTGCTTCTAAACGCTGGCCGTTGGGCTATATATATATATATCGCGGTGCTCCTGTCTTGTGCAATCCAGGTATGTCTCTCTGTCTTGCTGCTTAAACAATCGCCAGTATATGCTGCATAGTGAACTTGAACTTGACCATGACCGTTTGTTGTCTCTTAGCTTTGATGCTACCACGCTCGTCAATGAGCTCCGGCGCTTCTGTGCGGTGATTAAGAACACGCACATTAGGTAGGTTTATAGTCCTCCCTCTCCGCAGTATAGTTTCGTTTGGTGTCTGCACCAGACTGAACATGGGCTTTGTTTTATTATTCCAGTTTAGTAACAGCTATACCCGGGGGCCGCTGCGCGGACGGGACATCCGTGTCGGCCGCTGTTGTTTAAGTGGTGAGTTGTGCATCTCTCTGTTCCTGTTTCTGTGAACTTTATAGTATAATTAGTAAACTAACCAGGCCGCTTGTTGCCTGTTTCAGGGCCAGGGCAGCTGCTGCTTTGCGGACCTTGTACGGTTACCAGCCGTTAAGAAAAGCCCACGTCTGAATGATACCACATACCACTCTTCCTCCATTCATAAAAGTGTCGGCGGCGGCACGAAGACACGCCGGTTGTACAGCTGCTTATAGCCGTCCTACCCGGCGGTCCATCGCCCGGCTTTATGGCCAGCTTTATTGTTTGTTCTTTTGCTTTATGAGTTATTGTGTTGGATTTATTTAGTTTACTTTGTTTATTTTGGTTCATTCATTTTGATTTAATTACAACTAACCGGCACCAGGCCAATATATATATAGACGGCATTATTTAGTTTCAATAGGAAACAAGTCCTTATTGAAACTACTGTGAATCCATCATTTTAACACCTGTCTCTTCTATTATACAGGTCACGGTGCTGGGGCCTTACATGGGGACAGGGACGGCCGCCCAGGGTTGTGGTAATCCCCCCGTTTGCTGTGTTTGATTTACATTATTTTGTTTATATTTACTTTGCTGTGCTTTGTTGGAGAGCCACTTCCCTGGGGCGGTTGCCCTGTACCCATTCCCCTTGCCCTTTGCACCTGGCCCATAGATAGACACACACAAGTGTTTTATTGTTGATTGCATTAGTAGCCTATACACTGTTCTTCTTTTAAATCTATTACCAGTATTATCATTACAGTGACTAAAGGAAATGGTGATGATATGATATACTGACTATAAAAGAAATGATGATGATATGATATACTGACTATAAAAGAAATGATGATGATATGATATACTGAATACTTTAACCTGCCTAACTTATAATAAAAAGCCTGTTTTATACTTTGGTTAATTACGTTTCTGCCTTGATTCTTAATGTAAAACGAACTTGTGTGTCCTGCAACTTGAAGTATTTGAATTAGATAATAGAACTATTTCCGGTGGCGTAATTCCACTGGTGGCGTTGTCTGGCAGCTACACTAAAATATACCACTATGCCACATTTGACGTACGTCGGCAGGATTTACTGACAAGGCAGAAACGTTTTTTGTTTTTTTTCTCGTTTTCCTATGTTGTATCATTTGTTTTGTTAGTCCAGTGACTTAGTTAGATTTTTTTTGGGTCTGATAGTCCAGTGACTAAAAAAAAAAAAAAAAAAAAAGTGGAGGGAAGAGTTGTGGTTTGTATATTAACTGGTATTTTGTTCTCTTTAAGCAAAGCAGCAGTTGTCCGTGGACGTGAGGACCCGTGGGTCTCTATACCAATTCCCTGGTTTCTGCAGTGGGACCTGGTTTGTGTACATCTCAATCCGGTCGTAAGTCTAAATTTCATTGCCGCTATGGATGCCGAGCTGGCTGAGCTCAGGGAGCTGGTAGCGCAGCTCAGAGCGGATAATGGTTCATTGAGGCAGGAACAGAGAGATGCACAGCTGGGTAATATTGTCTCCGTTGACGTGGTGGCCCCGCCTCCTTCTGCACCTTTGGGTGGTGCTGGTGCTATTGCACCTGAAAGATTGGTCTTTGTGCCGCGAGATAGGAAGTGCCCGTATTTCAGTGGCAAGTCTGGTGTCAATATAAATGAATGGGTGGAAGAGGCACAGGCTTGTATGCGGGCTCGCTGTCTTTTGGCCATTGATCAAGCTTTCTTTTTATTTGACCACCTAGAAGGGGAGGCTAGAGAGGAGATAAAATATCGCCCTACTGTGGAGAGGGAGGACCCCAATAAAATTATTGCCATTCTTAGAGATCTATACGGGTGTTCACAGTCCTATGTAGCATTGCAGGAGGCATTTTTCTGCAGAAAGCAGCAAGACGGGGAGACATTGCAGGAATTCTCACTCGCTCTAATGAGCTTGATGGCGAGAGTCAAACAGCGTGCACCTGACCGCATGTCTAATGCGGAGGTCCTCTTGCGTGATCAGTTCACTGAGCACGTCTTAGACAGCTCCCTTCGACGGGAGCTTAAGCAGTTAGTACGTCGTTGTCCAACTAGTACTTTGTTAGAGGTTCGTGAGGAAGCGATTCGGTGGGAGCGAGAGGGTAGACCAGGGGCTGCAAGGGGTCGCAGCTTTTCTGTTCCTTCGGCACATGGCATCCAGTATGCCGTTCACAGTGAGCCACGCTCTTCGGGCAGTGACTCACCACAACGATCAGAGTTTACAGAGTTGAAAGAGATGCTTAAAAAACAGCAGGAGCAGCTAAACCAGCTCACACAGACAGTGGCACTCTTACATGGCACTCAACAGCCTAGTCATCCAGTGGCACTCTTACACGGCACTCAACAGCCTAGTCATCCACCCAGTGGACCGACAATATGTAGGAGGTGTCAGCAGCCAGGTCATTGGGCCAGGGAGTGTAGGTCCCAATGGCGCCCCCCCTATCCTCAGCCTCCACCAATGGGTGGTAGGCAGTCTCACCATCGTGAACCGGCGGAAAACTAGCACCCTCCGAACTGCAGAGCCACAGTTTGGGTGGGGACTCTATCGGCTCTGGAGTTCTTACTGATGCAGGTACGATCTCGAGTTTGATGTCATCTTGCCCCCATTTGGATGTTTCCATGGGTGGAGTACTTGTTCCTTGTTTGATTGACACTGGGTCCATGGTGTCTACCATGACTGAGTCCTTCTTTCTTCAGCATTTCGAACCATGGGGTCAGGATTGTCTTCGGTCTTGCCACTGGTTGCGGTTGAGCGCGGCTAATGGCCTTCCCATCCCATATGTGGGTTACCTGGAGCTTGATGTGGAGCTGTGTGGGAAGTCCGTGCCGAAGTGTGGGGTGCTAATCGTCAAAGATCCCCCAACTACTCTTACTACTCAGGCACCTGGGGTCCTCGGCATGAATGTCCTGGTTCGGCGCTATAGGGAGCTCTTTGGACAGCATGGGGCAGCTCTCTTCAAAACGCGGTCTGTATTGGAGGCCCCCAGTCCCATTGTTGCGGCTTTGCAGCAATGCCATAGGGCTGAAACTCAACCTCCGGTGGTTGGCTTAGGGAGGGTTAAGGTTCGTGGTAGGCGTGCGTGCCGCATCCCTGGGGGCACCATGAAACTGGTGGCTGCAACATGCGCAGAGCAGAACTCTCCCACCTCCGTTCTCTTTGAGCCCCCTGAATCAGGGTTACCTGGTGGCTTGTTGGCCTCTCCAGCCTTGCTTACTGTCACTCGGGGCACAGCCTACGTTCCAGTGGTTAATGTCGGGACCAGAGATGTGTTGCTTTACCCACGGACCATCTTGGGCAACTGGAGTAATACTCAAGTGGTCACCTTACCTTCTGGGGTTACTGAGGTTGGGTCAGTTACGGCTACTAGCTCTTCCCAGACTGTGTCTCCTTCCATACCCGACCAGATCGAGGCTCTTGACTTGGGTGCTCTTTCGAGCGAAGACCAGGGTCCGGCCAGGGACCTCCTTCGGAGGTACAGCGGAGTGTTTTCCACACACGAGGGAGACCTGGGGTGCACTGACCTGATCTGTCATGAGATCCCGCTTCTTGACGATGCTCCTGTTCGCCAGCGGTACCGGCGCATTCCTCCATCTGAGTATGAGGTAGCAAAGGCCCACATCAACCAGTTACTGGAATCGCACATAATCAGGGAGAGTAGCAGTCCGTATGCGTCCCCTATTGTGCTGGTAAAGAAGAAAGATGGTAGCCTCCGCATGTGTGTGGACTACCGGCGGCTTAATGCCAACACTAGGAAAGACGCATTTCCTTTGCCTCGTATTGAGGAATCCTTAGACTCTTTAGCTGGGGCACGCTGGTTCTCGGCCATGGATCTAGCCAGTGGCTATAACCAAGTCCCAGTTGCGGAGAAGGACCGGGCGAAGACTGCGTTTTGCACCCCATTCGGCCTCTTTGAGTGGAATCGGATGCCATTCGGGCTCTGCAACGCCCCTGGGACGTTTCAGCGGCTGATGCAGCGCTTGTTCGGAGATCAACAATGCCAGACCTTACTACTTTACCTCGACGATATTGTCATCTTTTCGTCCACTGTGGCCCAGCACTTGGAGCGGATGGAAGTTGTTCTTGGCCGACTGCAGCGGGAGGGCTTAAAGGCAAAGCTGTCGAAGTGTGCGTTCTTCCAACCTGAAGTTCATTACTTGGGCCATGTCATCTCCAGCAAGGGAGTCTCCACAGACCCCAGTAAGATCGAGGCTGTTGCTGACTGGCGTCAACCTGCTTCTGTGTCAGACCTACGTTCATTCTTGGGCTTTGCCAGCTACTACCGCCGTTTCGTGGAGGGGTTTGCCAAGATGGCGGCCCCTCTGCATGCCTTGGTAGCTGAGCTAGCAGGGACGAAGGCTAAGCGGGCTTCCAGTAGAACTTCCGGAAGAAGTTTTATGTCTTTATGGTCCGAGAAGTGCCAACGGAGCTTTGAGGCTCTGAAGGAGAAGCTTACATCAGCCCCTGTCCTCGCTTATGCCGACTTCTCACTCCCCTTTATTCTTGAAGTGGACGCCAGCCATAGCGGGTTGGGTGCTGTCCTTTCCCAGGAGCAAGAGGGCCAGGTGCGCCCAGTGGCTTTTGCAAGCCGTGGTCTCCGTCCCACCGAACGTAACATGTCCAATTACAGCTCCATGAAGTTGGAGTTTGTGGCACTCAAGTGGGCCATGACGGAGAAGTTCCGCGAATACTTACTGGGACATCGGTGCCTTGTCTATACGGACAACAATCCACTCGCTCATCTGTCTTCAGCCAAACTGGGCGCGATAGAGCAGCGTTGGGCCAGTGAACTGGCGCCCTTCGACTTTGAGATCAAGTATCGTTCGGGCAGGAGTAACCGGAATGCTGATGCGCTTTCCCGACAGCATCCGGTTGGGCCTACGGAACTGCAGGGCTTGGTTCCTGGTACAGCCATTCCCTCTGTGCTACAGCTGGCGGTGCCACCGGAGCTAGTAGCTACCCAGGCCACCATGACGGCCTTGCCTGGTCACAGCTTGTCGGACTTGAAGAGCTTGCAGACGGCGGATACAGTCATTCAAGAGGTTCTGGGGTACTGGAGGCATGGGACGCGTCCAAGCCTTATGGAACGCAAACGACTGTCCACTTCTGCGATGACACTACTTGCGCAATGGGACCGTTTTGTGGACAAAGAAGGGGTGCTCTACCGTAGGGTGTGCCGTCCAGATGGGCGCGAGGAGGTCTTCCAGCTGGTCTTGCCTGCTGTCCTGAGGGACAATGTCCTGACTCAACTACATCAGGATCACGGGCATCAGGGTGTCGAGCGCACCACTGAATTGGTGCGTCAGCGCTGCTACTGGCCAGGTATGTCCGCGGACATAGCCCGTTGGTGCCTGGAATGCGAGCGGTGTCAGGTGGCAAAGGACACTCGACCAGCAGCACGAAGCTTCATGGGTCATTTACTTGCTTCCCGGCCCAACGAGATTGTGGCCGTCGACTTTACCATCTTGGAACCTTCTCGGACAGGCGTGGAAAATGTCTTGGTCATAACAGATGTCTTCAGTAAATACACGCTGGCCATACCCACTAGAGACCAACGGGCCTCGACGGTCGCCCAAGTCCTAGTCAATGAGTGGTTCTACAGACTGGGTGTTCCTGGCCGTATCCATTCCGACCAGGGCCGGAACTTTGAAGCATCCCTCATCCAACAGTTATGTTTCTTGTACGGGATCCAGAAGTCTCGCACTACCCCGTACCACCCACAGGGTAACGGGCAGTGTGAGCGATTTAATAGGACCTTACACAATCTCCTACGCACTCTGCCCTCCTCCCGTAAGAGGGACTGGGTGGACTGCCTTCCGCAGAAGCTCTTCTGCTACAATACCACTCCGCATCAGGCCACCGGGGAGACGCCTTACTATTTGATGTTTGGTCAGGAACCACGTCTACCGGTGGACTTCCTGCTCGGGAGAGTTCCAGAACCGGTAGCAGGTAGTGTAGATGGCTGGGTCACAGAGCATCAGACTCGTCTTCAGATAGCCTTCGAGGGGGCACAGGAACGGTTGAAGCTGGCGGCCAACCGCCGCAAAGCGCATCATGACCCCAAGGTCCGTGATCCATCCTTGGAGGAGGGACAGCTAGTTTACCTTCGTGACTTGGCCGTTAGAGGTCGCCACAAAATTCACGATCTGTGGCACTCTGAGGTGTTTAAGGTCATCCGAGCTCCACGGCCAGGCGGTGCTGTATACACGATCGCACCCTTGACGGAACCTAGTCGAGTGAAACATGTTCATCGCTCCCTCCTCAAACAACGGGTTGGGGGAGAGCCTCCCGTCAACAGCCCTCCAAGTAACCAGCGGATCGAGAGGTCATCGCCCTTGGTCGATGAAGACCAGAACGACGGTGATTGGTTTATTCTGAATTCAGAAATACCCCAGTCCCATCTGCCCTCGCCGGCTGCTCCACTTCCAGCAGGGGCTCCCCTGTGTCCTTCTGGCCAGCCCGATAACATCTTGGCTGAGCCTGATAACCCAGAAGAGCACTGTACAGTGCCGGTAGCTTCATCTTTAGGCCTATCTCCTTCTCGGTTGGATGAACCAAATGACAACCAAGATAATGATCGACAGGTGAGTCCAGAGCATGGGGAATCTTCTCATGGTGAGGTATTCCCCATTACTCTGGTGGCTCTTGAACCATCTGCGGTTCTACCTTTGAACCTCTACGTAGTAGAGTCTAATAGTGTAGAACCACTCCCTAGATCCTTGGAGGACATGGCTGGTAATAGTGAGGCTGCCCAAAGGAGGACTTTGAGGTCCACAGCGGGACAGCATTCCAACCCTTACCGTCTTCCACAGACAGTGGATAGAGGTCCCGCCCCTACTTCTGCGTCAGCATCAAATGCTGTCTCGGCATTATACAGACCCTGGAATTAGAGTATAGGTAAGTCATCGTCGGGACGACGATGCAGTTGTTGGGGGTGGATTGTAGCAGAATGGGCGTTCGTTCCCACAGTCCACTCTCCGCCCACTCGGCAGTGAGTGATTGCCACCAGTATATAGAATGCACCACTCCTCTCAGAGTCAGTCGTCTCTGCTCACCTGGTGCCACGCTCCTCATTGTGTGTTGCAAACACTGCAAACACTGCTTCTAAACGCTGGCCGTTGGGCTATATATATATATATCGCGGTGCTCCTGTCTTGTGCAATCCAGGTATGTCTCTCTGTCTTGCTGCTTAAACAATCGCCAGTATATGCTGCATAGTGAACTTGAACTTGACCATGACCGTTTGTTGTCTCTTAGCTTTGATGCTACCACGCTCGTCAATGAGCTCCGGCGCTTCTGTGCGGTGATTAAGAACACGCACATTAGGTAGGTTTATAGTCCTCCCTCTCCGCAGTATAGTTTCGTTTGGTGTCTGCACCAGACTGAACATGGGCTTTGTTTTATTATTCCAGTTTAGTAACAGCTATACCCGGGGGCCGCTGCGCGGACGGGACATCCGTGTCGGCCGCTGTTGTTTAAGTGGTGAGTTGTGCATCTCTCTGTTCCTGTTTCTGTGAACTTTATAGTATAATTAGTAAACTAACCAGGCCGCTTGTTGCCTGTTTCAGGGCCAGGGCAGCTGCTGCTTTGCGGACCTTGTACGGTTACCAGCCGTTAAGAAAAGCCCACGTCTGAATGATACCACATACCACTCTTCCTCCATTCATAAAAGTGTCGGCGGCGGCACGAAGACACGCCGGTTGTACAGCTGCTTATAGCCGTCCTACCCGGCGGTCCATCGCCCGGCTTTATGGCCAGCTTTATTGTTTGTTCTTTTGCTTTATGAGTTATTGTGTTGGATTTATTTAGTTTACTTTGTTTATTTTGGTTCATTCATTTTGATTTAATTACAACTAACCGGCACCAGGCCAATATATATATAGACGGCATTATTTAGTTTCAATAGGAAACAAGTCCTTATTGAAACTACTGTGAATCCATCATTTTAACACCTGTCTCTTCTATTATACAGGTCACGGTGCTGGGGCCTTACATGGGGACAGGGACGGCCGCCCAGGGTTGTGGTAATCCCCCCGTTTGCTGTGTTTGATTTACATTATTTTGTTTATATTTACTTTGCTGTGCTTTGTTGGAGAGCCACTTCCCTGGGGCGGTTGCCCTGTACCCATTCCCCTTGCCCTTTGCACCTGGCCCATAGATAGACACACACAAGTGTTTTATTGTTGATTGCATTAGTAGCCTATACACTGTTCTTCTTTTAAATCTATTACCAGTATTATCATTACAGTGACTAAAGGAAATGGTGATGATATGATATACTGACTATAAAAGAAATGATGATGATATGATATACTGACTATAAAAGAAATGATGATGATATGATATACTGAATACTTTAACCTGCCTAACTTATAATAAAAAGCCTGTTTTATACTTTGGTTAATTACGTTTCTGCCTTGATTCTTAATGTAAAACGAACTTGTGTGTCCTGCAACTTGAAGTATTTGAATTAGATAATAGAACTATTTCCGGTGGCGTAATTCCACTGGTGGCGTTGTCTGGCAGCTACACTAAAATATACCACTATGCCACATTAACGTAGGGTAAAGTAGGATGCTTTCACCCATGAACAATGGTGGTGTCTGTGGAATTTCTTATTTTTTTTCTTTTACCGCGACGCGGTAAATTATTTTAACATGGACTCCAATGGAGGCGCATCCCCGGGACCCCAGGACCATGACATGAATGAGTCCCTGGGTGACTTCAATGAGTTTTTGATGCGGGATGCGCACTTAATGACATCACTGCTTTCTGGATTGAGGTGATTCGCTCTTGTGAACATTTGGAGAGTATCAGGATAAAGCAAATAAAACTCTTTGCTTTGGTAATGAGTGTTACCGTAGATGCAAGGCAGGACCCGGTTGCATTTTCCCAGTGATCTGGCGGCTCTCTCTGTCTTCCACAGATGCCTAGGAAGAGCTGTGTGCAGTGTGTGGTGTTGAAGTGGCGCTGTCCATCCTGGCTGTTCCTCCCCCGTTCTAACTGTCTGGTTTTATCTGTTTTATGCTTTTATTTCTTTTGTAGTTAGAGGGCCCTTTTAGTTAGGTTGTTTTTATTGTTAGATGCCCATGTACATTTTAGGGTAATACAATTGTATTCATCATTTTGACAAAGCTGACTGTTTTAAGTTATTGCCTTTTAATTTAACAAGTTGTCCCAAATAACCTATGTTGACTTTTTACATTTTTAGTCTTTAATAAGTGAGGATCAGACCTCCCAAAGGTGGAGTTCAGCCAGTTTTTTGATTATTTTAAGTTAAAGCACTTTTACATAATTATAAAGTGCCACACATAGCCTACTGTATACTCACTTGAAACATCTTTAGCTTATTACTACATTTATAAACTGCACATACTTGTTCAATACGCTGTATATAATCTTAAAATATGCTCCTACTGGGGGGTAAACTGTACAATAATACAATATGCATTGCCCATGCACGCTTTACTGTAAACTATTCATTGCACGTTATTTTTCATAATGGTGAAGTAGCCTATGTTTTTACCGACTTAAAAATAAGAATCTGTATTGTGATGTTTCTTAGATCTTTACTTTACTTTATTTGTTTATTTAGACGGGACAATGCATATTAATGAACACTACATGAATGCAATGTAAATAAGCCGGAATTAGCAAGAATGCTAAATTTCATCCGTAGTCCCCACATGAAGACAAAACAATACATACCAACAAACAGTAACCCTACATTAGGAGAGGGCGCCTAAGAACATACATACAAATACTATTTTTCCTGAACCAAGAAAAAAAAAAAAACAACAACAAAACAACACATATTACTAACAGTACCCTACATTAAAAAAGGATAGTTAAAAATATACATACATGGCATGAGCTGTACTCTTAGAACTATACATGGTCACAGGTTTGATTGTCAACTAACCATTTTTTTAGATTGAACTTGAAATTAAGTTAAGTGGTCATGATGGTGAAAGGAAGGTATCATGTATGCCAATCTGTGCACACACAGACTAAAACATTAATATGTAAAACATAATAAAGCCCAGTGAATCAAAACACCGTCTAACTTCAGTCAAAGATCTTTAATATACGAAGATAGTGCAACCTCGTTGGATCCACTAGAGTGCGACATGGTACAAAAGGACCCGTCCTGTTTACTGCAGCGCTACAGAGTGTGTTTCTTTTACTTGCAGCATAAATATTATAATCTATATTTATTCATAGGTGAGGACTGAGGAGGCATTTTATATGAGATACATAAAGTGTGCGGTTCCTGTGGAAATAAGCCGTAGAGCTTTCTAGGATCTCCTTTTAGTTGAGATTTGTGCTGTCATGAAACTGTACTTTTTTCTATTGCAAACTTCTAATAAATTATTCAATTAATCAATTAATGTTAATGTATTGTTTCTTTTTCAGTATCGGGTGATGTTGAGTAACATGCAAATATTGAAATACAGTAACATACGATTGGTTTAAAGGATCGATGCCCCTCCCCCCAGAGCACCTGATTGGTTTATGTAGATATTGTAGACTCTGCAGGGGACAGACTGGTCAATGTTGCCATGTCCTCTTATTAAAAGCGACTTTGGGCTTGTTCTCCTACAAAGTTGCTCGTAAGTTGCTTTGAGCTTTATGGCCACATAAAACCATAATTTTAACACTTTCTTTACACTTTTTTGAAAAGAATCTTCCTCCAAGTATAATCATACCTGACAGTTATGTCGTGTGTGGGGGGTATTCACGGCACGGTCGGCACCCTATCTATGACCTATGAATGGCTTGTTTTCAGATTCAGATCTGGTTGCTTATTTCTCTCTCAAGATGTGGCAACAAATTGGTTACATACACAGTTGACAGCAGTGATACAAGGAGCGGCAGCTTCACGTGCTGTCTATTACTGACATCACCCATTCCTCACATATTACCAGTGTTCGCCAGCTTGCAGTGTTTTGTTTTAGAATTTGCATTTGTATTTATTTCTCTTTCTGACTGGGTCTCTTCACCAGCTGAGATGGACGCGTTCCTCTCAATGTTGTTCTCTTCGGAGGAAGAGGAGTTGCATGTTCTGGACTGCATGGCTTACCTGATGATGTTCATGGCAGTGTGCACGTTTTTCACCCTGCTTTTCGAGAACGTCCCTTATGGCCGATACGCGACCAGCAGGTACGGATTTCCAGTCAATGTCAAGTTCGCCTGGTTCATCCAGGAGCTGCCTGCCTTCTCTGTGCCCCTGTGTCTGCTTCTATGGACGACTCCTGCAAAAACCTCCCAGATGCCCAATCAGATATTGATAGCCATGTATTTCTGCCACTACATTCATAGGTAGGTGATTCACACATTTTATATAATGATGTCACTCAATGATTACGCTCTTGACCATGTCGCTATAAAGCTACACATTTTAAATAGGCTAGTCTTATAACACAGGCTATCCATGATATTGTTATTCAGAAGCGTGTCAGCCATGAATCATGATATCTGAAACGTGCTGTTCATTTTCTAATAAATATATTAAAATATTCAATTTGTTATTTATCTATTAATGTGATTTATTTCTATTTGATTTATTTGATTTGCACAACAGGATATACATATGTGAGCCCTCACACATAGTAGGTCTATACTAGTTCTTTCCTAAAGATGACCGATAGTTGTTGTGGCAGTGAGGTAAGAAACCCTAGGAGGACTGCTCCTTAAAGGGGAAACCACCCATTTTCAATATTGAACTATGTCATTAATATACCTAAGAAAAGTTCCCCCCTTCGGTGTTGCCTAGAACTGGAGGATTGATTTTGGGGTTTGTATTGTAAATCACAACGCTGTGATGTCATCACTGTGGCGCTTACATTATACACAATTTGAATGTAAAGAAACAAGAATAAACAAGATGGTTTGTGTCTTGACTTGACCTGATCTCTTACCTTACTGCTATGACACCTTAATTTCCCTCTGTGGGGATCGATAAAGGTTTATCTTATCTTATTGTATCGGGTCGTTCCCCAGGTCCCTCATCTATCCATTTTTAATCAGAGGCGGTAAGGCGACACCCTTTGCATCCTTCGCCCTGGCCTTCGTGTTCTGCGTCTACAATGGCTACATGCAGATCAGATACCTGAGCCAATATGCTGCGTACCCGGCAGACTGGGTTACACACCCCTGCTTCATTGGAGGTAAGTGACACCTGTCACAGGTCGTTGGTGTTGTCATCTCCTCTTTCTGAGACAGTGCAGCCTTTGATGACAGTGGCCTTTGATGAAGTGCAGTAATGGAAATACTGATGAATACGGTGGGAAAAGGGTAGGGGCGCCCACTGGCCTAGCGGTCCAGTTTAGGCTTTAATTCATCCTGAGACAGTGCGCCATGGGTTCGAACCCCAATCCTGACGAGCTTTTCTGCGTGTCACTCCCTGTCTCTCTCCCCCTGTTTCCTGTCTCTCTACACACTGTGTACTATCAATGAAGGCAGAAAAGCCCAAGAAATATCTTAGACGGGCTCTAAAAAGTAAAAAATAAAATTACGACACCTCACTGGCGTTTCCTTGGTCAGTAAAGTGCTGTAATAATCATCTTTTTGTTTTCAGGATGTGGGCTGTGGCTGTTTGGTTGGCTGGTGAACGTCTATTCTGACCACATCCTGAGGAACCTGAGGAAGCCTGGGGAGACCGGTTATAAGGTTCCCAGAGGTGAGCTTTATTCATTTAGAACAGTGTTTCTCAAACTTTTACATTTCCCCTTAACTCCCCTTAACCCCTTAACAAATGGAACCAAATGAACCCTGACAGGTCCATTTGGTTCCATTTGTATACTGTCAGAGTTACAGACTTGTATGGGTCAATTTACACCCACATAAAGGAACCTAGAGAGTCCCTGGAATCCACTTTGAGAACCACTGATTTAGAACATTTCCAAACATTTTCCGCTATATTTTCTTAATGTGAAAATAGTAGATCTCTATGGCTATTTTCACTATATTTGAAATAGAGCTTATGGTTAATTCATAATGTCTTCCTAGAAATTGAAGTGGAGCCAAAAGGACAAAATATCTATTTGAAATGTAGCGGAATGCAGGTCATGTGCTTTAAAGACAAAATGCAAAAAAAGAAAGAAAGAAATGAAGTAGAAGTACAGCACTCAAGTAAATGTACTTAGTTACTGTTCGCCACAGGAGGTAAGGCAGCCAGCCTGTTAAATGGAAACATCAGCATGGAAGGTTTCTTTTACCACAGTGGAGATCTCTGAAGCCTAATTTATGCTTCGTCACGCGGCGCTGTCGCTCGCCAAAAATAAACGATTTCCAAGCTACAGTAACTGCTCAATGCATTGCATGTAGCCTTTCAGTGCTTCTGAAGGAATTTTCTGTTAAGAATGACTTATGCCTATTGGAGTTAAAATTCAGATATCTGATCCATTGTAGTTATGCATAAGGTCTTGTTAATCCTTTTCTCTATCAAAAATAGAGAAAATGATCCACAAGCTCACAATGCATCATGACACGTTGTTAAGACGCTAAATCGGCTATTGTCACTGCTTTTGCGTGACGCTGTTGTACGACGAAGTATAAAATGGGGCATTCTAGAAAATAAATGTGACATTTGGAACTACAGGTAGAGCTACAAGAAAGGCCACATGGTCATCAAAATCAGTGGGGTCTTAGCCTGTGGAAATATAAACTCGCTGAAATATACATTCATTGAGTTTCATGGCAATAAGCCAGGCATTACATTTTGGGGCAGGGTTTGCACTTTGCTTTTATTATTCACTCTGCAATATCACATGTTCGTGTAGAATCTGATAAACATGCGTAGAATTGCTCATTCTTAACATGCCAAACCTGATTATGCAGTCAGAAATGTCTACGTAAAGAGAACGGTACCCATGAATGCACACTTGTTGCGTAATAATGTCCATTATTGAATTATCGGTCCATTGCCTGGACTTCTCTTGTTTCCAATTTGTTGTTTCACAAGATCTGGGCCATGCTGAGCTCCACACCCCAGGTCTCAGTTTTCCAATTCAAATGGGAAATCGTTAAGTTGACAGCCGACCTGTACATGCAGTCAAATTAGATCAATGTTCTAACCACTGCCTCATGGAATTACATTATAATACAGGATCACCGCTTGGTCTCTCTGACCACTGAATACATACACGAGTGAATGATAAAGACTATCAACTATCTTGCTGCGTTGACTCTGATGTGTGAAAGGATTTGGCTGGTGTGACAAGTGACTCAAATCACCATGTGCACGTGTGTTGGCAGGCATGGATGAGTGAGCGAGTTACAATTACTATATAATCCCCTGATCACAATTATATATTGAGAATTTTGGGCATTTACGGCACATCTTGTAGATCCACATTTTATTTGACTATTTTTGAAAGGATGTTGAAAGTAAATAAGTTGATATGGCCCGGGCTTTGTATATTTAAGTTATTCTTCATGTCTGCCCTGTGCCTCTATATTCATCGATGGTGTTGCAGTGGAGAGGGACAGTGACGTCAAGTTCCTTGATGCACACATCTCAGAGAAACTCAAAAGGGACACACAGACCAAGTGCATGGTAAAAAAGGATCAGCAACTCCTGCACTCCTGTCTCCCTCGCCTCCATCGCCTGAAGAAATTCAGCGCCTGGTATGGGAACTGCGCCGCCGTCCAACGGAAAGCCCTACAGAGGGTGGTGTGGAGGGCCCAGCACATTGTTGGAGTTAAGCCTCCTTCCCTCCTGGGAATATACGAAAAGCGGTGTGTAGCCAAAGCTGAGAGAATCATCAAGGACACTCCCCACCCTGGCCACAACCACAATATGCTTGCAAAGCCGGGCAAGCGATACAGATGTATCAAAAGTCATACCAACAGATTTCTGAACAGTTTTGTCCTGGCTACCAGCAGACTGTTGGACAAGCGCTGACCCCCTCCTGTTGCCAGGCTGTCCTGACGACACAGAATGGCTTTTTCTGTGTATACAAGACTGCAGGGTTTCTCCGCTGCTGCTACACTGGCACTGCCACTTTTATGTAGACACTGACATGTCTGATATCTGCTGCTAAACAATGTCTCACATGAGACTATACTGTACAACTATGCACATGGGTTTCTATATCTGTTGCTATTTTTTAAAGATTCTTTTGTGTGGCATTTATGCCTTTATTGATATATTTTTAAGTGAAGATGGATAGTTAAGAGTGTGTGAGAGACGGGTAGAGACTCACAGCAAAGGTCGTCTGGAACGGGACTCTAACCCGCAACTTTGGAGCCGAGGTGCCCGGACTGTCCCGGCCTCTGTTGCTATTATTTGTACTATTTATATTTTTTTACTATTACACTCCTTATGTATATGCTATTATTTGTATTACTATTATACTCCTTATATAATTTATTATGTCACTTACATATCTGACCTGTTTTCCCTGCGTCTTTATATCTCTCTATTCTTTTTCACTTTCTTGATAAATGGGAGCTTGTACGACAAAGAATTTCATCCACTGTTTTACACCTGAAAACTTGTGATACTAACATTCGTTCATTGAATACTTTATTAACATGTTTGATAACAGTACGGCAGTGGGCTATAGTAAAAAAAAAGCTATGATAAAAGAATAACAAAAAAAAGCACTGGAGGGTGCCTTGTTTCCATTATGGTCCATTGTACTCAATTCATTAACAAGACATACGCAATGCATTACATATCAGTATCAACACTAATAGCAGACATATATATATATTATTTACAGCACAGGGTGCCACTCCCTGTGTTGTTTGACTCTCAAGCAAATGCTGGTAGGGGATAGAATTATCATTATAGTTTTTAAGTGTGGATAGGGAATCGAGATGTTTATGTAAGAAAGTAGGTCGGAGAGGCTTATTGTCGGTGTCTGCCAGAGTGCAGTAGTCTATCCCCTTTTTGCATTGCGCTAGCTAGACCACTGGGAGATTTGCAACACCTACCTACAGCGCCCAAGCCAGCTACTCATACGCTGAGTTGGCGGTGCCCGGGCTTGAACCTATGACCTTGTGGTTGAAAGGCAAGTGCTGATAGAGCAATCCGGAAACCAAAATGTTTAATGGCTGTTGGTAGGGCATCAAGTCAAGAATCTGCACCTAGTTTAACCTCAAGACGGTCCTTTGAGCCATTCCTTTGAAGTGAGTTGCTTGTTGTAGGAAAGCATTCCACATTTTGGTGTCAGTTTTAGTAGAATGCATTTTCCCCCATGTTTGTGCCGAATTTAGGGGGAACAAGATCAGAGAAGTTGAAGTTTAGTTTGATGTTGTACATTTTTGGTTTTCAAAGCCTAAAAGGCACAAAGAAATGTCAAATGTATTTATTGGTTCCAATGTTCAATGCCCAAAATACAATTTAAAAATACATTAAATTAAGTTATTTGCAGTTATTTGTATAACAATTCATCGTCAACTAAAATGTCAGTATCGTGACAACCCTGTCCCCGAATGAACAAGAGCGCAAGAGAGAAAAAGGAAGAAGATTATTCCTAAAACAATGCAGTTGATGCTAATCCTGTCAGACAGCAGCCTGAGCATATGTCAGTACACGTCTTTTGCTTTTACAGTGGACAAACTTGTCAGTAGGGCCCGATTTTGCCTGATTTTTGTCCCTGATCGTGATTTTTGAGAGTTCCAGGCCACAGATCTTTTGACCAATATTTTGTATAAGTGCAAAATCTTGAAATCAATTTAAAAAACGTGGGTTTGATTGAAGATTCTATTTGAGAATATTTAACTTATAAGCAAACGAATAAATACAAGAAGCACCTTTCATAGATAAACCTTTCAGTCAAGTTTGTACAGTATATTAAACTTCACTATATGAAAAGAACATTTAACTTGAATTTACAATACAAGCAAACAAGTAAACCACTAAAACCCTATTCTGAATGTTTGAATATTTTTAGTCCATGTTTTTTTAAACAAATATAAGATAAATTAAAGGAGCTCAAAAAAGAGTTTGCTCAGACGGTCACTATGACATTAGCAACTTGAGCCTCCAGTGAACTTGTGCCTTGTAATGAGCCTGTTGATACTGTCTGCCTCGAGGCCTTGTGGAAATAGCAGGCCAGGCTGTGGAGGAAGCTTTTAGCTGAGTTTACTCCAAATGAACTTCCAGGCATGTCTGGAATCTTCTCAGCCAAGAATCTGACATTTTCACAGAGGCTAAGGCGCTACTGTGCACATGGCCTGTTGTCAAAAAGGGAATGTTCACCAGCCATCTATGGTCAGTGAGAGGAAGCTACCGTGTTTACGCATTTTAACGTTGTCTTTCACCACTTGCACTTTGTCGACAACTGGATTGGGGTCTACTGATTTGCTGTTTACAGATTTATTGGACTAAAAGATGAATTCAACATGATGAAAGTCCACCATTTCCACCAATTCATTCTCTTACACAATGAAATGTCTGTGAAATGATTTCCTGACGTAACAGAAATGATTGGCATACCTGATCTAATCTCATTGCATTCCACCTGTAGGCGGTGTGTTTGAGTATGTGTCTGGAGCCAACTTCTTTGGAGAGATAACAGAGTGGGCGGGCTTTGCTCTGGCTGGCTACTCTGTCCACAGTGCAGCCTTCTCCATCTTCACCACTGTGGTTCTGTCCAGCAGAGCTGTGGCCCATCACAAGTAAGAATAACATCAATGAAACGCACGCACGCACGCACGCACACACACACACACACACACACACACACACACACACACACACACAGGGTTCAATTTGGTGCTTTTGATTCCCCACTGATTAATCTTTACCACCGGTGAGGTGACCCCTCCTTCTGGTCAGACTGAATTAAATACATGCATTTCCTTTTGGGCAATGTAGACTGTCTGATATGTTTCATATTTATGTTTGATAACATCACAATTCAGCAATTCAATCACTTAAACCCTAGTCTTAGGCGCCGTTCAGATGGAGACGGTTTCTAGAGAAAATGTTAAAAGAAAATGTCAGATATGACGTCCGTTTAGACGACAACAGCGTTTTCGGGGGTTGAATCCACAACAATGTGAAACCACCTTTCGGAGTGGAAATCTTTGAAAACGCCCTGCCTCGCGTTTCCATGTAATTCGCAAAACATGTGATGTCATGGCTCAAGTTGGGTCACGATGCAGAGCTGCGGAGCCACGCTGAATGTCAACAATGCGAGCGCGACAGCTTTGACAGCTGAGGTAGAACGGAAGTGCATCACTGGCAAGCCCCCAAGCTTGGTGCTCAACACTTCCGCAAAATTGGCCTACTTTTCGGTGCCAATCGAGGTACTTCCAGAAGTCTTCCGGGTGCAAACAGATTTACACGATCACAACTTGTCACAATGTGACATGTTCACTATTTCTCATACACCCACGCACGTTTGCAAAGAATACATGGACTGCTTTGAACAACATGCTTTTTGTGTCAAATGCAACAAAATGTTGTTTCCCTGTTTGTCTCTCCCTCTCTTCATCTGTCTCTCTTTATCTCTCTCTGTCTAGGTGGTACCTTGAAAAGTTTGAGGACTACCCGAAATCGAGGAAAGCTTTGATACCATTTCTCTTCTGAAGAACCACAACATGCCTGGCAGCTAGAAACGTTCCTGTGTTTGGCAGTAAAGGGTTTGTTGACATGAACTGGATAGAACAAACCTCTTCTAATACAGAAGCACTTTTATGTATCTGCATCAGATTGCAAAAAGGGGCCAATACCTAATATGAAAAGATTTCATCTGAACTGTGAGCAAACAACTGTTGAATGCTATCTAAAGGAGCTTTGAATTGTGTCCATGACTTTGATCATTCTTTTCACACTGGACTAAGTAACCTCCATATGCTCAGAATGAATGTAACCGTTCGCATTGACTGCCTTTTGTGTTTCGGCAGACATGGGGAAATATGATAACGACCTCCCACCCGTAATACTTCGCTTTTATATGGTGCTGCACCGGCAATAAAGGGTTCCCAGCATTTTAACAGCTCTGGTGATTTGCATATTCTCTAGAGAGGAATATGTGACTTGAATACAGAACAGTCCGGTGAGGTTTCCATCAGTTCTCTGGATTCATCCCTTTCTGACAGCTGAGGCAGTTTTCAACCTCTTCGGCATGGAGCCTTCATACAATTTAAAGTCCATAGACATTGAATAACAGCGGTTATATCTACCAAGACATCTAGTACTGAGGGAGGGACTCAGAGGGAGGTGCAGAGAGAGAGAGAGGGGGGGGGGGGGGGGGGGGTGTAAGAGAGGAGAAGTACTGTTGTGTGCAGGGGCAGCTGAAATGGGAAATCAAATGGAGATCAAGCATTGGCTCTCAATAACTCATCCATGCCTGAAATGAGGTGTGTGTGTGTGTGTGTGTGTGTGTGTGTGTGTGTGTGTGTGTGTGTGTGTGTGTGTGTGTGTGTGTGTGTGTGTGTGTGTGTGTGTGTGTGTGTGTGTGTGTGTGTGTGTGTGTGTGTGTGTGTGTGTGTGTGTGTGTGTGTGTGTGTGTGTGTGTGTGTGTGTGTGTGTGTGTGTGTGTGTGTGTGTGTGTGTGTGTGTGGAGAAATGTGGACTAATCAGTGGAGAGAGCTACTGTGCAGGGTGAAGAGAAAGGATGATAGGCGAAAGATAAATAGGGGAGTGTGGGGTTAAATTATGAAAGTGTGTCAGGGGGTGATATTAAAATGAAGGAAGCCATGGTTTGTTAATAATTCGATGTGGGTAGAGAGTATGGCTGACAAAGGGCAAGACAGGGGTTGCATGCTAGATGCACAAAATTAACCTGGGAATATTCATCCTTTCATTTCTTCCTCCCTATGGGATATATTTCCCAATGTTAGCCACAACCTTAAGTCATGTCGTCATATCTCAAAGACTAAACTTGAACTTGGACAAAATTAGTTTTTAAATGGAGTATTTAGACTGGTGATAAATAATAAATCTTCCCTTCAGTTTTACACATGGTGTTATGAATAAATTATAGGATTGCCATTTGTGCGTAATGCATGCATGCATGTGACGTGTACGAGAGAGGCACAGAGAGAAATCCCAGTCTGCATGTTGGAGGTCCATACATTCTCTGTTTCTTTATAGACACTCTTGGTAATAGCATTACTATGTTACATAGCTAGTATTTACTACAGCTGGCAGGCCTCTAGAATGTATAATGCCACCTCCATGCCAGCGACAATGGATTTCCTTTCCGTCTCATGGATAATGTGCCCAATGCACATGAACTTGCTGTTGATATTTTACTGTGACTGCTACCTCAACCTCACACAAATGTGGGGTTTAAACATGTTGCAACAAATTCAGCCTCATTGCCATTCAGGCCACACTCAATCTCAGCCAACTCCTCCCATTCTTAAATATGATCTGCTGCTGTTTGGTCTGCCCTTCGTGCACGACTTCCTCCATGTCAGTATGGAATATCTCTCTTATCTTTCTGTCTGTTTCCTCTCTCTTGCTGTTGATGTTGTTAGAGACATCATTCAGCAACAGTCCAGTGATAATCTGCACAAACACTGACAAAAGACAACGACCCTGGGAGCTACACACACTGCTTTTGATTTAAGAAAGGACCTGAGATTTATAATCTCGTCCTTTGCACCATGGACAAGGTCATGTTATTAAATCGGTGAACCTAGCTAAAGCAGGGCCACTCACAAGCCCTTGTTTCAGTAGGATGTATAGTACAGTATAAAGAAAGAGCCTTCATTTCCACAGGGGAGACAGTGATAGTGAGAGGGAACGGTGTACGCATGTGCGTGTGTGAGAGTGAGAACACTATCCTAGCTGACACGGTTGCTCTGGGGAGGGTTTTCCTCGACGCCGTCACATGCTGCACGCGAGGTAGGGGTGGGGGTGGAGCAGGGGGGATATTATGCAAGGGGTTCTCTCTCTCTCTGTCTGTCTTTCTTTCTACTTTATCACAGAAGGTGATGTTGGCTGGGCTAGTGCAGCTCCCAGCCTGCCGCCGGTTCCATCACAGCACTAATGGGCTGGAAGATGGCAGTTACCAGGGTTGATTGCATACACTGTCTGGAATGATCAACGCCTCCTGCTGTGTGTTACAACACTGACACTCCCGTGACTGCCTGAATCACAGAACACTGTACAACAGGGGTGCCCACACGTTTTTGACGTGAGATCTACTTTTAAAAAGACTAGCTCAACATAATCTACCCATCCAAAATGTTTTAGCTGAGGGCCTGAGGGGGGCTTTGGAATAGCAGCACTGGCGTAACATTTTAGACAAACACACTTACTGTAAGGGGGAAATACAGGGGGAAATGTCTTCATCCCATTCTGTATGGAAGTGGTAGGTTTTGGGGTTCTTTGTAATGCTACTGACTCTACTGCCTAGAAGCCATGAAGGGAGCTGACAGGCCCTTCTTGATGTCATATTGACATATTCTTTTTTATATTTTAATTATATATTTTAGAGGCATGTCATGTGGTCTACCTGCACACCCTTGGTGATGGTGATCTACTGGTACTGTAGATCACGATCTACCTTTTGGGCACCCCTGCTGTACAACAACACTGTACAACAACAGGATCCAGCACACTAGTGGTTCTCAACGTCGGGTCTGGGGACCCCCAGAGGTCCATTCAGGGATTCCAGGGGGTCCCCAGCTAAATGAGTGATAGTTAGTTAACCTTCTCCTTTATTATTACATTTTGATCAGTGTCACTGTTATCTCTATAAGTACCGCACATAGACTGAAAATGATTCAAATGACAGACCATATCTGACCATGTCCAACAAATTCTGGTAACATGGCAGTGGTTCGACCCTAACCCTAAACCCTAAGTCACCACACATTCTTTGATTTGGGTCCAAGAGATGAAAATGTTATCAGATGTGGGTCTGTGGCCTTATTGCATATCAAATTGGGGTCCCTGACTATAAAGGGGTTGAGACATCATGGTTTACGGTACACCATTGCTGCACAGGCATGGAGCAAATCCAGCCATCATGGCTGTAGAATTTAACTGCTATGCTGTCTAGTGTATGCAGAGGGGAGACAAAACACTAGATGCCCCCCACCCCCCTCTGCAGCATGGGACAGAGGTGCCTAATTTTTCAGTCTAATTAATTCTGTGCCACTTGCCATTTTGCTGTTTTGGTTTTAAGAAAATAAAACAAATACTCTACTGGACTACTCCACTACATCTCAAATCCAAATATTGTACTTTTACTCCACTACATATTTTGAGCAACATGTTTTGAACACTTTAATTACTACTTTGTAGATTTTGACATTCTGCACAATGAGTAGGTCTACTTTCTACTTTTGATACTTTAAGTGCATTTTGATACCAATACTTTTGTACTTTTAGGCAAATCTTTTAATACAGGAATTCTACTTGAAACAGACTTTTTTTTGATTGATTGAAGACTTTATTAGGAGTTTGCATAGGAAAAGGTACAGTTCATGACGGTACAGTTCACTGGTACAAGGTCTACTAAAAGGAGGAGATCCTAGAATGGGGGAATTGGCTTAACACTAAATTGGGTATATGGAGAAAATGTTTTCTTTTATTATCTTTTATGGGCAGGGTTTCTCTTCTTTATACTAAATTTGTACGTACCGTGATGGCCTCAGATCTCGTGCTAATTTGTACCAATGATTACTGTGATGGGAATGGGACTTGGGGAGTCATCAATATGTGTATGTACCTGCCTCATTATGACACTGTTGTACTTTAATAAAAAAAGATTTGAAAAGAAAAGACTAAGCTTATTTCCACAGGAAACCATTTAAGTATCTCATATTAACATTGAATGACAGACGAATAGAACAGACCTATTTCTAATTTGCATATTGATACTTTTACTTGAGTAAAATATGTTGAGTAGCTTTTCCACCATATGCCCCTCGCATAGGGCTGTTGTCCAAATAAATATTTGTAAAACGAAGTCCAAATATTTATATTGTGCAATGAATCAATTCGCCAGCTGAGAGAGCTAGAGGGACTGTGGGCTGAAGGAGTGGGCGGTGGACGGGGGTGTGTTCACACGACCATCATTTAAAAATCCCACTCTCTCTACACATGCGCATCGATTTGAAGAGAATACGCCATATTGAATTCCCGTAGGGAAATCTGCTAGCATTTTTTCAGCTAGCGGCGTCCAAGGGCCACTCTTATCAATGTGGTCCGGGTCGGTTTGATGTTTTAACACTTGTCTTTTTTTTGTCGTAACGCGGTTCGACCGGCAGCAAAGGGTCCTTTGGAGTCGCGCGGGGGTTTTGTAACATTGCAGCCGGTGGTGGGTCGGTGGTTTAGTCACCACGGGAGGAGGAAAAAAAGAAGTTGAATGGATCCGAGGGTCGCTTGGATTCAGCCCGAACAGAAAGGACCTGCGAACGCCTTGTGGATGCACGTCTGGGAGACGTCTCAGGGAGGACGGGCACTTCATCAGCAGCACCGTAACAATCAATGTCTCAACTATCCCGCACCGCTGGACGTTTTTAAACATGTCGCGGCGTCGGGAAGCGACAGCGGCAACCGGAACGTTATTCCTTCCGCTGCGTGTCTGAACGGCAGCGGCGCCGCCGTTCAGACACGCAGCGGCAGCGGCAGCCATCATCACCACAGCATCATCATGAACGGCAACGTTAACCACCACCACCACGGTGCCGCCGCTGCGATGCTGCCCTGCACCGCCGCCGGGAACTCTCTGACCCCGGCCCACGGCGGCACAGCGGCGGCGGGTCCCGGGGAAGGAGGAGGCAGAAACATGCCCCCGATCAAGAGCGGTTCCACCTCCTCCATGTCCTCCTCCTCATCCCAGGAATCCAGCGGAACGGACAGTCCATCGCCAAACTGCTTCTCGTTATTATTAGAAAGGACTATTGGCGGCGGCGGTGGAGGGGGACATGCATTCACCGGGACTAACATGAATCAGAACGGGGGAGGAGGAGGTGCCAACAATGTCTTTAACTTCAATGACAGCATCATGCACAATAATGTCAACCATTATCTCCAGCAGCAGCAGCAGCAGCAGCAGCAAGAGGGGCATCATCTTCATCATGATCATCATCACCACAGCACGCCGTTCACTTCTTCTTACACACAGCAGCAGATCTGTGGGATTAAGCGTCACCAGGTTCACCCCGATCCTACATCATCATCTGACGGGGCCGTCATAAATCACCACGGCCACCACCACCACCATCACCACCACCACCACCATCACCACCTCCTCCATCACCCGGGCAGGAGGAAAAGTAGCGAGAACAAGGCGAGCACGTATGGCATGAACTACCTGCTCAACGCAAACTGCACTACCAATGACAACTATAACGAGGAGACCACCCGATGGACCCCCTGGAAGACCAGGAACTACAACGCCGGTGTCCTCGGGTGAGAAGATCTGAAGTTGTGTCTTCAGTGTTTTATTTTTTAAATTTAATAGAGGAATCAGAATGTTGAGAAGAAGCTTGTAAGAGCATGAATTGATACTTTTGTGTCACGCAAGTGTGTGGCAAGATGGAAAGAGAATCCAGTGTCGACCTGAGTGGCATCGATACTTTTTGCATGTGGAAATGCAGTATTCTTATGTCTTCAAAGTCATTTAATGTCGGAAATGATTCATTTCTGTACAGCGAGTCGAGTACAAGCCAAGCACACGAGTGAAGCTGAATTTACTGTCACTTGCTAAAATAAAAGAGCTGTTCTACAAGCTAACAAGCAAGCTTAATGTAGGTCTATTTTGTTTGGCAAGCGACTGGCTATATAGTAGCTAACCCCAATTACACAGTTTGAGGTTAGCAACTGGCTTGGTAAGCTAATGTAGCTAAGTGACAGTGGTGGAAAAAGTACTCAAATCTTTTACTTAAGTAAAAGTATCAATACTGCAATGCAGTCTGAAATTCAAAATGTACTTGAGTAAAAGTACAAACCTATTGATATCAAAATGTGCTTAAAGTAGTAAAGTAGAAAGTACTCATTATGCAGAATGTCCCATGTCACAAGTTTTCAAATATTTGAAAAATGGCAGATCTTAGATTGGCTATATAAGGCTATATTTTGTTGTATTAATCAAAATCTGAAAAGTAACTAGTAGCCTAACTAAAGTTTTCAAATAATTGTAGTGGGAGTACAAGTAAAAATACCTCTATTGTACAGTACTTGAGTAAATGTACTCATCAGCCGGTACTGTCTGTGCTTTAGGTTAGGCGGCTAACATGAGCACAAAGCTAATTTCCCCCTTCAGATATATAATGTTCAGAAGCAGTAGGACAGTACTTTATAGTGGCCCCTCACACATTCAGAACCAGTGCATAACAGTTTGATAGAGGCCCTCTCCCTCACACCAGACTGAAATCTAGGGCAGGGGTCTTCAAAGTTTTCAGGCCAAGGACCCCTTGGTTGACAGAGAGATGAAACAGGGACCCCCACAACCTTGTCATAGATTCCATATCGTTTCATTGTTTGACAGCACAATCATCAGTGTATTTTGGATTCATGTCAATTTGTGTTTTCAGATATTTAACCACTTGAACTGTCAATACTTCTACCTCTACACCAAACCTCTTTGCTGAAAAGAGCCGATCTACAGCATTGTGAGCTTGTAGATCTGCTATTATTGGCTAAAGTTCTCAGAATTTGCTTAAGAATCAGGCTAAAAAGGAGATTGAATTCATTCTATCTATTTTTTTTTCTTTATCTGAGGACCCCCTTTTGAAGACCCTTGATTTAGTGACATTTGAGAACATGGAGGCCCTTGGCTGGCTGCACAGTGAAAACTTAAACATGCTTTATTTTGTATTGTCTTTATACACCAGGAGTGTAGTTTTGTGACAAGATAATTGTCCCACTGTCTGACATGTCTGCCCCGGTCCCTTGCCATTGTTTAATAATGAGGTTGATGAGTTTGTGTCAGAGGCTTCGGGTCATTAAAGGGTTAACTTGTGGGACCAGAACAGTTCATACAGTTCTTGGTATAATGTTGAGACAATCATGTGAGTCTTTCAGTACAACTGAAATGATCCACCAGGTTGTCAGACTTGTAAGTTTGCATTTGAGAATAAAGCCATAACTAATTTTATGTTATTACTCGAGCTCCAAAGCTGAATCTTAAGGACAGCATATATTACTTGATCTAAAAGAGCACAGACTTCAAACATGATGTAGTTCCACCCGGAAAGCTCTCTATTGTCATGGTTCGGTTCTGTAAATAATGTGAAATGTGCCCCAGGGCATGTTTTATGGTTCATTTTACATGTGTACCTCATAACTGTCACCAAAAAGGGCACGCTCTACCAGTGTTACTACACTTGGAATGTTACTACCAACCAAAGTAACTTGGCCTTTTGCAATGTGAAAAGCTGATTGGTTGGTTAGTTTGCTTGTATCCTTTTTAATTTAGCCAGTTTATACAGTTATTCATTGGAACTGTAATCATACACTCTATTCTTTAACACGTTAATAGTTCTATTTATCATCTTTTAACACGTTTAATAGCTCTATTTATCAAGTTTGGACAACGAGACTCACAAAAAGGAGAGAGAGGAAGTTCCAATGTGTTGCATGAACTTGTGATGTTTGTAATGGAGGTTTACACCCACCTGGGATTTCTTTCAGTGCAAGAATTTGGTGCTTGTCAGGAAAGCAGTGAATCTTTGAAACCGTAGGGGTTTTTAATAACCCCCTTCCCAGATCTTCATAATAATTCAAACTGGTTTGTCATACTAAAGGGACAAGGGTGCATTTCACCTCAACTAGGCAAATGCTTGTATTAAGTAGTACGTTTAGTAGTTTTATATTCCCATTTCTAGCCTGTGAATGTAATGTGGCTATCTAATCTTGTGCCACATGAGGGTGCCCTTGCAACCCGGGTTGCTTTGAAATCCCCTACCATATTCAGTCATGTTGCACTTTGTATTAGGAAAATAATAATAACTGAATAGCTGTGTGACACTGTGGTACATTGGCCTCATTGTAATGACTGCATGTCTTCCAGGGCAATTAGGAATTAATGAATTAATGAATTATGAATTGGTAATTGACGGTGACAGTAGGCAGTCTCCCTGCTCATGGGACACATTCCCAGATAAATGAATGGCCAGGGGGCTGAACAGAGATCCACTGTTCTTAGGCATCTGACTGGTCATAAATGTTTACATCATCCCATGCCCCTCTGCTGCCACACACGCAAAGACATGCCAACAATGAAAAATAAGTGGTGCTCACGGCTCAGGAACACTTCCGTTGTTGCTCTGGACCGTGGATTTAAAATCCCTGTTTTCTTTTTCTTCTCAAAGCGTAGTTTGACTTGTGTATGAAGGTTGATCTCCTCACAAGAATAGAAACATGGGGAAAACCAAGGAAAGTAAGGACCAACTCGGTTTTCAAGGGCAATGTTAGGGTACGTTTTAGAATTGGGTGTGAGGCCTGAATAAGGGTTAACGTTCAGACTTTGGTGAGGGGTAAGCTTAGGAGCTAGGAAATGAATGTAGTCCATTTGTGTGTGATAAGTAATAACCTTAATGACTTCTCTGTGCTCAGACTCCATGAAGAGGTGATGGACTTCTACAAGTTCATGTCTCCGAGGCCAGAGGAAGCAGCTATGAGGAAGGAGGTGGTCAACAGGATAGAGAATGTCATCAAGGAGCTGTGGCCTACTGCATCTGTAAGACAAACACACTCACGCTTGTACTGTAGATCGTCTATTTTCGCCAAATAAATCTTGTGGGGAGGGGGGGCTGTTGATGTATTCCACATCACAGCATACATGGCAGAAGTGCCTTCAAAAAGGTAAAAAAAAACTAAAACAAAAAACAGGTTATTCATATTCAATGTGATGGGGTCGAGGACAGCCATCTTCTTTTTTTTTTGGGGGGGGGGGGGGGGGGGGGGGCTTTTTGCCTTTATTGGATAGGACAGTAGACTGACAGGAAATGGGGGAGAGATGGGGAGTGACATGCGACAAAGGTCATCCGGATCGGGAATCGAACCGGCGACGCCGTCGGGCATCAATGCCTATGTGGCAATGCCTAAGTGGTAAGCACCTGGACCAGTAGACCAGTGGCCCCCCCGAGTACAACCATCTTGAGTATGAGTGACGCCATCTTCGGCTATGACAAATTCTGGCAATGTCAAAATATGTGGCAGAATCATGACTGGTTTTACAATAATAACAAACACTAGGCTGTTAAAACAAAACATACAAATAATTGTGAGGTTATGGTTTGTGTCAGTACAGATTGAACCTACTTTTTTATCAGAAAGAAATCTGCAGCAATTTTGATTTCATGTGTTAACTCCCGGGGAATCAAGCACTGTCTGCTGACCTAGAGTACATGCATGTAGTTTTGTGAAAAATGGGATTGACAACCCATGATTCCTTATCAAGTTGAGAGACATCAAAAAATGTTTTATTTCCATGTTGGCATTTGCTTAGCCTAAAAACTTGAAACCAGAATGAAATCAGAATAATTTGCTAACCTTCATGAAAGTGAAGAAATTACAATAAAGCAACTACAAAGCTGTCTTATTCACATAATACACCTGCAAATGCAAATAATTGTAAAAACGAGGGACATTTTCAGAGAAGTTAAGACTGTTGGAGTTTAACCATGAACTCGGTTTCCCTTGATTTTGACTTTGTCTTATATTTTCTTATTTTAGGTCCAGATCTTTGGCAGCTTCAGCACTGGTCTCTATCTTCCAACAAGGTAAGACCTTTACTAGTGTGTGATAGAACGTAGCCTGGCATGGCCTGACTAATATCACTGCGTAGATATTAGTCTGTAATCTCTGTATGGAACCTGCATTTCCAAGGGGCGGATTAAAAAAAATGTGTGGGACATACAGACAAAGCCAGATGTAGAAGTGGTTAGCACCGCTCAAAAGTGAAACTAGATCTACCGGTACAAGCTCTCAACGTGTGAGCTTGTAGATCAGCCACCACTGTCCAACCAGGTACAATGGTGAAGAATTTATGCTTCTCAATTATCAATTGACCTACATGAGCAAGATTTAAATGCTAAATATCGGTTTTGATTTTTTTTTTCTGTTAATTGCCCAGCTTTGTTTTTATGTAGAAACTTTGCTTTGCCCTCAGTGACATAGACCTGGTGGTGTTTGGGAAGTGGGAACGCCCCCCACTGCAGGACCTGGAGCAAGCCCTGCGGAAACACAACGTGGCTGAACCTTTCTCCATCAAAGTGTTAGACAAAGCCACAGTAAGTAGTTGCCTATGGAGTATGTGCTCCACTGATTGTCATCCATGTACTGTATGTTCAAAATAAGAATCTGAATCAACGTTATTGTCACATCACTGGTTTACAGGGGTTAAGAAGTGTGTGAAATTCCTTTTTTTTTGCGTAAGCTCTGTCATTTTGTTACTTTCCAGAAAGGAGGGAGAGCATGGAGAAAACAATATTAAATAAGCATGTCAAAGCGAACACAAAATAAACCTGAACATAAAATAAACCCAAGATATCTACATATATACACATAGTATAACGCCAGCAGATACAAACGTGGGAACACTTTCATGTTACCAAGGGGTACATGTTAAAATAAAGCATCAGCTCTTTGCATTCTTCAATTGAACCGCATTGTCTCTGTTCTGGGGCTAACGTTCAGATCTGCAAGTTCACGATCCATTATATTGTGACACGTGAGCTTGTAGATTGTAAAATAGCCAATGTTCAGCAAGGACTGAAGACATGTATTGTTGAGCAAAAACATTAGCAGGCCTCGTAGAGCCTGTGGGAATCCGCTCAACTAGGTATTGGGTTTAAGTGGTTCTAATAAAGGTGGGGAAGTTTTAATTCTAATTTATTTTTTCCAGGTGCCAATCATTAAGCTGACAGACCAGGAGACGGAGGTCAAGGTGGACATCAGTTTCAATGTGGAGACTGGAGTGAAGGCTGCAGACTTCATCAAAGACTACGTTAAGGTAGTGTTATCACAAGACAAAAATCGACGTAAAAGCATCAACCTGTGTGAATGAGGCTTTTTTTTAATGTGGAATATTCACAATGGCCTCTTAACTAATTGTGAACATTAATTTTAAAATATTGGATAACAAACTGGTGTTTAATACAAAAATATTCCCATATTCAGTATTCTTCAATGGGAGAATCCATTTTCCTGTTCCCTCACCTATTAAATGTTAAGTACTCTTACCTGTTTCAGCCAATCAAGCTGCTAACATCTGGCCACAATCTGGCTCTACCAACACCAGCTGTTGGCTATCTCATTTAACAAGTTTAGCAAATAACATTTAGTACCTTTTTTTTATATTTATCAGTGGTGCATTTAGCACAAATTAACATTTGACAAAATCTTAATTGCCCCCTATGACTAAAAGAAAAGTGCATGCATACTGAAAGCCACCAGAAACAGTGGAAGGAAAAGTACATGTTTGTGGAACTTGAGCTAGAGAAGCCAATGTGCCTGCTTTAGCAGAGGTCTGTTATTTGACCATTGAGCGACATTTTCATGCATTTAAATGTGGGACTCCAGAGACATTATATTCTTTTTCTCTCCAAGGGCTCAATTTCCCTATAATGACTGTCCCTTCCAGTAGAAGTGGTTAACATGTAAACATCAGTTGATCTTTGATAGGCACAACTTGAACATTTTTGGAGTGAGTATATGGCAGTTTGGGATCAGCACAGGAATTCAGCTTCTCTCACATGAATGCTAAAAACAAACCCTTGTTCCTTGCAGGCAAACATGAATTTTCCTATCATCCCATCGTTTTTCTCCCCTGCTCTTTCCCACTCCAAACAGTACAACTTTTTAAACCCGGAAACGCCTATATGTTGTAATAACTTTCAAGCCAGGAACACCTCTGTGTCACTTAACCGTAGCTATATAGTATATACTTATATATTGTAATGTATTGTTGCTATTGGGCAAAAACCTAATTTCCCTATTCTAACTTGTTTTTTGTTTTTTTTCATAAATGAATGCCCTACTTGATCATACTAAGCGCATTGCACGAAAGTAGCAGATACACAAGCTTGAAGCGTGGCACGAAGCTGAGCTTGTCAATCTGCTACTATCTGATATTGTTTAATTTGAATCCTGAAAAGTAACAGTTTTGGACAAGAGGTTTCCACCCGACAGAGACGATGTATTGTTTTAAAAGAAAAAAAATAATAATACAACTTCTGTTACTATTGTTAGTACTGTTGTCAATGCAGTAGCCATTGTTTATGGTTTATTGAAAAAGTGGAGGTATGGTAGAGCAGGGGTTCCCAAACTTTTTTGTTTCAGCGAGGCACCCCTACATTATAATTTTCACTCCCAGCACCTTTATATATTTATAGCATATCGTCGTTGTCGGGTGGAAACCTTGGATGTCCAAAACATTTCGATTTATATTTATCATCTAAAAGAATTACTAAACTAGTGAAAACGGCATGTTTTCACTAGTTTTGTGCGACGGTCTTGTGTGATGAAGCAGGGCTTTGCTTTACCAAAAGACGTACACATTTGAAACTTGGAGATAAAAGGTTTCTGCCCGACAGTGACAATATTTTAGTGATTATGTTGCGAGGAAACGTTGAGATAATAGCCATTTTGGTTAGAACTGAAAATTACTTTAAGTTTAAAATGATACTAAATATTTTTTAAAGTGTCCAAATAAATTGCAAACATTAGCAAATGATCTTGCGGCACCCCTGGACTGCCGTCGCGGCACCCCAGGGTGCCCCGTCACCCACTTTGAAAACCCCTGTGGTAGAGGGCACATGTCTGCTTCTTTTCACTTCCAACATTCTGAGTTCTATATGTATGTGTTACGGTGTTGAAGCACATACTCCAAACACTTATATCATATACTCCAAACACTTATAAAGGTCAACCGTCAACTTTGATATGCCAAGCTCCTTCGGGACTCCCAGAAGCTAATAACCACATACATGTCGTCTCTAGTATAAGCCACTCTGTCAGTGTTTTTTTCCTTCTTTTTTTTTTGGTCTAAACATTTTCCAGTGCAAACCCAAGAGCTGGTTGTAGTCCATCTGAAATTACAGTATATGCATGTCGTTGCTCGTTGTGACCGTGTAGGGCTGTAGGCCTAAGCTGTAGAAGGAAACACAACAATCTTGAGAAAAGTCGTGTCATGCCTCATTTACCTGCGCTAGTACTGTTGACACATGCAGATGGGAGACTAAATCCACTTTCTTAAACACAGAAATAGCCGCAAAACTGTCCATGCGTGTCAAAAGAGGGAATAATTAGTGATATATTATGACAGGCTTCCCAGATTTGTCAACCATCCCCCTTTAAAGGATTTGGAAAATTCCTACTTCAAAAGGACAAGCCATTGCAGTGTTCAAAGCCAGTAGACCTTTGTTTCATTTCCCAAATCAGCCTGGAATAGACTCCAATGACTTTGCTCGGAGCATTATGGTTGTGCTGCTAATGACCTTGTTATGATGAGAAACTGTCAACAATGTACTCCATTGAGATGATTTCCCCCCCCCCCCCCTGTAAATCACTTAAACCCTATATATATATATATCGTCGTTGTCGGGTGGAAAACTCGTATCTCCAAGTTTCAAATTTGTATGTTCTTTCGCAAAGTTAAGCACTGCTTCATCATACAAGGCCGTCGCACAAAAGTAGTGAAAACAGCAGATCTGTGTGCTTGTAGATCGGCTGTTTTCACTAGTTTAAATCATTTTTAAAATGATAAATGCAAAACGAACGGTTTTGGACATACAAGGTTTTCACCCGACAGCGACGATATACTTCATTGACCGGGTTCCCATATTGGTCTGTCTTTGGTCCCCTATTTTTCCCTTGACACCAAATCTCTTTGCTGAAAACAGCTGATCTGTTTGTGAGCTATTAGCTAGGCTTCATGTTGTTAAAGTCATTTACCAAATCGAGCCATAATCTCTGAACAGCACAGCAGTAGCAGCGGGTGAATGTCTTTATACCATTACCCTCACTCAGTTTTGAAGAACATCCTTTGTAATGATACAACCTTTGTAAAGCAGGAAGATAGAGCTTGTGCGGTAGGTTAAAGCAACAGTCCTTACCCAGAATTCGGACCCGGGTCTCCTGCATGAGACCATGTTTCTAAGGGCCAATCTCCACATGACTGTTGGAGATTATTATGCTTCAGGCAGTATTCTTGTCAACCTAGTAGGTGTCCTTCCTGACACCAGGGTCTACATTTCTCAATGGAAGAGTAAGGAGACCACCTCCAACCCCTGCAGATGTACAGATCCCTCAAGAAATAAAGAAAGAAAATATATAATATTGTGTATCGTGTAAGTATTTTCTTTGATATATTAAAAAAAAAAACTTTCATATATTCTAGATACTTGAGCATGCAGTGAAATATTCAAAACTTGTTTTAGTTTTATGACATACAGCTCATAAAAGAGTTGCTTGAAGTCCAGTGTGAAGTTTCTGCAGTCAGTGATGATTTGGGGTGCTATGGCATGTGCTGCTTTTTTACTTACTTTTTTTGAGAAACTCTACCATACGGATAGGATTTGTTTTTTTAAAATAAGTCCTGGATTGCAGCTATACGCTTCTATTTTGGACTGATATGTAGAGAGCTGACTGTGTACAACACAGACCACAGAGTGGAATTTCCCTTTTTAAAGGCAGACCCACCTCTGCCCTAGTCACAGCTGTAGTGACTAATGCAATGGTCGAATTCCAGTGCATTAATGTTCCAGGCAGCTGTCAAGAACACAGGATTTGCCTTTTTGTCTGGCGCATATTTGCATTCGAGTTTTCCTCTGAAATGCATGCCACAGCTTGACGCGCTATCTGAGCGGCCATGGGATCAGGTCGATGATGGTTGATGTTGTTGCATCCGAAGGGATCCTGCACAGTCTTGCCAATAAAGGTCGCTTCCCCTGCAGTCACAATAAGCTGTACCGCAGATATTCCAGCTTTCACTTGTTGTAGGACACTTATACTGACAGGGCACGTCATCTGTGACCTACAGTACAGTAGTACGCATACCTGGGGGTAATTCTACAATATTGCTCCAGATATATAAATGATGTTGTAGATGCAATTAACATTTCATCGCTGTCGGGCAGAAACCTTGTATCTCCACATTTCATCTTTTTAGGTTCTTTTCGTAAACAAATGCCTTATTTTATACGTCGTCATATGGAAATTGCAGATGATTTCTTTTAAAACACTTTCACCTATGAGTCACTCTGACATGACCAAAATAGTTTTAAAGTGGTTAAATTAATTAAAAGGAGCGTGTGACTAAATGATAAGAAAATGGGGGGGGGCTTTTAGTTTTTGACAAAAGGTTTCCACCCAACTGCGCAAATGATTTTTTCCACCCTGTTTTGGAAGCGAGATCACATGTGGAGCTGGGATGGACAGCTGCAGCTCGTTCCGCATAACCTTGTGATCATGAGGATTGCTTGATCTCTCCGCCAGTCCCGTGGACCCATATGGATTTCTATACATGTCATTAAAAGTCCCCAGAGCTCTTCAGTGACCCTCACTAAAGTTACACAAATAGGACCAGTAATTATACTCAACTGACCTCCTTTCACTTAGATTTCCACACTATCCTCACCCCCCATCTCTCTTTGCGTCTCTCCTTTGCACCACAGAAGTATCCAGTGCTGCCTTATCTCATCTTTGTTCTGAAGCAGTTTCTGCTGCAGAGAGACCTGAATGAAGTCTTCACCGGTGGCATCAGCTCCTACAGTCTCATTCTCATGGTCATCAGCTTCCTACAGGTAGGACGCACGTACACACACACACACACACACACACACACACACACACACACACACACACACACACACGCTCAATATGATCTATTTTAACTTAAACACTGGCATTCAAATTCTGGGGGCAAACAATGAAATTTAAAGGTTTAAGAATATTTAGTTAAAAACTAAGGGAGGTACTGCCTTGGCCTACTGGCAGCATGCACAAGACATTTGGTGTGGAACGGTCCAGCGGTTTGCAAGATAACTGACATACAGACAGACCCTCTTATAGACACACTGAAACACCTGAATGCAATGCTACTGTAGTCCATAGTCGTGCACTATAACCTGACCCATCCATCCCTTCCCTATTAGCGACACCCTCGCATCGATGCCAGGAGCGACCAGGCCAACCTGGGGGTCTTGCTCATAGAGTTCTTTGAGCTCTACGGACGCCATTTTAACTACTTGAAGACGGCCATCCGCATCAAGAACGGAGGAGCCTACGTGTCCAAGGAGGAGATGATGAAAGCCATGAACAACGGCTACCGGCCGTCCATGCTCTGCATAGAGGACCCACTGCTACCAGGTGTGTAATGCAGTTTGTGACTCCATCATATGATATAGTATATATACATTAGGTATTATTCATGGTAATTGGTCATATTGACCGACACTATCATTGTGACCATCAGGTCACAAGTTACTATGAAAAGCTCCACCGGCTGGCTGGCAGTCAGTCCGTCAGTCTGTACGTCACATCACACTTTTGGCCCTACTCTTATCTCCGGCACCGTTGCCCCTATCCATGCCAAACTTAGCACACACACTCCTTGGCTGGTAAACCACAACCTCCTCCCCTGATTTCTCACATGCCCTCTTCTAGCACCAACATGAGGTTGCTTTTTGCAGACATTATTGTGTATACATGCGACCTGACGGACGCTTATCTTCCGATTAGGGAGTCTTACTGGTATATTTATATGATGTGTATATAGCACCTTTTTATCCAAGGTGCTTTACAGAGATTGTGCATTACATTCACACACACACACACACACACACACACACACACACACACACACACACACACACACACACACACACACATTCATACACCGATAGTGGAGGAAACCATGCAAGTCACCAACCTGCTCTAGGCCCGCCGGCAGGACTCAATGGCTGAGGTGGCCGTCTGTGAGTAAGTTTGCGATCACTATGCAAATTTGTGTTTCGCATTTGTTTTGGAGAATTTGCCGGTCCACTGATGGGGATGGGGACGGGACCGGGAGCAACTATTGGTTCAGAGTCTTGCTCAAGGACTCTTCGACACAAATTCTGAAACCGGGATCATAACTCTGTGGGAGCCCCGGATCGAACTGGGAAGTGGGAACCCTCCGTGTTCTAAACCGGCAACTCTACCCCTGAGCCACATGCTCTGATGTCACTGTGATTTCAGGGGAACCACTCTAACAGAAAGGGTTTGCCGCTCTGACATCACGCTCGCTCTGGCTTCACTGTGATGTCACACCAACAGAATCCCTTTTATGCCCTTATGATGTCATCAATATCAAGCCCATATCTAACAGGACTTCGTATGGGAATGAAGTCTCATGATGACCCCTGGTACCTATATATATGGAGATCCATTTACTGTATAATATGGAGATATGCTGTGAGAGCCCAAGCATGCTTACTCAGTTATTCGTTATGAGAAAGTCCAATGATGTCTATGACATCTGACATCATACCCTTTTATGCCCATACATGGAGATCCCTGTCTGTAGAACCAGCCACACAGACAAGGGCTGTCTTGGACATCTGTCTTGGCCATATATGGATTGTTAGTGTGGTATGAGGCCGATGTGGCCTCCATGGGTAACTGGTCTGATATACATCACTGGCCAAATTGCCAAGAATTGGCATGACCGCGCCCTTTAGGGCGAGGTCGCATGTCGCCCTGAGGCGTCTTACTAGTTACTTCATGTACAAAGTTATACTCTTCTTGGCCCAGTCAGAATATCATGACATTTGGCCAGTTGTTGCTCCCTCTAGTGGGCAATTTGAGAATCCCTTACATAAAATGAAATTTCAAACACCAACACAAATCAGAATATTCAGGATGAGAAATGTTTTGATGTGTTTTAATGAAATGCACATGTTTTTATTTAGACCGCACAGTTTCATATTTCGAGCATGTAACATAACCTCTCAACAGATAAATGAGAACGAGATGAAATGAAGACAGCAGTAGCTAAAGCCTACTAATTGTGAATGCGCAGGATGTTGATATGCTGTTTTGTTTGTGTGTGTGTGTGTTGTCCAGGTAACGATGTAGGCAGGAGTTCATATGGGGCTATGCATGTCAAGCATGTGTTTGACTATGCCTACACCGTCTTGGGTCATGCTGTGTCGCCGCTTGCAAGGTCCTACCCAAACAACGACTCTGAGAGGTTAGACACACAAAGAAACCCCACGTGCATTTTTTATTTCATTCAAACATGCAGTGACAGATTCTGTCCTTGGACAAAAGATGTAGATATTGGCATCACAATGTATTGATATTATCAGATTTCGTTTGTGGTGTTTGGATTTATCCGTATCGCCCAGACCTAGTTTGATTTATTTTTTTATTGAGCAAAAAAGTTATAATATACTTGACTTTACACCCACAGCACCTTAGGGAGGATAATCAGATTGACCCAGGAAGTGATTGACTACCGGGAATGGATCATCAGGAAATGGGGAGGCAAGCACCTGGCACGCATGGAAAGCAGAGGTGAGACTCTTAAAACTTGAAACTTGCAAATCCTTTTGTGCCCTACCCTGAATTCAAACATGGGTTTCCGCATGAAACAACGGTTCTTTGCTAGATTTTTGTGGCCTGCAGTGTGCAGCGATGTGCAACTGTTTGTTCAGTGTCCTTACTTGTTGCCTTCCAGTTTCACTCGCCAAAGATCCCGAGTTGGAGCAGCAGGAGCCGGGCGGTTTGGTCGGGGTGGACGAGCAGCAGAGAGACTCGGGGTCCCCTCACAGCGCTGACTCGCCCATGTCCATCTCCAGTCCTCATCAGCACTCCTCAGCCTCCTCGGTGTCCTCACTCTCTGGTTCAGACAACGTAATGAAACACACACACACACACACACACACACACACACATACAGAGTATACGCTAAACCAGGGGTCTTCAATGTTTTCAGGCCAAGGACCCCTTAGTTGAGAGAGAGATGAAGCAGGGACCCACACAACCTTATCATAGATTCCATATAGTTTCATTGTTTGACAGCACGATCATCAGTATATTTTGGATTCATGTTAGTGTGGGTTTTCAGATATTTAACCACTTGAACCTCAATACTTAATAAACTTGACCTTTCAGTCTGCTCTTTTTCAAACACCAAACCTCTTTGCCAAAACTAGACGATCTGCAAGCTCACAACGCTTAGCAGTGCCTCGCAGCGCAAGGCGTTGTGAGCTTGTAGATCTGCTATTTTTGGCTAAAGTTGTCAGAATATGGACACTAGGGTTCTAGTGGTTAATATAAAAACTGAGAAAGTTTCTATCACACAAAGATTTGGAGGACCCCCTGTAGTAACTCTGATGACCCTCTAGGGCTCCCAGACCCCCTGTTGAAGACCCCTACGCTAAACAGTTTGTTTGTATACATTGTTTGTATTGTTTTTCCATCGTTATGATGATTGATTAATGTAGGAAAACTGTGAATCTACAAGTTCACAGCACTTGTTGTGCGCTTAGGCCATTTTCGGCATGTGAGAAATTATGAATTAGGCTAAGGCTTAAGCATGCTTGTAGAGATGAAGCTGTCAGTACTAATCCTTTCTTTCTTGCTTTCTTTTTGATGTCTCAGGACTCTGATTCCACACCTCCATGCCCTGTCGCGCCACCTCCCTTGCCTCAGTACCGGCCCTACCAACATCTGAGCCTGGCATTGCCTCCCGGCCTCACCATGAGCAAACCTGGCATGGGTGGCCCCCAATTCATCATTACTCCAGGTTCACAGGTAGGCACTGTAGCACCGAAACTATGGACAAGGCCTGGCCACAACCACCAGATATATTCTGTAATTTGGACCTATTATACTATTTTAATTATATAGTGTATTAATTATAGCTGTTGTCTATAGATTGATTGATTGATTGAATAATTTATTAGAAGTTTGCAATAGACAGTACAAATCAATGGTACAAGGTCAACTAAAATGAGATCCTAGAAAGCCGAGCCTTATTTCCACAGGAACCACACATAGATAAGCTTATTATGAAATACTTAAATTGTCAAAAGAGAATGTCTGTGCTTGCTTCCTAACTTCATTTACCATCTGTAAAGTTATTCTCCTGACAAGCCTGAGTAAATGTTTTACAGTCATTTCAGTTAGAAATGACGAAAATGAATCTGTTTCAGCAAATGCTGTTACAAATACTAGAGTATTGTCTTTAGTAACTGGGTAAATAAAAATAATTGCTGGCTGGGAAAAAAGGTTTTTCCCCACGCTTGACGTCAGAAAATGTAACCTGGTGTTCATTTTTGGAACACAGTACTTGTATGAATATGATGCGATCTAAGATTACCCTATGGGAAAACCAATACAAAGAATAACGTGACACAGGGTAGTGAGTGAGGTCAGGTACCTTTATAATCTTATACCTTATAATTTAAAACTAGACTTTAAGGCCCACTTTGCCGATTTTGAACCTTTTTTTTTAATATCTGTTTATTGCAAGAAACGCAGTTTATACTCAGAAACAGCAATGTCATTTTGTCACACTTCTATGTTCTCCTCATATTAGAGCAATGGGATTAAGACTCTACACCAAATTTCTTGGCCAGAAATAGCCGCTCTACAAGTTCACAACGCAACTCGCTATGACCTTGTATATCTGATATTTTCAACAAATGTTTGCTTAATTAATAGGACATAGGCTAGAGCTAGGGTTCAAGTGGTTAAGAAGCTAGCTGTATTCTACAGTGCTTGTATGGGACCAACTACTAGGGCAGCAACTGTCGATTATTTGTGATTTATTGTCTGGACTAATTGCTTTTTAATTTTTTTAACATTGAATCAACATGAAAACACACTAATGAATCGATGTTTTATAATCGCTTATAGATCACCTATTTTAGCACATTTTACGAAGTTTTGAATTTAATTATTAGAATTGACAATCGATCATTCTTTATAACCCATTAAATCTCTTGGGTCTAACTGTGTCTCCTTCCTTCCTTCCTTCCTTCCGGCCGTCAGGCTCACATGTCGCTGCCTGCTGGTCTGGCGCTGCACTCCCTGCCTGGCAGACAGGTGTGTATAGACACCGCCGGACTCCCCCCCTTCTTCCACATGCACCCCCAAGCTCATGCACATGCCCCCGCCCCCTCCTCCAGCCCCCAGCCTCCTCCTCCTCCTCCGCACAGCCCCCACTCCAGCCACACACACCTCCAGGTAGGCGCCGAATGGCCACTTAAAACTCATACACAACACACTTGTTCCTTTTTTTTACAAAGTCCCATTCCGATACACAATGTCTTTGATGAGGGAGCTCTGTTTAGGGTAGCAGCAGTACAATATGTTACAACTTACACACAGGGTTCCCACGGTCATGAAATTCCTGGAAATATTTTGAAATTGGAACATTTCCTGGAAATGGGTTAGGGTTAGTCAGGAGCAGTACAGACCTTAACCACACAAAATCATTCTGTAAATTACTAAAACGAGTTGAGGTGGTCTCGGTCAATATTTTTTCAGTGCGCGAGTGAACGTGAACGAGTGAATTGTTTACATTGTTCGCGTTAGTTAAGAAATATATATACGGTATACAGTATATATACAGGTATGTGTCGAATGCCATAATGAGTAATGCGCTATGCTGTAGGATGCTACGCCTTAAAATAATTCAATTAAAAAACATTAGATCTTTCTCCATCACATCCACAAGTCTTTTTTTTTTCAACATAAGTTTCACGGCAATCGAACACTGCGTTCATGATTTGAGGCATTTTGGTTCAAAACGAGCCACTCCTGCAAACTTTAAATGCCAATATTAGCCAATCAGAATGGAAACTTAATTCTGACTATAGCGATGATGTGTACCGATTGCGTGATCACTCACTCACTCACAACAGCTAAGCTACAATGAACAAAGAGGCTGGCTTGAAAGGTATAACAATGTATTTGTCTAAAACAGGGGTCTTCAACAGGGGGTCTGGGACCCCTAGGGGGTCTTCAGAGTTACTACTGGGGGTCCTCCAAATCTTCCAATCCTTTTTATATTAACAACTTGAACCCTAGTGTCCATATTCTGAGAATTGTAGCCAAAAATAGCATATCTACAAGCTCACAACATCTTGCGCTGCAAGGCGTTGTGAGCTTGTAGATCAGCTATTTTCAGCAAAGAGGTTTGTTGTAGAGGGAAAAAAGAGCAGAGTAAAATGTGTATTAGGTAATGATGGCTCAAGTGGTTATATTCATATTCAATCTTTATTTCAGACCCAGGAAGATCCATATCAGTCACAATACAATAAAACAATACAAGAACAAGAAATAAAAACAATACAAAAAACAAGTAATAAAAAAATCAAAATAAAATCACAGAGCACCAAGCCTACAAAATCAGTTTCTGACATACAGACATGTGCGCCAATGGTTCCACAGTCTAGATGAGAACCTGACAGCACTGCGTGTAGGGTCCGTTATAACAGCAATGATATCATTAACTGACTCAGATGCCCTACACATAAACCTGTACATAAGGTTGCGTAGTACAGCAGAGCAGGTGGGAACCCCCACACTGACAAACATCTGGCTCGCACTGGAGCTTCTCGGAGCTCTTAACAGCAGCCTCATACAGTCATTATAGGCCACTGTGAGACGTCTGATGCTGCCTTGTTTGTAGCGACACCAAAGCTGGGCAGTATACAGTGGTGTACAAAAGGATCTAAAAAGAGATATCTTCACAGGTACAGAGCACATGCTAAATTTGCGACACAGCATGTTGGCTTGGGCATACAGCTTCCGCCGCTGTCTATAGATGTCCTTGTCATCTGACAGGTCATTGGAGATAATATGACCCAAATAAGTAATCTCGCTACATACATTTAGGGTAGAGCCAGCTAGATTGAAGTCAGGGAAGGTAGATTGTCTGTCTTCCCTACTTCTGATAATCATGATTTTACTCTTTAAAATCTCTTTAAATATCTGTAAACTTAGAATGAATGAAACTTAGACATGAATCCAAAATACACTGATGATTGTGCTGTGACTGTTATACGATGAAACCATATGGAATCTATGAAAAGATTGTGGGGGTCCCTGCTTCATCTCTCTCTCAACTAAGGGGTCCATGGCCTGAAAACGTTGAAGACCCCTGGTCTAAAAGGTTACAAATATATTGTCTGCACGGTAGTTGTCATCCATAGTAAAGAAAAATCTTCCTTGTCGTGTCTTTCCCTCTCCGGCCCTCCTCCTCCTCCAGAACGGAGCCGCCAAGTTCAACGTGAAGGCCTTCCAGAACCCAGCGCTGATCAACAACGCCAGCACCGTCCTGGCCAACAACCGCAACGGACACATGTCATATGCGCACACGCAGTACAACCGCAACACCTGGCGCCGGAGCAGGAAGAGAGACAGCCTGCCTGTCAGCCTCAGCAGATAGAGAACGCTCCACATCCCCCCTCTTCCTCTTCCTCTCGGTCTGCTCATCCCGGCACCTCTTCATCCTGGGGGAGGACAATGGGCGCAGATGAGCCCATTAACAGAAAATAGCAGATCCAACAGCCCACAACGTGTCGCGGAGGGACGCATTGGTGAGCCAGATCTGCCGTTTTCAGGTTGCGACACTGTCGCACGACGAAGTATATACTATAAACCCAGGCTTATCAGAGACCAGCAGTGAACTCGCTCTTTATCTCTCGCAGGCTGCCTCCGTGTGAGAATACAGCCTTTACGCGTTTTCTCTCCTCTTCCCTTGTCTCCACCTTTCCGTTACCTCATTCTGTCCATCTCTGCATGTGTCTTTCGTTTGGGGTTTTTCTTTCACACCCTGTTTTTGTTTTGCATTTAGTTTTACTGGAGCAGGGCAGACGGGCACTCTGCCTGGCAGCATGGCCCGCCCAACGGATACCATCTCGGATTTGAGTTTGGTCTGTTACAGTTTTATGTCACTTGAGTTTACCATCGATTCCTTTTTTTCTTTTTCTTTTTTGCATTGTAATTAGTTTTTTCACTGTTATCATTTGGGACTGGTAGTGATTGTTAACTGTAAGGTGGGGAGCAACAAATCCGTGTTTGGTGTCCCGTAGGAATCCTATTCTGGTGAACTTGTCTCGACCATGTCTATGCTGTTCTCGAACCTGCGCAGCCAAGCTGCCTGTTCTTGACCGTCATAACGTATTTCCATTGTACTCACTTAAGGTCAAACGGTTTTTGATTTGTGCAATAGTGTTATTTTTTTTTCTTTTGTAAGTACAGTAAATGTTTATTTAACTTTGTGTGCATATGTAAAAACATTTTATATGCTTATTTTATTTTTGTAGAGTTATTTTTGTTAATTTTGCAGAGTTTACAGAACCCTTCTCCAGGCAGCACCTATGGAGATTGTTTATTGGCGGGCGAAGAGTGTGTGTGTGTGTGTGTGTGTGTCTGTCTGTCTGTCTGTGTGTGTATTGAATTTGCAAAGTGAGGTTGAGATGTCCCCCATGGACCACCCCCCTACCCCTCACGGATGTTGTATTTGGTGTCATAGGAAACGGGACAGTGGCAAATTGTTTTTTTTTTTTTTTTTTTTTTTTCTCATGGATCTACCTTCCCGTAACACCTCTTCTCTTGGTCTTTTGAAAACCACACGGCCTGAGGGCTTTTCTGTCCACAGCCTAGACGGTCGAAGGTATGCCTGGAGGGTGGCACAAGTGCTCAAATGAACCTTGGGATATCAGAACAGATGTAAATCTGCTTTATCCCACAAGAGGGAGGTCTTGTTCTAGTGTAGAAACTCCAGAGTGAACAGAGTGGTCGCAAAACTACTATAGTGTGTGTGTGTGTGTGTGTGTGTGTGTGTGTGTGTGTGTGTGTGTGTGTGTGTGTGTGTGTGTGTGTGTGTGTGTGTGTGTGTGTGTGTGTGTGTGTGTGTGTGCCACTTCTGTCAGACTGTACTATTAACATACCTTGTCAGGGGAGGTGTGGCAGAAAGTCTGCCATCATTGTCTTGGCATTTCTGTCTGTCCACTGTCAAAAACTGGAGGTGATTTTAACAATGAACGCAATCCAATCACAGGATTTTTAGTTTGTTTCTTTTTTTTTTAGCATGAGAGCCCAACTTCCTCAAACATGTCGTATGCTTGTGTGTCTTCATAAGTGTGTTTGTCTCCTTGTATTAAAGTGATGTATGAGGGCTTGGGCTTTTAGATGAAGAGACAGTAAAAAAAAAAAAAAAAAAAACTCACCTGAACTTGAAGCGCAAGAGTTAGAACCGGCAGTTGACACAAGCCCACTGATCCAGGATCAGAGAACTCGTGCCATGTTTTCAGGGGATGTGGTCATGGAGGTCTTGTCCCAGGTCACCACCTGAGGTTCAGCTCTTGCCTGTAGCTGTAAATCAGTGCAGAACAACACTAAGGTGCTTAACGATGAGGGTCTCTCCTTCATAGCAAGAGGACAAGAGGAGGGAGGGAGTCTTCCCCAAACCAAGGACCCTAGAGAAAGGGAATTATATTTTGATTCCGTTGTGGAATCTTGTGGATATTTGATTGCCAGGTACTTCCGCTTGTTGTTTGCAATGCCTTTCTTTGTGTTTACTTGGGGTGTGTGTACGTCATTTTTGCGGGCGCACAGTTTTAACAACACACACGCATTCATTACTCACAGATGGGACTGTCGAAGGCTGTGACATGCTGCACATGCCAGTGTTATTACTATGCAAGTGGATCTATTCTAATGAACGTATCACCTCTATTTCTGTTCCAGTGCTCTTCTTCTTTTTTTTTGGTCCAATGACAACCACTGCTTGTTTGGACTTGGAGTAATGTTACCAACTTGTCAGACTTGAGTTTTGGCATTTCTACCATCAGATGGGCGGACCTGCCAGCCGACTCAACTGGTGTGGTGAACTAGCCCAGACCCCTTAACCTGACCACCACAGCGCCCCGTGTATCTGTATGTAAGCCTTGATATGTTTGGAAATTCCGATTTTTGTACATCTTGTCAGTAAGGATGGGGGATGTTCATGTTTGGGTCTGTGTAGTGTATGTGTCTCAGTGAAGCGTGTGAGAAATGGAACTAGAAACACAAACCGCTGCAGTATTTCTTTAAAAGAATGTTTATCCATCAGCCTGCAGCTGGTGAACCATTGCACTCGGAGAGCGACTTGCACTCTGCTGTGCCCCCATTGGAACTGGGTACTGGCTTCTGACTGCTCCACATTTACTGAGACTGTTCTGAACTTTACACTCTGTATTTTTATTTGTTTATCTTTAAACCACAGTAACTTGATTGGTTGGTCAAACCTCCACCAGGCCCTGTTCTCCATCTTCAGCCTCATAAAAAGCAGATTGTGGGGCTGTCTTCCCCGACCTAAAGACTCACAAGACAGAGCAGAAATATGGACTAATTTGGCCCTTAGGTGGAGACTGGAGATCTCCCATTTTTATGGTGTGAAAAAGTTGCACCAAATCAAGTGTCAAAACGCACAATGAATGCTCAAACACTGCAGAGACGTTAATTGTCTGCACAGAAAACTGCATAAACTGCATTTACACATTTTCGATCATGTATTTCTCTCAATTACAAGTTATTGGAAGAACGTAAGTCCCATGAAATGTCTGATCAGCAGGCATCCCCACCCAAGCTCTGTCTGATGAGCCAGAACAGATGAAAAGCTGAAAAATAAAATTACATTAGTGGAGGTTTGTTGACCAGGTTCGAGTTGCCTGCCATTTGGCAGCGCTAAGACTGACATGTGGTAAACTAACAAGTCTGTACATTTTAGTGGTCCTGTGTATCTTGCTGTCCTTTGTTCACCTTTTTCCTCTGATCTTGGAGGTGATAGGACAAGTGAAAGCAAAATACCTGGTCACCTTCTGACATTGCTTTGACCTATCCACATTAGTGTAAGTGAGTGAAAGGGAAGCACAGTTAAAGAGTGTACCGTGAACCACTGAGATTCTGGCGTACTTATGTATGCAATGTAACGCACCCCCATTGCAATACAATGAGGGATTTTAAACTGGTGGCTGCCATTTAGTGAAAGGTGGCAGCCCCCTCTGTGTCCTGGCCAATTCATCTGGGCAGTAGCCCTCAAAATGGCTGCTTAGCTAGCGGTGGCCAGAGGGATTCCACTGCCCAGCTTTTGTTTTGAACATTTTTATGTACCGGTATATTTTTTTCTATTTTATTTTTTAATAAACATTTTAAAACTGCCAGTCACTGTGTGGGTTTTTTTATTAGCATTTTGGGATATACTACTGTACTTTACGTAGATAATACTTGGCATGAATGTGAGGAAGACCTGAAGTTGACCTGTTTCTTCCAAGTTTCTCATTCTGGGTGATGACTAGTAGTAGGCTACCAGAAAATGGTTGGCTGTAATTCTCCTGCTTACCACTAGGTGTTGCGCATACACAGTTATAATTATTGATCATACGTTTTTGGCTTTGTTAGCCTTGGATCAAGAGACCAAGATAGTCTTCTTGGTCCAAGAATAGTCTTCTTGGTCCAAGGCTATGGCTGTGTTAAATTGCATCTGGTAGCATACTTTGTATTCAAATTGGACAAAATATAAAGAGCGCTTGTAGACTGTTGGGTTACACTACACGCCCAAAATCAGTAATTAGAATGGTCACGCACCTTGTCATGAAAAGCACTGCCCGCAGCCCTAGGCAGGCTACTGTGTGTGAATAACATCACTCAGGTAAGGCATAGTTTCCATTATAAACAACACTATTGTTCTGTTCCAACTTTTATTATGGAGAACTCATTGTTACTTATCCCCGTCATGCATAACTTGGGCCTACTTGTAATTATTTCCTGAAGAAGCAGCTGGTTATGTTTTGCATATTTTGGTTGTTTAGGCCTATAGGGTATTATAGTCAATTAATGGACTGATTTTCTGAAAACATGTTTAAAGGTGGTAATTAAGGAAGGGCACCCCAGAAACATTCAACGACAGGGCACCTTGGAAGAGTGGGCAGTTTGGGCACTAGGTAAATCAATGTGGGCACTAGCCCCATATAGAACCTCACCCGTCGCTGCATACTGTTGTGCTCCGAGACGAGCACAACAGTATGCAGCGACGGGTGAGGTTCTATATGGGGCTATGTGGGCACCAAAACCGAGTGGGCCGTACTGGCAGTGTGGTTTCTTTTTCTCTAAATTCAGTTGCTTTACTCGGCATTCAGCCACTAGATGTCGCGGTCGACCTGTCTATACTCGAATAGAGCCAAAGATGCTCAATTATTTTATGAAGATACGCCTTCCCTCTCGTGTGGGCGGACCGCTTCAAATAACTCACAAAAACCCCACCGGGAGGAAAGTTAGGAAACTGAGTGTGAGCTGGCGAAAACTTCAGGGAACTCCGATTAGAGATAACGTGTCTTACTCTTTATTTGTCTTGGGCTGCATCTTGAATCACGCTGGGGTCTTCAGCTTAACTTTTGCCAGGTTGGTGGTTTATCACTTATCGTTGATTTCACTCATATGTTGTCGAATCGTGATTGATCTTTCGTTTTGCTACATGCATTAGCTAGTTAGCATTAGCTCATGCATTGACTTGCATGGTACTGTCTGAGCTTATAGCATTTATATGTAGGCTACATCCTAATATGTGCCTAAGTTAGCTTTAGGTAATGTTTAGCTTGTCATCTAAGCATTCTCTGCATTCTCTCTGGGTTTCTTGTGAAACCTCTGCTATGTAAACAAGTATTTGTCTCAATACTAGTCTCTACATACATTGCATTACATCCCAAACTTTTCAGTGCAGTGACTCCCCAAAACATTTCAACTGGGGCAGCCAGAGGGGACCCAACCCCCCTAAGCATTTGGAATTGTAGTTAAGGCATTACATTTTTACTCATGAATTGTAACTTTAGAAATGTGCAGATACCCTGTATACACTTTGCTGCTGGTTTGGTTTACTGTTGTGTTGAGTGAGAAAACAATGTTGAACTTGCCTAATCATCTGGGTGTTCTTGTCATGAAAATGTTTGAGAGCCACTGGTGTACTGTAAGTTTAAATGATGGCAACTTCCCCAGCCTAACCATGACATAGTGTGACTGCGAAGTGTAAACACAAGAATTCTGCCTTATTTCTGTAGCCTGATGGAGCAAATGCAGGAAGAGGACAAAAAGCAAGAGGTCCTGCCGAGCTCCTCTGATCAGAGGCTGAGGTAGGGATGGGACAATTAGGCCTGGGGCCAATTCTGATGAAACGGATGAAAAGTGATGACTCATCACTTTTCATCACTAAACCATCGTTTTCTGGAATGATTTTTGTGCAAAACAAATGCTTGCAATGGATTCAGCATCATGACAAACCCCTAGTTAGACCCCTCACATCCTACTTAAATACCCAGAAAAAAATGTTTTCTGCGTATTTTCCTCCTGTATAGAAAGTCGATGGGAGACCGACTCTAGCGGCTGATAACATCAATTAAGCTGGGTCTCAGAAAGGGTTACCATACCAAAATGTAAACTAGAGACATGTAGGAAGTCAAAAATGTAAAAAATGTACGGTCACCTTGGGTGGTACCAATTTGTGAAGAAGAATTGGCCCCAGGCCTAAATATGAACATTTCATGCCAGCATCCATGTTCTGGAGGAATCATTGGCCAAATAAATAACACCTCTGTGCTTGTAGCTCTGAGCTTGTAGATCTTTAGCAAAGAGATTTTGTGTAGAAGGGGAAAAAAATCACACCCAATGTGAAGTGAGCGGTGCCTTTGAGCAGTGTTCAAGGATATGGAAAACAGTCTCTGTCAATCATTGGAGTGCTGACTGAGGCACCGCTCAAAAACAGTTAAAGTATAGAGTCAACTCCGGTCCTGTGTATGACGAAGGACAATTTAGCGATAGATTAATATCTCTGATATGACTACTGTGAGCATTTTCCCCCCACAAAAAAAACATTATCGTCCTATCCCTAGCAAGAAGACGAGACGGAGGAGGAGGAGGAGGAAGCGGAAGACAAAGGAGGAAGAGGCGGAGACGGGGCAGAGAAATGAAGCAACCTCGCTCCACCAGGCGTTTCCACAGGGCGGAGATGTAGAGGATGAGCGATGCTTGGCTCTGCTGGAGCAGGTGAAGATCAAGAACAAGGTTTGCACATCTTCATGTTTCAGTAGTAATGAATACAGTCACATTTGACTAAGACTAGGCCTGTCACAGTTATTACATAATCACCCAATTTGAGGTAATTGGTATTATTTTGTCTCCACGTTGAAATTCTTTTCACGTTTTCAATATTGGAAATGGCAGATCTACAAGCTAACAATGTGTAGTATCAACTAAGATCCATTGTGAGCTTGTAGATCGGCAATTTCAATTATGAATGTTTTTGTTTAAAGATTGAAAGTAAGTTATTAAATATGTCAGTCCTTTCAGTTGTCGTATTTTTTGTTTTGTTTTCAAAGACTAAAAGCAAAACAGAAATGTAATTCACATTTCTGTCACAATTTTGAATGCGAAAAAAACAAACTGTTAATGGCAATTATTTGTGACAATTAATCATAAGTAACAGTGTAACAGTCCCTAACCAAGACATGTACAAGGATGCAAGAGGTTCTGATTGTGCTTTGAAAGCAATGTGATCATTTGTATTGAAAGACTTTCCTATGCCATCTGCTTTTCTAGAAGATACTTGAATCGATGTCCCAGGAGCAGTTGCTGGACCTGACACTGAAGTATTTTGACAAGGACCCAGGGGCTTTCTATGATGCCCAGTATATGTCCCAACACCGCCATGATCCCCTACCATCTGCTGGACTGCCTGCAGTGACATGGTGTACATGTGGGAATTGTAAGGACCTGCCCACAGACCAGGAGAGGATATGCTGCGGCCAGGAACCATGCACTAGTCGGCTGCCACGATTCACTTTGTACTGCCTGGATGCAGGCCTCCTACGGCTCCATAGGCGCCTTAGGCTGTACAGGGATGGCTTGCTGGGGACCAAGCAAACTAGAGAGCTTGGGGAAGACAACCGGGAGTTCCGCGATGCTGCCTACAGAAACTACATCCTTTGGCAATCAGGCCCTTTAGGTTTGTGTGAAAATGGTTGCACTAAATCATACAATTTAGGTTTGTGTGAAAATGGTTGCACTAAATCATACATTTTAAAATGATTTGCAGCCTTGAGTTATTTGTGCTTTCCTCTTTAGATAATCGGAGAAACCACGTTGCCGTTCCGAGCTGCTGTGTGTGGGCAGTGAGGGACCATTTCCCTGACCCCTGGGGACAGTACCCTGCTTATGTTCCTGACCACTAGGCTGACCCTCTACCATTCCCTCATGCACACATGGTGTATCATCAGGGCATCGAGACATATGTTAAGAAATGCTGTGTTTTAAGATCTTTTGAAAATGGCAGATCCACAAGCTAGATTGCTATGTGTTACACTGTGAACTTGTAGATCAGCTATTTTCCAATTTATATAGGTTAAACTGTTTTTTACTAATTTTGCTGGGGTCCCACTTGGAACCTCATATTCAGTTTGTTAGTCATTAGTTGTTGATCTATTACTTATTAGTTGTTTTTACTACAAAAAAAATATAATGCATGTTTTTCAAATGGTGGTTGTGTTTCTCAATTTGTGTCTGTCAGTTATTTGTGACTGGGAAAATACTGTTGTGTCCATGTGAGTGACACATTCACAAAGCATTGGGTAAGGAGTAACATAACCTGAGATCAGAATCAGAACATTATGACAAATGAACCATTCTGTACTGACAGTCTTTTGCTCAGTATCAAAATAGGGGCTTCATTTATTATGTCCATGCAGGAAATGAAATACTAATAATGTGATCAAGTAGAAAATCACTTCTAAATATTTAGATTATAGCCTGTCTAATGTCGTTTGAACTTTGTACAAAATAAATCCATCTAAATATAATATATTATATAAACATAATTGATATGTGTAAAAGTATATTTTCCTCTGCAGTATAATTCAAATATATTATAGATACATACTCTCAAAACAAGGATCTATAATACAAAAATGTGCTTTTTTACACAGTATTCAAAGAACAAACACAAAGTACTGCAACAACACTTAAAGGTGTATTCAGTGATAATGAAAGTGGCCGGGGGTCATTTGTCCCTTACTGGACTTACAGCGTGGAAATGTTTAGTTTTTTATCGATTTTTTACACCATTATAATGTTCTCGTTTTGATCATTAGACCCAATCACTGAATATCGGTAGGCCTACGTCTCCAGCTTCAGGATATGTATGATGCTGATTTACTACGAGACTGTGGCATTTTCAGAGTTCAGTAGTTTACAATCTAGGCATTTAGCAGACGTTCTTAATTCAGAGCGACTGTGGTTCTCAAAACTTTTATTTTGACCATCATAACTAAACATAACATAACTACGGCCATACTCTACCCTGATTGGTCGAGGACTGGCTGGCCACCTCTGAAAACCAAATCTAGTTATGCTCGTAACACGGGCCATGGTGGAAGTCCTTATATGGTGAGCACACATTCTAGTGAGGAGAATGAATGGAAAATGTACCAATTATATTTTTATTTGAATGAAATACAAACACTGAATATACCTTTAAAAGCGTAGGCATACTTAACCGGTTGATATCCATAAAGATAAAGAAAACCGGTTGATATCCATAAAGATAAAGAAAGACTAAATTACAATCAGACATAAGGTGCTTAGCAGATCCATATTGCACACATAAAGGTGACTAAATACAAATGGAACTAGAGACCAATAAGTAGGCCTGTTTGAGTAATGAAACTGATCTGTAGTCTTTGTACTTTTGCTAGCTTAATGAAAATTCAATCAATAAATATGTCATTTTGAGTTATAGATTTACACATCCCTGATTTAGTTATTTCAGCATGCAGTAGTTTGGCTCATCACTAGTGAGAGTAATCCTAACTTATTTATCATGTATTAACGTGCCCTTGTTTAATGCCATTCATGTGTATGAGAAAAGCTAGATTCGCAAGTGTTACGTGGGGTGATATTGGTTAACATAGTGGCAAGTTTGTTAACACCTTATACAGTACAGCATGCAATGAGATGCCACTTGACACAAACCTCATGATGCTATTGGCTGACAAAATATAGGAATAAAAACGTCATTATTTTTAACGGAGCATGTTTTCATTTTGTCTTTTTTTTTTTTTTTAGTTTTTTGTATAATTTTGTTACTCTACCACTGTACAGTTTTGAAACATGTAAACATTCATGGTCCATGAATGATTACATTTTAATTATAATAATTTCAGATATTTAAATATATAGTGTGGAAAGGCATGCTTTCATTCAACATTTTTAAAAGATCTTGTGGATATACATTTTTGTATTCTTCCTTTTCATAATCTTTTTTAGCTCCCATCTTTATGATCAATATGTCAGGCAGATTCTCTGTGAGCTGTAACACATGAAGATATGTCTAGCAATTACTTTTTATCCCATCCCCATTTAATGTGTGTGTGTGTGTGTGTTCCCCATCTGCAAAGCCTTTGTCTCCCTCTGAGAGTGACAGACCAGTTTGCTGGAAAACAACAAAAATGTTGGATCTTTCGTAAAAACAGTTCACAGTCCACTTCTTTACTCCTGTAAACCAGTGATGTGGCAATACAGTTTATTCTGATCTGAAGGTCCAGAGGGCACACGTCTGGAATGTTTTGTACGGGATGAGGAAAGTGTGGAAATCTGAGATGGGAGATATTGTAACTTTAACAGGCATCTGTTCGTGGCTACCGTAGAATCAGTACTGCTGGGGTCGAGACTTGGTCGCTCATAGACCAGCAGCAACACACGAATGGCACTTGATGTCACTTGGGAGGATCACATCAGAAATGTGTTGTGACCTTGTCTGTGACCTGCAGGTTACAGGTTACAACTCTGCAGTGCAGATATCCGGACACTGATGCTGTAGGTAGTGGAGGAGAGTGATCCTGACTTGGTGTCGGCTATAGCCCCCTTTTTTCCCCTTATGTTCTGCATCAGCCCGTGCCCCCAAAAATGTCTGTCTATCCACTCGCAAAGGCGAGCGGCATTTCCGGCGTGAGGCGTCGCAGCCGAGTGTGATCTACAAGCTCACAACGGTTGCATCTGAGACACGACGTGAGCTTGTATGTCTGCTGTTAACCGGAAGTGTCCCTACAGTAAAGTCTTTCGGAAGCCGGAAACAGGTGGATACGGCCCTGCTTGGACACACAATACACCTGGCCCTGGAATCCTCGTCCTCAGCAACCAAAGCCCCCTCCGCTGACCATGCAGATAAACTAGACTCACCTGTAGCTTCTTTGTAAAAGTTGCCTTTTTCCAGCTTCCAAAGCTTTTAAGACCCTAAATTACTTTTTCTTTGCTGACATTCGCACAAGATGCAGTTGAGCTCCCAGAGCTTTATGTAATATTTGTGTCCATGTGTGGCCATCTCTCGTTAACCACTTAAGCCATATACTTCATCAAAGCGTTGCATAGCAACACACAGGAGCGTATACTAGATTGGCTATTTTCACTTTTTAAAATGTTTTGGACAGAAAAGAGATGTATTGTATAATGGTGACTGATGGGAATGTTTGGTTTTCATTTACTGTATTCTTGTGCTAGACCAGTCGCAGCCTTACAGCCATGAAACACCCCATATTTTTCAGCCACCTTTGTCTGCTTGTCACATTGCCATTATCTCCTGATTATCCCTCCACAAAGTTCAGAACTACAGAGAAAGCTTGAAAAGAAGCGAATAAAGCAGGGTTTGTGAAAAGGCAAGGAAAAGGTGTTTGAAGACAGCCAATTGAAATAATAGACAAGCTACGTTTCAATGGTGTGACATCTGGAAGAGTGCTCTAAAGGAGACGAGATTGGTGGCAGAAGAAAAGAGGGAGCTCCGAATCAAAGGCACCTCTTTATGTAATGAACTACATAGAGTATGTCTCATCTTCTAGCCACCATAGCAGATAGCACACAATAAAGGCCCGCCTTCTCTCGCCCACTCAGACCGTCTCTCTAATTATAACGTCAAGTGTCTTGCTTCCACAAAAAATACAAATAAACAGAAACCCACCAACTGTCTATGATAACAGAGCTGGAAAGCAATCTGTCGACCAAGCCCATGCGTTGGCCGCGGTACGTGTGTGCTCGTGCCAATCCGCTAAAGCAGACAAACTAGCCTCTGCGTGCCAGCCGGCACTCAATCCAACTTGGGTGGCAAAGCTTCACGCAAGGGCAGACACACAGCTGAGCTCACCATAGTTGGAGTTCAGCACTGGATATGTTTTTGGTTTTGTATTATAATTTTTCAGAAAACCATAGAAATAGATTAACAGTGACGGTGAAGGTCATGAGCTGGATTGTATTTGCCAGTTGGAATCAGCATTTGACAAAAGCGATAAAAAAAGATATAACTGAGTGCATTCTTTTTAATTTCAAGGCAGTCGTTTAGTGAGGGAATGCACAAATATGTGAGTACATTTGGGATTAAATTGAATCACTCTAGGGGCATGGTGGCGCAGTCGTACTAGTAGTCAGTAGTGCTGTTGCCTCACAGCTAGAAGGTCCTGGGTTTGATTCCCGCCGGGGACGCTGTGGGCGTGTTCTCTCCTCCCCGTCATCAGTGCCCATACCCTAGGTGGGGTTGGCAAAAGGGCCTTTCTGTATGGAGTTTGCATGTTCTCCCCATGTCTCCTAGGGTCTGTACCCTCACAAAAAACATGCAGTAATCCTGGTTTCTATACTGCCTCCCCCTTGCCAGAAATGGTTGGAATGACGTGTTCCTTCCACGCGCTACGTCCAACTTGGGAAACTCCCCCTGTCAGGTGAAAAGAAACAACTTGGACTCCTCATTCATAGAAGGAAGCATGAGGTCAGTCTGTTGTCTCCCGAGGTTGGCAGAGGGAGTGTAGCGCCCAGGATTACATTAGATAATTGACACCGGGTGAAAAATGGGTTACAAAAATCGTGGGATCAATTTTTAGATTAAAAGAAATAATAATTGAATCACTCTGTGTATTTAACTGGTGGTTTGCATAAAAAAAGCATATTTGGTAATAAAAGGAATCCCTCGCTGTTCATGCTGTAAGGCATCAGTGAGAGGCAAGAGTGGGTGGCAAATAGCACCTGGCCTCAACACTAACGTCCCCCCCCCCAAACCCTCCCTTCCCTCCCTCCACATCCCTCTCTCCCACACAGAGTGATAGTGACTTATCTGGGTCACCTCGTGAGTTTAATCACCATCGAGCTCCCTGGGCTTGCTACCAAATACCTATCATTCATTGTGATCCTAATCAATGGCCATTATGGCCCTAATAAAATCATTTGATTTTGGAGTTTTTCATCTCGACCATAATTGGGATTCTCGGGATTGATTTAACGTGGCATTGATTTCCCTTGTGAATGTTGGGGGGGGATATGTGTTGGTGCTCCCGTCTTTGTGATCAATATGTCAGACAGATTCTCTGTGAGCTGTTAAACATGAAGACATGTCTAGCTAATTAGAGTTACTCTCTTCCAAGTGTGTGTGTGTGTGTGTGTGTGTGTGTGTGTGTGTGTGTGCGCGGGCGCGCGTGCGTGCGTGCGCGTGCGCACACCGCAGTGCATGTGTGTGTTCCTTCTCAGCAAGAGAATAGTTTTTCTCTCCATCTGAGAGTGACAGACCACGGTGTCCTTTCTGCAGGTGTATCAAAGTCATCAGTTTAATTTAGGCTTAATGGAAATTAGAAAATTAACAAATGTTCATGTCACAATGTAATTAAAATGAATTTTGTCTTTGTTCGTAATGACCCATGGATGAATGGGTCTGTTGCTCCCGGCAGAACGGTCTCCCAATTTGAGGTTTGCCTACTGTATATGTAGTACTCTACATTCCATCATTTATCTTTAAGGATCCTACATTATATAACTAGACCTTACCCGTTCAAAGATATGAGCTCTGAAATGATGTGCAGTGTGTGGGTTATGGGATGTGCACTGTGCACACAGTATATGAGGGATGGAAAGTAACTTTAACTGGCGCTTGCATGATAATATGTAGGAGCATCAATGTAAGAAATACCTGTTTCGTTTAATGGCTACAGAGATACTGTGTACCGATCTGCATGATTTTTGGACAAAATCTGTAACAGGGCCAGACAACAGACGATTTCAGATCATTTGTCCCTGCCACTGAGGAGAAACGCTGTGACAGACACTCACTCAGACAGACAGACAGACAGACAGACAGACATTTGGAAAATTATATGTTTGATGTACAGTCTACTGTACAGTTCCTGTTTATACATTTATGTGCAATATGATCAATGAAAAATGCGACAATGATTTTTCTTACTTGAAAACGGTTATTGCGCTAAATTACTGCACTAAAATTCTGTCCTCTTTCTCTCTCTAAAGTTTAGAGGCAGAGAGAAGACTGAATTTCAACAAAGCCAGCTTCTACAGTACACCTTCTCTCCTCCCCTCTCAAACCCCTCCACCATCCTCCCTCTCCTCCCTGCTGAGGCCTTCATCATCTATTGTACTTTGATATGGTATCAGAAGCTCCTTCTCTCAGCTTTTCAGTTTTAATGATTGACAGCTTCTATTGCGAGTTTTGTGTGAGAGGGAGAGAGAGAGAGCTCACATGTTAACCAAAAAACCTGCACTTATACATAATAGCAATTATTTTATGGAATGCACTCACTTCTGGCAAAACCATGCCAGATTCAGTGTCAGTGATGCAGATGAATAAAACTCACTTGTATAAATAACTAAATTCTTCCCACTGCAGAAGTGTGTTCAACAAGCCACAGCCCCAGCTACATTAATTCAGTGATTCTCAAACCCATTCATTAATTTCAACTTTCAAGGACCCCCAGTTTACAAAGCATTATGGCCATGGACCCCCATAACCCTGAGAGAGTACTGTACCACTAAGGCTGGATTTAGACTGCAGTCAAATCTAGCCTAAATCTGATTTATTTCTCAAATCCGAGATTTTGGCCTGACTCTTCACACTGCATTTGCAAGTGACACAGATCTGATCTGTGTGTTCAGACTGATTTTAACAACATCAACCCAAAGCCGCCCTGCGTCAACATATCTGCTTTGGTTACCGTGGTAACGAGTCTAACAACGTTGGCGTCATGTCTTCTTTTTTTTTTTCTTTTTTTTTCAAAACTTTAATTTTTCTCTGACATTGCAGATAGGACCATCTGAACCCATTTTCTGCCATGCCGTGAGATATGTCTTCATATATTGCCTTAATTGTTCCTGTACATTTCTCATGTACTGAGACATATCCCCCCAAAGTGCTTGGAGATGTTGAATTTCTCCCTCTGTCCACTGAATGCTGTAAAAGTGTAGTGTAAAACTTATGCTGAAGTATTGTTTTCTTTTCATAACACCCTCAAAATGCAATTCCCGCACTCTGTAATGACATCAGTGGAGCTCAGGTCATACTGCAAGTGACGTTTTGGACAGTTTCATATGTGACTTGGCTCGTTAGATCAGGTTAGTGCATTCAGACTGAGACACATCTATTGAAATCAGATTTGAATCCGATTTGAAAGCACCTCTGAATGTGGTTTCTAGAAATCAGATTTCATGTGACCTGCATGTGACCTGTCTGCATTTAGACTAATTTAAGCAAATCTGATTCCAATCTTGATGTGACACAGATCTGATTCAGGCTGGATTTGGCTGGCAGTGTGAATCAGGCCTAGTGGAGGTTTTGATAGTAACTGCGTCGCAACAAACTGAAAAGTATATCTTTTTTTAATACTCTGAGTTGCCAGTCATTTAGCTGGGGACCATCTGGAAACCCCTGGAGGGGTTTGAATAAGTTGGGTCAGGAATGTTTAATAGTCAGGACAAGACAGCTTGGTGTGTTCAGGCCTTTATGCTCTCAACCGGAGTCCCCAGGAGTCAGTTCTTGGTCCCCATCTCTTCTCCCATGATTCCTAATTGGCTCCGTCAACTCTGCTCACAAGTTCTCCTATCACTGCTGTGCAGGTGTCACATAACACTTCACCTTTTCCTGAACTGTAACATGTTCATGTGTTGTTCTTTGCTATTTTTCTTGTCTAGCATGTTGACATTGTATGCCTCTGTTACCCCCCCAAACACATGGTGTTGAAAGTGGTATCTGTAACTGGCTGTTTGATTTTCTGACCGGCAGGCCACAATCTGTGCGCATAGGAAATAGCTATTCATCTAAAATATTAACCAGGACCTCTCTCTAAACGTCAGTAAAACTAAAGAAATCATTGTTGACTTTAGCTAATCACAGTTCCTTATCCATCAACGGTTCATCTGTATTCTGTAGATATAGTGGACAGTTTCAAATTCCTGGGTGTACACATCACGAACACATTGACATGGTCTCTAAACACCAAGTGTATCCTCAAGAAAGCACAGCAATGACTGTACTTTCTGAGGCGCCTCAAGAGATTTGGATTGAGCACCAAGGCTCTTGTGAATTTCTATCGTTGTACCGTAGAAAGTGTTCTGACAGGTTGTATCACAGTGTGGTTTGGTAACCTGACTGCCCAGGACGGTAAACACTTACTTACAGAGGATTGTGAACTGGCATTGAACTGCCACAGCTCCATACAATCTGTAAGAAAAAACTCCAAAAAACGTTATCGGAGCATCAAATCGCATACCACTCGTTTCAGTAATAATTATTTTGCCCAGGCAGTCAGGTTGCTCAATGAAGGGTTGAAACAAAGGTAAACATAGGCAATGTACGCACTTTTAAACTGTAAACTGTTACACTGTATGGTATTGTATGTTGTATTGTTGGGACTTGTCTTGTGTGGCCTGCATGGTATGTGGGTCCACACTCTTGTCGGTCACTGTGACCATGTCTTTGTGTAATAAGGCTGAGAGTGCTCCTGGCACCAGCATTTCACTGTATCTGTACTTGTTGTCTCCACCAGCCGAAGGCATGGGGGAGAGTATGTTTTCCCCTCCGTCCGTGCGTGCGTCCGTGTGTCCGTGCGTCCGTGTGTGTGTCCTCGCAGATTGTTACCACCTAATCTCAGTCGCCGTTGGCCCGGTCGCTGTCAAAATGAGCACACACACTCCCTGGATGCCAATTCAGAACCTCTGACCCACATTTTTCAAATGGGCTTGTTCTAGCGCCACCATGAGGCCGATGTTCACAAAACACATTCCTGTACACTACTCTTACAGATTTTGTCCAAAAATCCTACAAATCGGTAGGCAGTATCTCGACAGTCATATGATCGACATGGATCTGCCCGATTTTGCATATTCCATCCTGATTGGCTAAGATTGGCTTCCAAAGTTTGTAGGATTGAGCCGTTTTGAAATGCCTCAAATCACAAATGCAAAGTGCAATTATCATGAAATCGCACACACACATTCCCACTAGGCAGAGGGAGAGAATGCCACTTAATTTTTTTTAAATCAGCCTCATGGTGGCGCTATAACAGGACGATTTGTGGTTTTACCTATAACTCCACCGATCAGTGTCAAACTTTGTACACGCACTCCCTAGAGGCCAAGGAAAAACCTTTTCACTGCATTTTTCACATCAGCCTTTTATAGCGCCACCTTTGGGCCGACTTATGTAAAACACATTTTTGGATATTACTCCTTCATATTTTCTCCAAAAATAACACAAATCAGTACACAGTATCTCTATAGTCATGTGATCAAGTCTGATCCGTCTGATAATTCATATTCCATCCTGATTGGCTAATATTAGCTTCCAAAGTTTGCAGGATTGCTCAGTTTTTGAACAAAATGCCTCAAATCATCAATGCAGCTTGCGATTACCGTGAAATTTGCCACACATATTCCCACTATGTCAAGGAACAAATGCTACCCTTTTCACATTGGCCTGTTATAGCGCCACCAGCAGGTAGACTTTAGCAAAACACATTTTTGGAACACAATGCCTCAAATCATGCATGCAGTGTCCGATTGCCATGAAAGGTCTAAGGTGAAGAACATATGCCATAATGCCACCCTTTTTACATTGCCCTATTATACAGTAGCACCACCAGGACGCCTGGCCTGGTGGAGACCTGTGCTCGGAAGAGCACTGCTTCTAGTTATGGATATGTTGTGACAATAAACCAGAACTGAACTGAACTGAACATGGCACTCAGTTTACACACACATTTGCACTCAAAGGACCAGCATGTGAATACGCTCTCAAGCGTTTTTGTGTTCAATCCTTTTGACAGATATTTACTAATGTATGGTCGAATAGCCTAAAGCCTATGCTTTTTTGTCAATAAAAACATCAATCGGTCGATCTCGATTGATTGATCAATCAATCCCACTCTCTGCCTTACAGGTTGAAGAACACATCTCTGCATATCATGCCATACTGACACCTCACAGTGGATGTCTTCCCTGCACCTCAGGTTCAGTGGAGAGCTCCTCTTCTTCCCATGAGTCCCTCTGCAGGATCCCTCTATTTCCAACCAAAACCCTGGTGAGTCCCTCTCGAACCGCAGAGAATCTGGGAGTGATCCTGATGAGTCAGCTGCCCTTCTAAGCAGGGCTGCAACTATAGCAACTCTTTTCTTAGCAATTATTCTCTCGATTACCTTTTTGAACACTCGAGATGCGAGTTCATTCTTGTATTTTGTTAAACCAACATACAGTAATTCGTCATATGATGGTGTCATGCAATTTTTTTTCTAATGGCAGATCTACAGATTATTTGTTTAAATTAGTGAGTATCTGTTATTTTATTTTAATTTATAAAATTGATTTGTTTGATTAACTGTTGAAACCCTACATCAATGCACATATTGCACCAATCACCCATAACTCATAACAACACCCAGACTATCATTGCCTTCCTCACCAAGGAGTGTGACCAGCTCCTTATCCAAGCCCAATCTAATCAATATTCTTAATATTTGCTGTCGAGAAAGTGACACTCTACTGGCTCCTGGTAGCTGCTCACATCTAATTAAAATCACTGTTGATGACCTATAGGGCAGTGGTTCTCAACCTTTTCAGGCCGCGACCCCCAAAATAATCATACTTTAACTGGGGACCCCCCACCCTGTCGAGTACTAAGAGTTGAGACAATGCCTGCCTCTAATATTTGACAATTTGGCCAATGTTTAATTTGCCATTTTAGCGGTATTAAAAAGTCCTTAAATTGTCACTTTAGAAATGTGCAGATACCCTCTATACACTTAAACTTGATGTTGTTTTGTTTACTGTTGAGTTGAGAAAACAATGTTGCATGTTAACTTAATCATCTGGTGACCCCCCCAAAATAATTTGGGGACCCAACCGACAGGTTGAGAACCACTGCTATATGGCATAGGACCTATGTCAAGATATGATCCACCCTACACCCCTTCCTAAACATTAAAATCAGCAAACATCCCTATTCGACACCAGCTGATCAATGCTCCTAGCGTAGACTCTTTTCCCTCCCGGCTCCCAAGCTGTGGAATGACCCTCCCCCAGGCCTGACTGCAGACTCACTCTTCAGCCTTCACCTCATCCCTAGCACTCCTTATGGGGTATTTAGGTAGATGCTATAGTTATGTTACACAGATCTAATGTATAGTGTTACTTGTCCACTGATGCTAAGCTTGTTATATCAATAATAGTATGTTATTTAGAAAGATGCTAGGTTTGATGCCTATTATCTACTGTCTACTATCCTGGTTCTCAATTGTTTTCTTGGCTGTACCCTGTTGTTTGAGTGTCTGTCTGCTAAATGCCTTCACTGTGATGTAAATTGTTATGTTGGGGCGAGCAGGACCTTTGTACAACCACATAGAAACAAGCCATCTTCAACCTTTTGACAGTTTATTGTTGTTTTAGTTTAGTCATAGTCTTTTGAATAAAATGTAAATCATAATATGACTAGTGTTTTAGTTCTACTGGATCTCTTCTCCACTAGTCCCTCCCTTACATTAGTCTAGTGTTTATTTGTTGACGAAATTGTCAACAGGCTATATTTTTTTTGTCTGTTTTATTTAGTTTTTATTACATTTCTTTCAGTGAAAAAGGTTAGTCGACGAACATAGTTTTAGTTGACGAAATGAACACTGCCTGGCGTCGCTATGTTGTGCATGTCATCATAGGCAAAGTTTCCACGGCACCATCGTATGTCAGAGTCAGGCTTAACGCCCATGCGAGACAGCTCTGTACCTCAGCAATGCTCCCATTCTGTCGACACTGTGAGTTAAAGGCGTGTGTTGAGCGGAGAGCAGGTGCCCAAACGCAGCCACAAGATCTAATTAGAACAAAAACCTCTCACTGGCTGAATGACAGTGTCAGGGATTCATTCCTCAGATACTGCCCCCCATCACCCCCTTCTCTGTCTTCACACACATCAACTGGGATGTTGATTCACAGCATGGGGCGAGCTTATAATAGATTGCCCTCATAGGACTACTATCTGTCTCTGTGTCTGTCTCTCTGTCTGGCTATCTGTCTGTGGGTTCTCTCTCTCTCTCTCTCTCTCTCTCTCTCTCTCTCTCTCTCTCTCTCTCTCTCTCTCTCTCTTGCACACAGGCACACACACACACACACACACACACACACACACACACACACACACACACACACACACACACCCACACCATATCTGGTGGGGTGCAGTGGTGGAAAAAAGTACTCATATTTATTACTTAAGTAAAATTATCAATGCTGCTATGTAGAAATACTCTGCTTCAAGTAAAAGTCCGGAATTCAAAATGTACTTGCGTAAAAGTATGAAAGTTTTGGCATCAAAATGTACTTAAAGTATCAAAAGCAAAAGTACAAAATGTTTGAAAATAGAGTAGATAATGTGAGCTTGTAATAAAATAAGGCTAAAGTGGTTAATGTATGTTTTATAATATTGTAATTTATACCCGCAAAGTAACTAGTAACTAAAGTTTTCAAATAAATGTAGTGGAGTAAAAGTACAATATTTGGATCCGAGATCTAGTGGAGTAGAAGTAAAAATATTGGAAATACTCTAACAAATATCTCAAAATTGTACTTGAGTACAGTACTTAAGTAAATGTACTTAGTCAATTCACACCACTGTGTGCATTTTATCTCCCAGACTATTCAAGTCCTGAGAATGTTAATTCAACTTCATCCCCTCCAACACCCGTCCTCCTCCTCCTCCCCCCTCATGCCCAAACACTCTAAATTACACCTTACAGATTAGTTCCACGGCTTTGGTCCTGTGGCCTGGGAAAGTGTGTGTGTGCGTGAGTGTGTGTGTGTGTGTGTGTGTGTGTGTGTGTGTGTGTGTGTGTGTGTGTGTGTGTGTGTGTGTGTGTGTGGCAGGTGCAATGACTTGTCAGATGAGGCCAGCAGTCTGCTCTGTGCTTCAGTGAGTCCACACTTGAATAATTGTGGGGCAGAGAGGTGCAAAGTAGAAGCAGGACAGAGGTGTTTGCGCGCGCGCGCGTGTGTGTGTGTGTGTGTGTGTGTGTGTGTGTGTGTGTGTGTGTGTGTGTGTGTGTGTGTGTGTGTGTGTGTGTGTGTGTGTGTGTGTGTGTGTGTGTGTGTGTGTGCGTGCGTGCGTGCGTGTGCATCCGTGCATGCACACGCGGTGTGTTTGGGGGTGTGGAGAGAAGAGAGACGATCTCATCAAATCAAACTTTATTTATAGAGCACGTTTGGTGCGTGTGCTGTACCTACAAGCACAAGTCATACACGACACATAAAAGCAATGCAAATATATAAGCATAAATAGGCATGCTCACATTTGATTAAAAGCCAGGGCAAATAAGTGCATCTTGAGTAGAGATTTAGAAACCTCAATGGAACATAGGGAGATGTGAGTGGCTCTGGGTCAGGGAACAGATGTCTAGATTAGAGCGCTCTCTCTCTCTCTCTCTCTCTCTCTCTCTCTCTCTCTCTCTCTCTCTCTCTCTCATTTACTGTACACACACATATTGAGATACGTTGGTGTGTAGACCAAACCAATGCTCATTGATGTATTCTGTGGTGCATTGGGGCTAGTTTAATTAAGGTCCATTCCCACTGGCATGTAACACCAGTAGTCAGCTAATTTTCCATTTTGGCATCCCGTGTGGGAATAGCCATAGGCACTGCTGGACTGGTTTCGAATTCCGGTTTATTTCACACCACCAACTCCTTACCTTTGATTGATTCCCATAGCATTTCTCCCACAGCTGGAGTGGGCATGAAAGTGTCTGATTTCTGGTGGTGTATGCCGTTAGTTTTATTAACAAAACTTTTGTTCTATGAACAAAATACTTAATAAAACCGATGTTTGTTGATCTATATTAACTCTATATTAGCTGAACAAAGTAAACACTTCAGTACAGTGTGAGTCTGCATTTAGCTCAGGTTGTGTGCATATGGTCAAGATGGTTGAGATTTCACATTCATTGTACATTCATTCAAGGCTGAGATTCCGGTTCCTTTCTTTCTTTTTCTTGGCTGGAGAAGTCTTGTGAAATGATTTGTGCTTTGTCAGAAAGAAATCAATTTTCCATTGCGTGGGCATGATTGTACTTGTCTAATGACATCATATTCTGAACTCATTCTCAATATTGTTGTTTCTTCTCATTGGTTTTGGTTAAAAATTAGTAGTAGTCTAGTTGGCTACTAATCAAGTAGCACACAAGAGCTTTAACTGTTGAACAAAATCCTTTTCTATTTGCCAAAATAGTATCACTTACAGTCAGAACCTTTTATACAGTTTGTGGATATTTGCCTTCACTCAAGAAATTCAATCTTTGAATTGAACTGAGAGGGAGAGAGAGAGAGAGAGAGAGAGAGAGAGCAAAGCAGAAGGAAATGCATATTGACACAGTCTTTTTTAGAATCTCATTTTTAGTATTTTTCCCCCAAACTGGATCTTGCTCATTACCGAACCTCTCCCCCTCTCTCTCCTTTTGAAGAGGAGCGTCTGTTCTCTCAAGTCCTCCCACTCCGTCTCCCGAGGCTCTTCCCTTTCCTGACTTTGTTCTTCCACTTCCTCCCCCTCTTCTCTCCTCTTTTGTTCCCTCTGATATTCTCTCTCCATCATCTCTCCTGGCGGATGGCACCTCCTCGTGTGTGTGTGTGTGTGTGTGTGTGTGTGTGTGTGTGTGTGTGTGTGTGTGTGTGTGTGTGTGTGTGTGTGTGCGCGCGCACACGTGGGTGTGTCAGACCACCAATTCTTGCCACATTTTCTACTGCACTTACTCTAGCACAGCTGTTACAATCCACTCTCTCTTTCTCTCTACTATGTGCTGTTACAATGTCTCCCACTTCTAATGACATGCTTTCCCTCGCTCGCACGCACACAAGCACACGCACGCAGACAGACAGACAGACAGACAGACAGACACTCACTCACTTTTACTGACTTCTGCCCGCCACTCTCCCAGTGACACACACACCCTGTCCTCCCTCTCTCTCCCTCCCCCGTCTCTCTCTCTCTCTCTCTCTCTCTCTTTCTCCGCTCCACCACAGTATAGTAGAACACGTTGCTCTGCTTACAGCTCCAACAGCGTGTAGTCAAGCAGAGTGTGCCTGGTGCTGCTCTGCTGGACTGGTTGACACACAACCTTTAGAGGAGAGGAGAACAGGAGGGGAGCAGGACCTATCCCTCACTCTCATCCCCCCCTTCTCCCTGTGTTGGACCACATTCTCCAAGAGAAGACGAGACGAGAAAAGAGAAGTGACGAGGAGAGAAGAGAAGTGGCGAGAAGAGAAGAGAAGAGACAGTTTGCACTGTGTTCCCTCTTGTATTCTTCACCCAACAGCTACACCCAAATGCTTGATTATACTTGGTTGCATTCACTACGTGTCACAGCTTTCAGATATAGCTGATCCTGTCGATTTTGTGGTGTGAAACACCGGAGTGCAACTACGTACAGATCAGGCTTAAGAAGTAGAAGAACTTAGAAGGAGGTAGAGGCACACAGGAGTTCTTCGCCGTCCATTCGCCACACAGCTGAAAACAAACTTTGTGCCAGGGAGCAGGTGGGTGAGATTTGAAAGAACAGGAGCTGGAGGAGGAGGAGAAGGAGAAGTTGACTTAAAAAGTCAAGAGGAGGACGGAAGCCTGACCCTCGGCCACTTTGTGTCTCCGTGGGCGGCGGGGCTGTGGAGGAGAGCGGCCGGCCGGCGTGTCGCCACGCGCACTGACCCATGTGGCAGGAGGCACTGCGGACGCGCGGACGCTACCTGCTGGAGAAGGGCGATGGGGGAGAGGCGGGCGAGGGGCCCGAGAGCCTGGTGGACATGTGCAGCACCCCGGGGCCCCACGGCGCCGAGGTGTGCACTCCGGGGCCCCATGGCGAGCTGGAGGGCGAGAAGCCCCAGGACTGGCTCTACGAGTCCTACTACAGGATGAGTCAGCAGCATCCTCTCATCGTATTCCTGCTCCTCATCGTCATGGGAGCGTGTCTTGCTCTGCTGGCCGTCTTCTTCGCTTCGGGACTGGTGAGTCCTACCGCGCGGGCGCACGTGTGTGTGTGCGTGCGTGCTTGCGTGTGTGTGTGTGCGTGCGTGCGTGCTTGCGTGTGTGTGTGTGCGAGAGAGAGAGAAAAAGACTGTTATTACTTGTGTTGACTGACCACTGTGTCTGTGGATGCAGGCGATTTTGTCATTGTGTGTGCGCGTTTCCGTGCGTGCGCGTGGGCACACTGAGGGAGGAACTACTGTACTTGTATGACTGTTTTCAAAGTGCTTTTGTTTTAGCAGGAGAGAGAGAGAGAGAGAGAGAGAGAGAGGAAGGAAGCGAATAATGGCAGAAAATGTAAGTGAGAGGTCGAGAGAGAGAGTGTGTTGGACCTTATTGTGTGTGTAGTTATGTAGGTGACAACACACCGTTGTCACCTACACAAAGCGGCACCGTGACGGCGTCGCTTTGTGGAATGATTGGAGAGCAAGAACATTCAGCACCAACACGTGGGTGTTAGTGCTCGCGGCAAGTGACCGAGACAAAACACCTAACCAACGATTTTTTATACACCATCTCTTTTGTTGGGAACTCAAGGTCACTTGTCCTGCCTCTCTTTGAAAACTGACCCATTGTTTTATTTGTACTGTATATCGTATATCTCCAAGTTTCAAATGTGAACATTTTTTTCGTAAAGCAAAGCCCTGCTTCATCACACAAGACTGTCACACAGGACTAGTGAAAATAGCTAGTATCTACAAGCAATTGGCTATTTTGGTATGGTATGGTTTTATTGCTTAATCCCTGAGTCCAACGGTTTTGGACATACAAGGTTTTCACCAGACAACGACGATATACAGCATAGGTATAGGATGTAGTTGTCCCTTTTGTCCATCGTGATGTGCTGCCTCTCAAAGCGCCCCCGCTCTCTCTCAAAGCATCCGCCGCACTCCACAGGCTGTCGATCCAGGACATGTAATCGTCCCTTTGTGCATCATGCACTTTCAAAGTGCCCCCCACTGTCAAAGCGAGGCTGTTTGTCAATGCATTTGTATCGCTCTGAATTGAGCTCTGTAATGTCCTTGTCCCCTTGCACCCCTTTCCCATTGGGTTCCCTCTCTCGCTATATGTTATGTGGGCCCATCGGTAGTTTTGAAGTGGCTTGTTCAGTGAGCCGTGGCTGCTTTTTAGACAAAGAAGAATAGATGGATATTTGGAGCAAGGGGCAGGGCCGCCATGGAGAGAGAGGGGGCGGATGTTGTTGTAAGTGTTTTAGCTTTATCAGTGCGCTCGCAGAAACCCCAGCAAAGCATGTCTAATACAACTGTTTTATCTTATTCCACCCATCAGGGCTTAGACGCCTCCGCCCCCCCTGTGTGTGTGTGGTTGTGTGTTTGGGTGTGTTTGTCTCAGGAAGTCTCTCATTTCCTACTGATGCTTATCTTAAATTTCCAGAAAAAAAGAAAATCATTCTTGCTCTCCTATGTGGTCCCAGCTTTATTGATTTAAATGTGTGTATGTGTGTGTGTGTGTGTGTGTGTGTGTGTGTGTGTGTGTGTGTGTGTGTGTGTGTGTGTGTGTGTATGTGTGCGCGTGTGTGTGTGTGCGTGTGCGTGTGTTTGAGAGCGTGCACAGAAATCAAGTATGAGTCTCTGACACATGACCATTTTGCAGTCAGCCAATTACATGCCTACAGTATGTTAGCTAATGACATTTGGACAGTTTAATTGAGATCCATTGTACGTCGTCATTGTAATGGGAACATTGGAAATCTTTGAATTAGTCTGAACAGAAGCTATTCATCTCTATGATTTGCATCACTGAACACGCCAGTTAAACAGCAAGACACATGTTTTATTTCCCTGTGTCCCATATCTCACCCTGGTACTTTCTATAATTTAATATTCTTATCTCAGCCTGGGCGAGAGATTATATTTTTGCCCCTGTGTGTATGTGTGTGTGTGTGTGTGTGTGTGTGTGTGTGTGTGTGTGTGTGTGTGTGTGTGTGTGTGTGTGTGTGTTAGTCTGGAGCAAACTGCCGAGCCAATCGGCGGCAAAACTTTTTTGCGCATGCTGCCAGCAGGACAAATATTTTTCCAATCTGTCAGCTATGTCATTTCAAATGATTGTAAACGCAGACCTACCGTCCTGGAGTACAATATGAAGGAGTCATTCGTACTGTAAGCCCTATGGCTGGACATACAGATCTCCATATATGGGCATAAAAGGGATCTCCATATACAGTATGGGCATAAAAGGGATTGTATGTATGATGTCAGAATCCATGACCAAGATAGATGGCCAAGACTGATGGCGCAGAACGCTTTTCGCCCTTAGGCGTTTCACTGATTATCGTTGGATAGGATTTTGTCCACAATTCCATGCTGTCTTGATGAGGTACCATAGCAGAGATAACAGGCAAACGTTGATCAAAATAACAATTCTTCTACATTCTCAAATTAAGTAGACTTTTTTGTAAATTAAGTAAGGTGTAATAATAATGTAAGGTAATAATTTAACTCTTGAGAGTGTAAAATGAACCACCTGGAACCCCCTCAAGGACCACTGGTGGAGAACGATTGGTAGAGCTACAAAGCTCTGTGCTTTTTTCATACAGTTTTACAATTCCTCAGACACATAAATCACACATTGATTGTAACCGCTAACGTTACTTGTTAGTGCTGTGATAGTTTTTGTATTATCACAATAGGCCAAATATCCGTTGACCCACTCAATGTGGGGGTAGCCTATAAATGTTTGGTGGTTATTGTGCCCTGTATTGTCCGTCCTGATGAAGGTCACAATGACCCAAACGTCGAAATAAAGCTACATTCTTTTTGCAAGTTCTTGTGCAGGTCCCTTTCTTTGATTTTATTATCAGAGATCCCCTTTTTGATTATACGCACGAAAAAAAAAAAAAAAGTGAAAATAACCTAACAAGCTCACAATGCATCGCATGAGCTACTGGCTATTTTCACTACTGAAAAATCCCTGAATAAGTTATGAATTCATGACGTTTTAGATTTTTTTCTTTTTTTTGGGGGGCGGGGGGGGGGGGGGGGGGTATAATATATACATAGAGTAATTAAAAACTAGTCAGACGCTTCAGGGCGACAAGTGACCTCGCCCTAAAGAGTAAGGTCGCACCATGTCTTGGCTGTGTGGCCAGTGATGTATCGGACCAGTTACCCATATATGGAGACTCCTGGTACCCATATATGGAAATCCATGTACTGTATGGAGATATGCTGTGAAATGCCAAACTTGCTTACTCAGTTATTCGTTATTTGAATATCCTATGACGTCTATCACATCTGACATCATACATACAATCCCTTTCATGCCCATACATGGAGATCCATGTCAGAACCAGCCACACAGATATGGGCTGTCTTCCTCCATATATGGGAATTCTCATCCAAGTACTAACCAGGACCGACCCTGATTAGCTTCCGAGATCGGACGAGATCGGGTGTGTTCAGGGTGGTATGGCCGTAAGCATATATGGGCATTCCCATATGAAGTCCTGTTAGATATGGGCTTAATATTGATGACATCAGGGATCTCCATATATGGGCATAAAATGGAGTCTGTTAGAGTGGTTCCCATGACATCACAACATACAATCCCTTTTATGCCCATACATGGAGATCCCTGTCTGAACTGGCTGGTTCAGACAGGGATCTGAACCAGCCAGATGACACCTGTTTATGCCCATATATGGAGATCCCTGCTCTGGGTATCTGACATCACTGTGATGTCAGATCCCTGCTCTGGGTATCTGACATCACTGTGATGTCACCTCTGATGTCACCTGTGATGTCACAGTGATGTGTCAGGGGAACCACAGTGTCAGGAATTACCCATCCAGACGGTTCTGACAGTAAACTGCGACCTATGGTCGCAACAAAATGTAGGAAATGGGATATTTCTTCGCGACCCATAAAAAGGGACCCACAAATGAGTCCTGACCCACTGTTTGGGAAACGGCGGTCTAACAACCTAGTTAAAATAAGTTCCAGACTGCAGTGGAAATGTAATCTCTAGCTGTGTCTGTTGGCATCCTCCAGTGTCTCTGCAGTGGTTGGGAAACAACCAGCTGAGAGCCTCATCATCACACAGTGGTGAAACCCTTCCCCAGAGAGCGTCTACTCAACACAACATTGGACTGCACTGTTGGACTCCATTTGTCTTGGCTGAGATGAAAAAAAAATAAAAATAAAACATTCCATTATAGAAGACCTGTTTTATTATTATCATCCGTTTTGTTGGAGGATGAACAGTGATAACCTCACATTCATTGTTTAAAACAGTGTTTCTCAATCTTTTTTGGCTTGAGTACCCCCTTTGATTTCTAAATGCAAGTACCCCTTTACCTGACGACAACATTTTGCTCATAAAACTGCAATTAAAACCAACACCAAAACCAATAGTGGTAGGCCTACCGGTATATGTGATGATGCATTTCAAGAATATAAAATCACAAATAAGAAATGGAGTGAAAGAGTTTAAAACGGTGCCAACTTTCAAGCACATCCCAGTTGCCTGGTACCATGTGATTATTTGGGTTAGCAATGTTTTTTCTCCCTCCTACTTATATTTTTCTTTTTTGGGGGCATTTTCTTGCTTACCCCCTGAAGTACCTCCGTGTACCCCGTACTCCCACTTGAGAATCACTGGTCTAAAATGTCAACAAAAAAAACAAACATCCAGAATGCATGAGCAACATCATCTCTCAGATGAAGAACGGAGGTTGCAGGCTATCTTAACCACTTCTTTTCAAATGTATTTATTTAGCGAACGCCAAGTCCTTGATGCCAGTTGCTAGCTGCCTTCCTGGTCATTTCGGCTTGGGAACTGTGACCAGGATTCTTTGACTTTGCTCTCAGGTGTCGTCTCTTAGGCCCTTATTAGACGGAGACGAATTTCTAATTACCAGGTAGTTTTTAGTAGTAAAACGGCCATTTTGACACACGGAGACGCGTTTTTATGACCTAATCCGACACTTTTTTGAATTCGGGTCTGAAAGTGGAAAAGTGCGTTTTCGCATCAAATACGCAGCTGTGTAATAAAGGAAATCGCCGGCGAGGGAGAGTGCGATGATGTCATAGCCCCCCTGCTCCCCCTCCCCGCTGCATAACAGTGTCAGTCTGTCATACTAACCGAAAATGTATTATTATTATTTGTGTTATTGTAGGCCTAATTAAAACCCAGAAAATAGCCAAAACTGAACACATAGTGATCTATTAGCCCAAACCTCATTTGGAAAATATCAGGAGTAGGCTAGCCTATATGAAAGCCTTTTAAAAATGTTTATAGCCTACAATTGGAATCCTTCTCCAAACCAATCAATTACAACTGCCAGCAAAAGACGTAAAGATTATGTAGGTCAGATCAATTTAGTATTTAGCACAGCTGGCTACTATACAGCTCGTTTGACAGGAGTCGCAAGCCCACTAGGCTACCAACAGCTCTCCTCTCATCAAAGTTACTTTAAACCAGTATTCCATTCTCAGCCAACTAATTATGAAATCCATTTATTTCCGAGTTTCCAAGAGACCGACCATTTAATGATTATTAAAGCCCATAGTTGTGCGTCCCTCTCTGCCTTCATGTGCCGATCCATCCACTTGCAGTGCAGCCGTGCGCTGTTCTGATTGACAGCGAGGAGCTGTAAACGGTACACTTTATCGTGTAACATATTCCAGGCAATAATGCATTCCCCTTGTTTTTACCTAAAAACTGGATTAATTCTTCAAAATGTGGACTACATCACGTCACAGATGCAGCGCACTCAAGGTAATTATTGTGATTTATCCAGATGCTTTGCAATTAGGCTACTCACACGAGTAATGAATATGCTGACAGACAGACAGACAGATAAAAGAAACAGCTCATATCACAAAAAACGTCCTCCTATCGCTCCTAACTTTTACTGTCCAGTCAGAGTCCACGAATAGGCCACTCGCTCATAATGTCACAAAATTCTCCTCCTCCTCCGGCGCTGCTGGCGCTCCTCCCGCCAGCAGCGTCAGTTCTGCAAATGCAAAGGTATGGCAACATGGCTGTTGTCTTGCACGTGTGAAGGCATGCATGCAATACACCAGTCATGTTGCCAATACTTTTTAGCAACAAGCATGATGAATTCATTTTAAGAAGTACATTTTATTATTTTCTCCTGTAATCAAGGTACGTTATACCATACCCATGTGCGCCTCTGTCTGTAGTCTACTCCACTCGCTGCCTCGCTCGGGTTATGCATTTTTTCCGACTTTATATCGCCCATCCCCATAGATAATGTCCAGAAATTTGCTCCATATAGTTCCAACCTTCATCTTCCAGGTGGCTTTTTAAAAAACCTCTACGATTTAACTTCAGCCAACTGGCTGCACCGCGGGACTCATTGAATATGCGAACAGAGTTCAACAGACGATAATAAAATGGATTTGGGAGCATAGCATGTCTCATTAAAAACAACATAGGCTATATTTTATAGTTGAAGGGTAAATACACAGTAGCCTATATGTACGGGCATATGTAGGCTACTACAGCATTTTGCATGACATGGTGCGTTTCGTGTAAACGCAGACAATACGAATCAATGAGGAGCCAATGCGAGGTGTAAAGGCGATCTCATTTTGATAACGAATCCAAAATGAGATCGGCAGCGTCTCCGTCTAATAAGGCCCTTAGTATTTAGTCTGCTGGAAGGATCATTTGCTTCCCCAGGAAGCAACCTTCCCATACCTGGGTACTGACACAGGACGCGGCGTGAACGCTGATCCATTGTCCACCAGTGTTTTGAAAAGTGGTTTAAAAATAGATAGATTATAGATGGTCTATTTTCACTATTTGATTTTGACTATTTTTCACCTATAATGACAATCCCAAAAGAGGGATATGGCAGGTAGAAAATGGTAAAATAATAATAAGTTATTGCAGCTGTTTATCTATCTATACCGTACACGTACAATAACAGATTCTGCGTGTGTGTGTCTTGGACACAGTCCGACCTATTGACCTCAAACTTGGCGTGAGTTCCAGATGACCAATGGTTTCAGAGAAACGAAATACCACAAATATCTCTATCTGTCTGTCTGTCTGTCTGTCCGCACCACCGCAGTGGGACACACCAAGTGTCCATGTGTTATGCAGAGTGGGCAACCGGCTTCGAGCTTTGTGTCATGTTTTGTGTCACTTTGTCAATATGCTATGTGGTACAATGGAACAAATAGTACGACATATGTGCTCATGTGTGAACAAAGCCGAAAAAGAAGAAAAAAAAGAAATACAACGGGTTCAACATGTACTGTACATCAGATAAAAACAGTATAGCCTATCACAAACATCTGGGATGTGGGGGCGCCCGCTGGCCTGGTGGTCAAGGCGCATACCACATACTAGGCTATGATGCCTGCTGGCGTCGCCGGTTCAATTCCCGATCCGGACGACCTTTGCCACATGTCATTCCCCATCTCTCTCCCCATTTCCTGTCAGTCTACTATCCTATCAAATAAAGGCATAAAAAGCCCAAAAACAAATCTTAAAAAAAAAAAAAAAACGTGTGGGATGTGTATTCCCAATTTGCATCGCTCCCTATACTTGCATGGCCCCGGGTTGGCCAGTGCCCTTGTCTCATTTCAAAACAAGTGTAGGCCTACAGTACAGCTGTTTTTTTGTTTAGTTTTTTAACTGAGAGAGGGTCCTCGATGCACGTCCCACTGGGTGACCCCGTGGCAGACCAAAGACCAGATGGAAGAAGTATATATCCACACTGGCTTGGGAACGCCTCTGTATACTCCCGGAGGGATTGGAGGAAGTTGCTTAGGATAAGGAACTCTGGAGATCTCAGTTGGAACAGTTACCCCCGTGACCTGATTCCGGATAAGCGGTTGAAGATGGATGGATGGATGGAGTCACACACCACCCTGACGGCCCCTGGACCCCACTTTGAGAATCTTTGCAGGACAGGGTGTGCCCTTTGGCCTGCTTTAATAGAGCGGCCTGTCATTGTCATGCTGGGAATGGTGCACCCAGAGACAGCTTGTTGATTATTGATGATTTCCATATCTAGCCTGAGAGCAGAGTGAGAAATATACGACTCACACTGCTTAATGAATATTCAACAGGCTTCCAAACATGAAAAGTGCATATCCCAGGTCATGAATCATGATTGGCTATACTCAGAGACTCACAAATGTCCACACACACTGTTTGAAGTGTGTGTGTACAAGAAGCACCGTCTCCTCCATATCGGTGCTTCTTGTATCCATAGACTATGATTAGTCATACAGTATCAAAGAGATTCTGAACTTGATGAGTGCATCTACCAGTATTTGTGTTCAAGATGTTTCCTTGTAAAATGTGAACATAAATAAATGATTAAATGTGTGTGTGTGTGTGTGTGTGTGTGTGTGTGTGTGTGTGTGTGTGTGTGTGTGTGTGTGTGTGTGTGTGTGTGTGAATAATAAAAAATATGAAAAAAAAAACACGGTGTGTATGAATATGTGAAATCCAAGCTACAGTTTAATCTCCCATTTTTCTTTCTCTCGTCTGTCTCTGTTTCTGTGTAGTCTGTTCTCTTCCACTGTTGGTTTGCCCTGTCTCTGCTTAGCTCCCAGTATAATGGTCTGGATAAGCCAGACTCAAGTAAAAAGGGACATAATTGTTGTGGTTGACAATGCAGTACATTAGGGCAGGCAGACGGGGTCCTCTCCCCGTCTCTCTGTCATGTCCGGAAATGGCTTTAAATGGGCTTAAATGGGTTTAAATGGGTTACAGCCAGAAAAGTGCAAAGTGCGCGGTAGGCCTATTGTCACTATAAGGGAAAGTGGCACAAACCACTGTTGCCTAAAACCGGGACCCTAAAAGCAATGCGCGCGTTACCGCGCACGCGCGTGCCATTCTCTAATGTTCGTGCACGCACACATACACACCGCAGGGTTGCATACAGGCAGTGAGTGATTGACAAACAGTCTTAGCGTTGAAATCAGACACGCAATGAATTTGTTCATGTTTTCTGATTGTTTAGGTGAGCATGTTTACATGAAAAGAACATGTTAAATGTCTATACAACCACTGAAAACAGCTAATATTTTAATTCTGGCGAAAACTGGGACAATTTTGTAGTGAATGTTGAAAACCGGGACATATTAGTGTTTTAGAGATATTTGTCAGGACACCGTGACACGCAGCTTGAAAACGGGACTGTCCCGGCCAAACCGGGACGTCTGGTCACCCTAGTGTACATGTATGAAACTTGGAGTGAATGATATTGCTGTTTGATTGATTGATTAATGGATTAGTGGATTTTTGTCCTGGGGTTTTTAGTGAGGGTTCTGTCGTCATCCCTGGGGTTTGAATCCTGGTCGGGTCATACATCTGAAAAGACTCTGAGGGACCCAGTGCCTCCCTGCATGGCACTCAGCATCAAGGGTTGTATTGGGGGTAAGTCCCTGCAACATACTAGCGTCATGTCCAGGGGATGGATGTACTTGTACATCAAGCTGCCTCACGCTACAGAAACAGGAGATAGGCTCCTGCCCTATGGGCCTCATGGCTCGGCAAGGCTTACTTACTACTTACTTTATGCATCATGTCTAGTTAGCCAATCTAGATCAGCATTTCAGTGCGAAACACCGGCATGCAACTACGTATAATCCGAGTGCAGTGGTGTAAAGTCACTAAGTTACTCAAGTACTGTAAGTACATTTTTTTCCTTTTTTTTAATTAATTTACTGGCATGTTTCCAATTTTCTATACTTTTACTTCTACTCCGCTACATTTCAGAGGCTATATAAATATTGTACTTTTACTCCTCAACAATTATTTGAAAACTTTAGTTAGCAGTTGCTTTTTAGATTTTGATTATTATTACAAAACATGCATTAACAATAACCACGTTCAGCTCTATTCAATTTGGCTATTGGAAAATAGCCAGTCTATAAGCTTGTAGATCTGCTATTTTCGAAAGAAAGATTATATAGCCTTTTTGGAAACTTGTGGGAAAACGAGTACTTTTACTTTGAGTACTTGAGTGTATTTTAATGCGAACACTTTTGTACTTTTACTTGAGCACATTTTGAATACCAGACGTTTACTTGTAGCAGAGCATTTCTTGTGGTATCAGTACGTTTAACTAAGTACAACATGTGAGTACTTCCTCCACCACTGTCCAAGCGCCATTCCCCCTGCTGGTCCTGCTAACCCTCCCGCTGTGTGAAGTGTACAACCTGCCAGGGTCTTTATCACCGGTGTGGATCTCGGCATCATTGCGGTCACGTATTTGTGTGAGTTTGCAGACTGGCTAACGTCCTAATTGGGATTCAGTGTGTGCTCCGAGCTGACTGGACGGTTCCCCTGTATGGGTCCCAAGGGTTAGTCCAACCAGGCGCTGAATAACACCATTAATACTCGTACCGACAGAGGTTAGAGGTGTACTATAGCAGCACAGAACTCGGGGGGAAAGAAAGATACTTTATATGGTTTATATGGTTTGGGGATTTTGTATGATTCATAGCGGTTCTCAACCTGTGGGTCGGGTCCGATGACGTAGTCGATGTGAGCACGCCTTATAGGCACCCACTACGTCATCGGACACAAATGAATAAATAAAGCAAACATCTTTTTACGGCTCCAAACTGATTTTGAATCATTTTTTGGGCCAAGTATGGCTCTTTTGATAATAAAGGTTGCCTAGTACCCCGTGTCTAAACAGTGTGTGTGCGCGCGCTTATGTGCGCGCGTGTGTGTGTTTGTGTGTGTGTGAGAGAACGAGTGAATTTTAAGCACACTGTTAAGCGTTTGGAGAAAGGTCTTTGACGTTTTTACCATTCATCGCAACATTATTGAAACCTGAATTATTGGCTTCAGATGACACAATACACAGGATGTGATTCAAAGCACTGACGCATTTACAGGATTCAAGTGATTTTGTTTCACTGAATAAAAAGATGGCCTTGCAATGGTGCTGTGCAGCAGTCAGATCAATGTGATTCATCCTTACTTCAATACTACTTCAGATGGTTCATGTGGGTGTTGATGCGTAGTTTTACAATTTACAATTACAACTTACAATTTAAGCATTTAGCAGACGCTCTTAATCCAGAGCAACTTACAATAAGCAAGGTAATACATCAGTATCAACGTCATCAATACGTCAAATGGAAAGAAATAGTAGGCAAATATAACAAAACAGGTAGACCAAGCACCTATTCAGTAAAAACTTCATAACAAATTGTAATGTAAAGAATTTAAAAAACGATCTAAATTATTTGTATGGTCATTGGGGGTAGGCAAGTGCTAAGGTGCAGTCTGAATAGGTGAGCTCAGGAGGTAGAGCGTAGAGCTTGGGAAACCAAATGTTCCCAGTTCCCGGGCTCCCCTAGAGTTAGTATCGAAGTGTCCTTGAGCAAGACACTGAGCCCCTAATTGCTCCCCATGAGCATACAAGATCTACAATGCGAACGTTGTGCACTTATTAGATGGGCTATTTTACTATCTATTTTTCATACATTATTAATAAAGGAAGGGTTGTGGACATACATGGTTTCCACCCGACAACGATATATAGCAATGATTAAAATAATCTTTTTTCAGAAAATGACTTATTGGGTGCTTGTAGAATAGGCCTCATGGTCTAAATGGGTTTATTCTCTAAGATGTTCACATTAAAAAGGGAGGCTTCAGTAATGGGTGCATATTTTAGCTCTGTGTTGAGGGACCGGGCCTACTTATACCTCTCATACTGTAGTGTAAATCATGGTGGTTCCACTTCTGGTCCATTATTCACAGTCAAAAGAGGGCAAAAAGAACAGGCACCATATTTGAGTGTGTGCCTGTGTGTGCGTGTGGTAGAAGGCGGACAAGTGTTTGCAGGACAAAAGTAGATCTGCTTCTGCTATTTTTTAATTTGAATCCTGAAAAGTAACGGTTTTGGACATATGAAGATTCCACCCGACAGGGACTAAATAAGTAAATTGCGATACAAACTGAGCTGCCCGACATGTCACACACACACACACACACACACACACACACACACACACACACACACACACACACACACACACACACACACACACACAGGTCAGGGACAGGCTAGAGTTGAGGATGAAGGTGACAGGGACATTAAAGTGAAAGTGACATTAAGTGAAATGTGCAGCTGTTCCACCCACAGTTAGCTGCAATAATTTAACATGTTAAAGGAGGCAGAATCACATCTGACTAAACTACATGCCACTTCTTCTTATACACAATCCCTTCGGCTAAATGCCAAGAAAACCAAGGTCATCACCTATAACATCCTATCGGAACATCCGCCTATAACAACAGGAGGCACTGCTCCGAAGGAAGTCAAGGACTTCAAACCTGGGCTCATGGGTCAACTCAACTGAGCAAGAGATCTGAAAGTGAGGAAGGCACTTGCATAGAGGACTCTGAACGGCATGGCCAGTGTATGGAACTCCAACCTCCCCAGACAAATCCAACTCAGCTTCTTCTATGCAAAGGTAGAGTCTGTTTTCCTATATGGCAGTGAATGCTGGATCCCCGCAGAAGTCTTTAGATGGGTGCTGCACCAGAATGTTGCGTGCAGTACTTGAGAGTGAACCTGTCACCAACAAGAAATATGAGAGAATACTAAGGCTGAATGAGAAAATAACAGCCAGGAGAATGAGACTAGCAGGACACTGCCAAAGACATCAAGAACTGCCAGCCAGCTAATTGGTGCTGTGGGAACCAACACACGGGCGCCGGTCACGAGGACGTTCTCAAGAAAGATGCAGGATCGCCAAGTGCCAACGAGCTGGCCAGATGTGGCCTTCAGTATGGAGAACCGGGATGACCGGAGACGACGATGGAGGGCTCATCTGAGGAAGACCTCCTAGAGAGAGATGATACCGCAACATGTCTCAGATAATGCACACAAACCCTATGTTTCAAAATAAACAAAATGTTCACAATTTGGTCGGACATTGACATTGCCAATACCTTGTCAGGAACACGGTACATACAGTATGTTGAATATATTTTGGCCTTCCAAAAACAATATTTTCTCCCATATTGGAATTCCTCACTGCTGTCACTAACTGTTACCTAGCGCTTCCACTTGTCATGGTCAACTGCTGCAGTCCTCACTAAGTTCAGACCATGATTTCCATCCTGCTTCTTTTCTTTCTTTCTCAGTGGTATAAGCCTCCAGGTGGTCTTTGGTCTTCCTTTTCTCCTTTACCCTTCTGGTGCCCATGTCATTGTTATGTTGCAGTCGTCATGGACTGCATTTACTGTATAGTTGATGTTGTGGTCCTGCCGTAGCATGTGTCCAATCATCTTTCATCTTCACAGCTTCACTTCCTCACTCAGTGGCTTTCATCTCTCTTTTCTAGCCAATGTATAAGGAGTATTCTTCGTAGCGTAGGCATCTATTATGGAACACAGCAATTGCCTTGTTCTCCTTTGTTAATTTTTAGATGCTTTGCATCCGTATAGCAATACTGGCACCATGCTGCGTCTGTGTATATGCCAGAGGACATTATACTAGAAAAAAGTGTGCAAGCTTTGGTTGAGTTTTGAAACGTTTCTGTGCTGAGAACAGAAACCCTGCTCCAAAGCATAACGTTGTTTGTCAAGTGGAAACCTTGTAGGCCTACTGTATGTCCAAAACCGTTTTAAAAATGATTTAAAATTGTGAAAATAGCCGATCTACAAGAACACAACGTTGTGTGCTTGTAAATCTGCTATTTTCACTAGTTTTGTGAGACTGTCTTGTATGATGAAGCATGGTTTTACTTTCCGAAAAAACTTACACATTTGAAACTTGGAGATACAAGGTTTCTGCCCGACAGTGATGATAATAAGCTCCCTGCATTGTGGGTCCATATAGAAAAGCTTTGACCGTGGAGAGAATCGCAGCTAGATGAGAGCGGAGACCACAGGAGTGCAGTTAAACCACATGAATGAACCCTATAGGTTAACAGGTGAACATTTGGCCACACCAGAATGGAAATGGTAGTCTGCAAAATATTAACAAGGTATTTTTGCAGAGAGATTTGGTGTAGAGGGGGGGAAAAGTAGCGTATATAGACCTCTGGGGACACTGCCGGTCATTGCGGTCAATTAAGTATTTAGTGTTTAAGTGGCTAACATGCTGTGAGAAATGAGAGCGAGAGAGAGATATAGATAGCCTCCAAGATTCACACAGAGAGATGCCCAGCGAGAGAGATACAGAGAGAGAGAGAGAGAGAGAGAGAGAGCGAGAGAGAGAGAGAGAGAGAGAGAGGCATAGAGGGAGAGTTTTAGAGTGTATGTTGACAAGTTGTAATTGCTGACTTTGACAGCGAGAGAACAGAAGTGACGCTGTGGCACATTCTCTGGGCTCAGACTGTCTGTCTACCAATTTGTGTGATGTCTGTTCTCTCTCACTCTGTGTGTGCATGTGCACGTGCGTGGGTGCGTGCGTGCGTGCGTGCGTGTGTGTGTGTGTGTGTGTGTGCGTGCGTGGGTGCGTGGGTGTGTGTGTGTGTGTGTGTGTGTGTGTGCGTGTGCGTGTGTGTGTGTGTGACTGAATAATAACTTGGATCAATTTGGAATACACACATTTTCTTTTCCCATTTCCTGAAAAGCAACAGGTTTGGCTTTGTACATAAAGTACAAGGCTGGTTTCCAGCCAACAGCGATGATAATCAATAGACGACCAGTAAACCTTCCCTTCTGTCTTTGCTTTTCTCTCTCCTCTCCTCTCCTCTCCTCTCCTCTCCAGGATATGGAGGACCACCTGGCGTTCGTGATCGCCGTCCCCGCCACCCTCTTCCTCTTCCTGTCCATCTTCATCCTGGTCTGCATCGAATCCATCTTCAAGAGGATGCTTCGCCTCTTCTCTCTCCTTATATGGGCCTGCCTGGTCGCCATGGGATACCTGTTCATGTTCTCCGGAGGAATACTATGTCCCTGGGACCAGGTGTGTGCACGTGTGTGTGCACGTGTGTGTGTGTGTGTGTGTGTGTGTGTGTGTGTGTGTGTGTTCAGGCTTGAAGAGGGCTGCAGGTGACAACAAACAGACAGACATATTACTATACTGTTCTCTGACTCATTCACATTCTGTCTACACATGCGGGCGGGCACGCACACCGCACACCAGGGACGTGCAAAGGATGTTAGAGAGGCAGGGGCTGAAATTTCAAAAACGGCCTTTTGTTGAAACTATTGAAAATAGAAGACCTCCAAGAGGTCTGCTATTTTCGATGCTTGACTCTTGATGGCCAATTCTTTCAACATGACATGCTGCATTCAAGTTCAGGAGAGTTTGGACAAGGCAATTCTCTTGAATGCTACCTTCATGTTTGCCATGGAAAGAGGGAATTTGCATTTCTTTCACTATAGTAAAACTGCATTCATGGTCTGGTTATTTTACAGACAAATAAAAGGGCAGGCCCCCTTTGATGTCTATGTGTGCACGTGCCTGGCACACACACACACACACACGCACGCACGCACGCACGCACGCACACACACACACACACACACACGCACGCACACACACAGGGCTCATCAGTGCCTCAGTCCTACTTTCTCCTGTTAGCAGCTTGTCTCTCTCTATTAATCAAAGCACATTTTTCTCCGTCTTCCCGCTGTTTTCTCATCGCTCTTGTCTTGTCTTCTCTCCCCCTCTCCCCGTCTTTCTCCTCCTCCCCTCCTCCTCTCCTCCTTTCCTTCCTTCCGCCTCTCATTGGCTGCCTCGCTCCCCGTGCGGAGCGGGGATATTTTTATCCGGGGCCACCTGTGAGAGTGTTATCAGTCTGCATTATTAATCTCCCCCTCTGCCCCCGGGCTTAATAGCACCCCCAGCTCCCTGACATGATCTATCTGCGTCCATCCATCCGTCTGCCTGCCTGTCCGGCCGGTCCATACGCTTTTGATTGATTGAACACTTTATCAACAAGTTTGTTCAGGTAGTACAGTCAAAGGTTATGCTAAAAAGGAAGACACAAAAAGCCCCCCGGCTGGGGGTCCATGGTACTCAACTCATCAGTAATACATATAATACAAATTAAACTTATCAGCATCAAAAGGTATATTTGCAGAGAAATGTATTCATTCGCCATCCATCCATCCATCCATTCACTCTGCAGGTAGTTAGTAAAGGCAGAGAGGGACATGGGGAAAGGACAGAAATAAACAGAGGGGGGGAGAGAGTAGGAAATCAGCAGAGCGAAGCAGCACAAGTACTGTAGCTCTCCCTCAGCAGGCTGCATTGATTGTGATTAACAGTGTTACCAGATTTAGCGAGAGAAACAAATCTTACAAAATCAACAGGATTTAAAAAGTGCTCTTCCGAGCACAGGTAGCACTTGTCTCCAGCCAGAACAGTGCAAGTGGATGCTGCATTCATGATTTGAGACCTGTCGTTCAAAACAGACCTGCAAACTTTAGATGTAAATCTTAGCCAACCAACGATGGGATATGAAAAAAGAATATGGAGAACCTTAAAATAATTTCTAAACCATAAACTGGCAGTCAGGCATGAGCACACATAGACATCAAAGGGGGCTTGAGCCCCTGCCCTTTTACCCGTCTGTAAAAAGTGCCCTCTCCAGACCATGAATGCAGTTTTTTACTACAGTGAAAGAAATGCAAAGGCCCTCTTTCTTTGCCATACCTGAAGGCAGCATTCAAGAGAATTGCCTTGTCCAAACTCTCCTGAACTTGAATGCAGCATCTTATGCTGAAAGAATTGCCCTCTCTGTGTAAACCATGCAGTTACGCCACATCTCCAGTATTGGCTAGATTATGCTTAGCTCAGTGGGACGCGTTGTGTGCTTAGAGGTCGTCTATTTTCAGTATTCTCACCAAAAGGCCCTTTCAGAAATGTCAGCCCCTGCCTCTATAACATTCTCTGCACGTCCCTGCTGGCGGTCCGTGGGGAGAAGGCCAGGATAGGGTCTAATACGGTCCTTCTTCCGAGTAGCTGTCAAGAGCCTGGCTGCGGGGACAGCAGGGACATTAAGATTCACCGCTGCAGAGTGGCCGGCCAGCGGGCCAGACCAGGTGACAGTGACACCTGGAGGAAATTGGAACTGCCACTCACTATTCCCAGAATCTACAGTACAAAACAATGTGAGGCCCATACAACACTAATTGACTCTATCCTCCATATGTGGAAAGTGGGTGGTGGGGGACGGTAGGACTAGGGAGTCATAGTATGTTAGAAAAGCAAACATAGCACAGCGATGCATTGGGAGCTTGTAGATCAGCTATTTTTGCTATTCTTGAATGATACTGTTGTAGCAGTATAAAATATGGCTAGGGTTTCTAGGGTCCTAGGGTTTCTAGGATTTGTTAAAGAGGCGGTGCCATAGTTTTGTACTTTTTCTGTTTTTCATGTGTCTATGAGATTGACAGCACTTCATTAGACCCCCTGGTGTCGTTGTTATGAGCAATTATGCATTCCCTTTGTATTTTGGGTTTCTTCCTGGAGGCTGACACCTTGTGGGTCAAAAGTGCAGCTCCAAAAACAGTGATAAAATGACATAATAGAATCATCCCCTCCCCTTTTACCATTCACCCAACACTGTGGGTGTGGCTATCTTCAGCTGGGTCACCACCCACCTGACAACCAGGCATACTTAATGAACTGGTGGGTGTGGCCTCATAAAAACATGATTTTAACACTTTCTGTACACTTTTTCTTTTTTTTGGGGGGGGGGGGGGGGGGGGGGGGGTCATGGCACTGCATCTTTGAAAATGTGCTTGATTATTCAATCAAAAGTTATTAATTGAATAATCCCTAAAATAATCGACTAGTAGAGCTGCTAGTTGCAGTCCTATTGTAATTATCTTTGGATCATTCCAACCATCATGTTAGCATCCTCCCCTGTATTATGCTCTGTTTCCCTTCGCAACTGAAGCTTGGAAGGTCTAGAGCTGGCAGCGTCATCTCTTTCCCTTTTTGTCAACAGTAGCAATTCTCTATTTTAGGATCATGGACTGTCATGTTTTTCAGCATCAGGCAGCATCATCGCCTCGGCAAAATAAAGCGCCTTAGCCCTGCAGTATTTTGAGACAGACTTTTTTTTCTTTTCTTTTTACTGTGGATACAGTTTTAAGCAAGCCGTTAAATCATTCACACAAAAACAGATCTGATGAACCATCATTAGTAAAAGGTTAACCACTTTCACCCTGGAATTTCTATTTTGGGCTTGTCGTTATGGGTGGAAAAAACAAGGTGTTGCGATACGTCAATGTGATGCTGAGCTTGTTGATTGGCTATTTTCAAAAATCATTGCATTACGTGCTTACGCTGCTTCACTAGATTAAAATAGAGAACGCTGCAAACTCAATTTAGCTCTATTTAGATCATTTTAATTTACCAACATTTCCACAGGCTGATGTCTTTATCATTGTATCTGCTATACAAACTATTTGCACTGATCTTTAAAGATGAGTGTGGCTATTCAGGTTACATGTACACCATTTGTGTGCCTGGGGGTGTGTCTAGCTCCGACAAAACATAGCAAACTAGAAGCAGTGCTCTTCCGAGCACAGGTCTCCACCATGGCAGGTCAGTTATTCTCGCCTCCTGGTGTGGTGGCGCTATAAAAGGCTGATTTGAAAAATGCACGGAAAAGGTTGTTCCTTGGCCTCATGAGACTCCACGGTATGACACACTAAGGACGGGCGGCCGTGCCTTTGCTGGGTTGGCACTGAAGTTGTGGAACAAACTCCCTTTGAGGATCAACGTTGCCCCCACCCTACAGCCTTTTAAAAACATGCTTAAGACCCACCTTTTCACTGAGGAATAGGTTCACTTGTTTTTCCTGTTTTTTTTTTGCTGTTTTCTTCTGTCGATCTTCTTTTTATTGGTGGGTTGTGCCAGTGAAATGCGTGCCACCACCTAGTGTAGTCAATGTATAGATACTGGTAGTATCTGAAAACTACTAATGCGCCTACTATATCATAGAATATAGCCTTTTATCCTTCATAAAAGATAGCAATTTTCCCCAAACTCCCTCCATTTCCCAACACTGTAGCTAGGTCAATGCCAAAGCCACCCTCCCTTCACTTGTCTCTGTACTATATCTGGGCCATTCAAACAGGACATGCTGAACTGTTTCTTCTACTGAACATCACATGCTACCTGGCATAAAGGCCAGTAAGTAAGTAAGCAGATGGTGCTACATTGAGGGTATACTGTATTCTTCTATATTTTAATCTTGTGGCTATTACCAGCATCTCACAAAGACTAGGTTTGCATTTACCTTTACTTCTCTCTTCTCAATTTTTAGGACCATCCTTTTCTCCTTTTATTTCTGCCTCGTCTCTGGTCTCACTTGGAAGAGGCCCTCCTCTGAAGGTAGTCTACTCTATACAGATAGATAGACAGATAGACAGAGGCAGCACAGCAGTTTTAAGGTTTACAAAGTTACAGAGAAGTATAAAAAAAGAAAAGGTACTGTGTTGTGTACAGTAAAAAAAGAGCAAGGCACAATAAAAAGAAGTTTATATACATAAAGTGTCAAAAACATTTAGCGCTCATAGGTGTCACGTCACAACACAAATAGCAATACTTAAAGCACAACTTATCAATGCCTTACAGGGGACAGGTGTTGATTATGTGGTCGGCAGTCTGCTCAAGCTCTCCGCACTCGCATGTGTCTCTGCCAGGCCCCACTTCTGCCCAGAAGATGATAAAACCCTATTGATGTTTTGATTTACTACACATCCTCTCCAAAGTGATGGACTAGCACATTGGTTCTCAAACGTCTTTGGTTGCAGTACCCCCTTATACTGATTTCTGAAGCCAAGTACCCCCTTCCCTTGACTACAACATTTTGCATAGAAAATTGTATTTCAAAAGTCCAGTTCCAATGCCAATATGTAAAAAGAAAACAGCATAATGGTACAGCATAATGGTACATAACAGTTGTACTAGTCAAGTTGTTGATGCAATTTAGTTTAACAATTTACAGATGAGCAGGTTCACACAAAGTATGTCAATGTTTTATCATTAAATGAGAAGGAAGAGGCCGCACACTCTTCAGCCACGAGTGCGCTTCCTTCTCATTCAGTGTTATCTGCGTGGTCAGCACCTCACTCACTTAGGTGTGCGCTCCTCCTTATGTGCTTTCTTAACGTTTTATCATTAACCATAACAGTAAAATATTTTTTTTCCATTATCTATTTGTTCTCACATACCCCCTGCAGTACCCCCCCCCCCCCTATTTGAGAACCACTGGCCTAGCACACCTAAAACACATTTACAATTTGGTTGCAATTAACTATGTTGGATGAAGCTTATTCCCCGTGGCTCCGAGGTGATAGGATCGTTCTTTTAAATTAACAACTTGAACACTCGCATCCCTATTCTGAGGAGAACTTTAGACAAAAGTAGCAGATCGGCTATTTTCGGCAAATAGGTTTGGAGTAGAGGTAAAAAAACGAGCAGACCAAGTACAGAGTGAAAGGTCAAGTTAACTAAAAACACAAATCCGACATAGACTGATGACAGTGCTGTCAAACATGTCTATGAATCTATCTCTATCGATGAAAATCTGCATCACACATTTACACAATATGAAGTGGGGGTCCCTGCTTCATCTCTCTCTCAGCTAAGTGGTCCGTGGCCTGAAAACGCTGATGACCCCTGCCTTACTGAATGTGTGTGTGTGTGTGTGTGTGTGTGTGTGTGTGTGTGTGTGTGCGTGCGTGCGTGCGTGCGTGTCTGACTCTGTATAGGCCGCAATCAAGACACAATCCCGCTGACCGGCCTGTCCTGGAACAGGTGACACCTGACATGTTACTGCTATTAACCCTTAAACCAGTAATTGCCTGTTTTGGCAATTAGTGAGTGTGGGCACACTCACTAATTGCCTCCGTCCTCCATATTTGGTGTCATAGTATGATCTATCTGTGCTGCCAGCCCCCATGTCAGCTGCTTCCCTGGGTTACAGTACAGTGTGTTTCCCTAGCAACCCAAACCAGAAAGTTGGTTTGTGGTTTGGTGGTTTCCACATGCCATTGTAACGTGGGCGTGAAATAAATATGTATGTGTGTGTGTGTGTGTGTGTGTGTGTGTGTGTGTGTGTGTGTGTGTGTGTGTGTGTGTGCGTGTGCGTGTGCGTGTGTGTGTGTGCGCGTGTGTGTAGTATATACCAGTTTCGCACAGGACGGAATTCATTTGCAAGTGTGATTTGAGGTGCGGTTTGTTGTTTAAGTTGGACAAAATGTGAACAAAATATTTTTCCAAATATGGATATGACTGGCGTCTGACATCATAGATGTCTTGTGTTATAGACCACATGAGACTCACACAATATGTCCATAAATGGGCCTTCCAAGCTATGGGCTTAATATTGATGACATCAGGGATCTCCATATACTGTATGGGCACACAAGGGACAAGGACGTCACAATGTGATGTCACAACAAATGATATGTCATAGGTCAGCTATAGACATTGAGGTGTTATCCGGTCTCTGACAGGCGTTACTGACGAGATGTGACGGTTTTCATAGTTAACTGTGACCGGCTACAGTCGCAATAATATACAGTATATTGTTTATATATATGAAAATACGAATGAAAAACCTTCAAAAGAAGAGACTGCACACTCCTCTGGTATGACTTGCTTTTATTGTTGCACAACGCGTTTCGCTTCAAGAGCAAGCTTGAATCGAAATGTGTTGTGCAACAATAAAAGCAAGTCATACCAGAGGAGTGTGCAGTCCCTTCTTTTAAAGGTTTTTCATTTGTATTTTCATAAACAGTTCTTGCGTTGACCTGCACCTCCAGTTGGGGCCTAATAGATGCGTTACCAACATCAGCTCCCTGGGGGAAGTGAAGATCTCTCCTCAATCCGTCAAGTGATATGATAGAACAAAATGAGAATACAACGAATGAGAATACATTTGTACCCACATTAGGTACATGGTAAAGTCTTCTGTTAATTTGTCCATTTGTAACTCTGAGAGTGCACAAATGTAACCAAATGGACCATTTGGTTAAGTTAACACTCAGGGTCGTGTGAGCGTTTGAACACGAAAGAGACAGGAAACAAACAGACAGAGTGACGGCCAGGAAGGTCAGGGCTCATCTGGAATGTCAGTTCGGACACTGTGACCATATCATTGGCCACCATAACAGGAAGGGGAGGGCTGACAGCAGGAGGAAACAGGAAGTAGACAGGGGACACCGGGACTGACATGGCGCATGCGATGAAAGTATCTACTTACGCAGCAATGCTCAGAGGTCAGGGTTTTCCTTTTTTTTTTCAGATTACCAGTAAAAAATAGGGGAGACAGAATGACCAGTAAAAAAAATATATCCTATAAGATTGTACAGTTTGGAGTTAATCCAGGTCACGTCAGGACACGAGGAAACTGGGAGGTGGCGGGGGGGTGGCTTGCATAGTTTGAGTTTTGTCCAGGTCAGGTCAGGACGCGAGGAAACTGGTGGGCTTTGCATTTCTGAAGCATGCAGAGCAACGTTACGCATTTGTGGTACACCCTATGGGCAGAAGTGAAATAGCTTTTTTAGGTATGTATGTATGTTTGTGCTATTGTGTTACATTTGATAACGTCTGTGTTTGGAGAAAAAAAATCTCTCCTTGGATAAATTAGTAGTGCTTTTTCACTGTCAATTCTCCTTTTGCACAAAGTAGTGCAATGCAAGATAAGAGGGCGCCAGATCCCTTTGCACACCCTACCACTACTTCCTGTTCATCCACAGAGCATTGATTCTGGTAATTTTTTATTAGATTTCTTTTCACTTTTTTCAACTTTTATTACTTGGGATGGTAAAAAGATGAGGTAGACAAATAAAATGTATTTTGACAAGTAATACAAGTTGAAAAAAGTTAAAAGAAAGCACTTTAATCTAATGGAGAAAACAACTAGAATCAATGCTCTGTGGATGAACAGGAAGTAGTGGTAGGGTGTGACTCAAAGGGATCTGGCGCCCCTATCTTGCATTGCACTACTTTGTGCAACAAGTTATCTCAAGACACTTTGCATACAGTATAGAGCAGTGACCTGACATTGTCCCAGCACCCCGAGCAAGCATTTTGGCAACAAAAACTCCCCTTTACTTGAAAGAAACGTTACGCAGACTCCAGGCTCTAGGGTGCATGAACCTCATCTCTGTTCCTGAGCTCTCCTGCTGTGGCTGGAGTGAGGCCTTTGACCACAGAGGCGGCAGTGGCTCAGGGGTAGAGAAACCGTCATTAGAACACGGAGGTTTCCCGAAGGGTTCCCAGTTCGATCCCGGGCTCCCACATAGTTAGTGTCAAAGAGTCCTTGAGCAAGACTCTGAACCCCTTAGTCCATGGGCCATATGAGATCTCTCTCTCCAAAAGGTGGCAAAGGTTACTATGCAAAAAATGGGACACCGACTTTAGCAGCTGATAACACCAATTTAGCTGTGTCTAAGAAAGGGTTATCTTACCAAATATAATCTACAGATATAGAGCTTTTCAAAAATGAATTGGAACCTTTGCCACCTTTCGGAGAGCGACATCTCATATGGCCCATGGACTACCTAGTTGCTCCCGGTGAGCAGGTTGGTGCCTTGCATGGTTTCCTCCGCCACCGGTGTATGAATGGGTGTGTGAATGGGTGAATGTAATGCACAATCTATGAAAATCGCCTTGGATAAAGGCGCTATATAAATGCATCATTTACCATTTTTACCATAGCAATTGTCATTTTCCTGTGTGTGCCCGCAGGTGTCCTTCTTCCTGTTCATCGTGTTCGTGGTGTACACCATGCTGCCCTTCTCCATGAGAGGAGCGGTCATGGCCAGCGTCATCACCTGCCTGTCCCACACCATCACTCTGACCGTCTGTCTGGCCTCCACTGCCCTGGAGCTGGAGCCCCTGGTCTGGCAGGTAAGGCTTTCTTTCTCAGGGGCGTCGCACCAAATTCTGGGCCTCGGGTACAAGGATTCACTGAGGGCCCCCAATGAATGTTCTTCGTAGGGGGAGGGGGTTTAACCCATTTAGACGGGAACGCATTATTACACATTATTTTGTGTTTTAACTATTGCGCTGCGAGCTTGTAGATCTGCTATTTTTGAAAAATGTCAGTTTCTATGTCAGTGGTGCTCAAACCTTTTCATGTGAAGGACCCTCAAAATGATATGTATTTGGCCACGGACCCTCAAAATATTTAGTTCCAAGGACACCTCCAGAAGCAAAATTTGAGTTACAAATGTTCCCTTAAAAATAGATATATTCAAAGATTTGCACATATTTTCACGACTTTTCAAAAATAGCAGATCTACAAGCTGCTGGTATTGTTTAGCTTTTTCTTGACTGTGGTTGAATTCACGCAGCATGCCATGTGTTATTTAATAACCATATCCACTGTCCTGCAGAAAAATCACTTTCTTGTTACTGTAAGCTCACTGTAAGACGAGGTGTGCGCTGCTGGCCTCATGTCCGTAATGTCTTCGCCCGTTAATGAAGACATTACCAAGAGTGCTCTTATATACCAAACTCTGCTGCTGACAACATCACGAGGAATGCTGGTCCCTCATTGGCTGTAGGTGTCACCTACTCACATAATACATTCTCAGAATCCCAGCCATTTCATGGCTACGGTCTTCAAAAAACCCAGTCACCTACATACATACCCAGTCCATTACAGTACTTGCGCGCTCTGCTTGCGCAGTAATAAAAATAAGATGTGGTCTAATAACTGCATGGCTTCCCTGTGGATCTCTGATGTGATGTTGACCACATATATTAATGATGTTGGTCTAGTTTATGAATTCACTAAATGTGAAAAATACTTACACTGTGTGAAAAAAATAAATCTGGGATTTATTTCCTTGTCCTATACTGTCAACCTGCACAGAAATGTTCTTCGGTCCAACAGCTTGAGAGATTGTCCACAGAATGTCCAAATGTACTTTTCTTGTTTTTGAGCACCAAATGTCTTGGAACCAATTGTCTTGGCCCTGCAACCTTCTTGAGTCAGCCTCTCATTTTTTTAAAACGTTCAAAAACATGTTTTTCTTCCTTGTGGATACATTTTTAATCAAGCATTTCCAATGCAGCTGAGTCACGCAAACAACCTTTGATTTAGCAGCCATTATTACTGAAAGGTTAAGTTCCACTGGATGCCACTACAACCTTACACCCACTGAAACAAGAAAACTGTACTGCTGCTTACAAGGCCACGGGCAGCAGACTGCAAAAAAGAAGACCCCCCCCCAGACAATCACACACAAGGAGATAGCTAACAATGAGGTTTACAATTAAAGGACAACTTTGATTTTTTACAAGGGTTCATATTTTATATTGTAATTAGAGAAATTTGATACTCCATTAGAGTATCAAAATGTTTTCATTTACTTCTTTCTATAGTTTTAGCGATTTTAATTACCTTGATTTCAGTGGGTGGGGGTATGCATGCAAGTTGCTAAATATGTCTTTTTAGACACAATAAGATGTTGATTTCTTTACAGTAACACCACTAGCCCCCATAAGTCACATCTGCCCATGAAAGATTGTGGTGCATCTTGGGAATTGGCTTATTGCGTCTAAAATGACATTTTAGCCACTTGCACGCATGCCCCCAACCACTGAAATCAAAGTCCTTAAAATCACTAAAATGATAGAAAGCAATAAATGAAAACGAAAATGTTCAGTAATGTAAGTCATTGTAATATTGTAATATTGTAGTAATACAAAGATTACAATTCCAAATTTTTATGTTAGCGGTTTGTGTATTTCGGCTGGATTCCTATTCTTTGTGTTGCATTGATGCAAGCCGTGTTATATGCTGAGATGTATGCTTGTGTCCTGTGTGATGCTCTCCCTGTTGACCTCCAATCTACATCACACCATTAAAGCATCAAGGGGCCATTCATTACATGAATAGCCACTTGATACACCCACCCACTACACATTTTGCAATGGCCGTTAACTGAAACGTCAATAGGTGTTTATTCCAAGTCGGGACAGAATTTATGAATGCACTCCCACCTCCACAAGCTATAGGAGTAAGAACTTATTGTTATTTGTGTGACGAACACGCATTCGTGAATTCTGCCCAGAGTTGAATAAACAGCTATTGACGTTTTACACCCATAACAAAATGTGTAGTGGGTGCATCAAGTGGCTATTCATTGAATGTATTTGTTCCCAGACTATTCTGAATCAGGGAAAATGTTTGCGGTTACAATATGTAATATGCAGTATATTTTTATATCAAACCTTGTATCATCATTAACATCTTAGTGTTTGGCCAATTATTTTGGGGCCCATTTGCAATATCCTCAGTTTAGGACCAGGCGATCTACAAGCTCACTACAGCCCGTGGCGCGTTGTGGTTAATCGGATGAATCGAAAATACTTTTTTTATATTTGAAAAACACATTGACAATTAAGCATGTTAGATTTTAATGTTAGCGGTTTGTGTATTTTGGCTGGATTCCTTGTGTTGCATTGATGCAAGCAGTGCCATGCGCTGAGATGTATGCTTGTGTCCTGTGATGTGTGATGCTCTCCCTGTTGACTTCCAATCTACCTCCAATCTACATCACAGATTCTAGACCTCCAATCTACATCACACCATTAAATCCCCTTGGCTCCGCACACACACACAAATAGTTCTGACCCTCTGGAGCAAGAATAAATGCCTAAATTGTAAAGAGTAAATTAGTCTTTATCACTTCTCTTCACTGCCTCTTTCCTTGATTACCCATCTGAAAAACAAGACAGTCTAATCTACTCTCTCTAGCTGCAGCCACAGAAAAATACGCGCGCGCGCGCGCACACACACACACACACACACACACACACACACACACACACACACACACACACACACACACACACACACAAAAGTGGAAAAACACACTGACAATTAAGCATGTTAGCTGAAGCTCATGCCCCTTGGCTCCAAGGCCCAGGGGCCAAGGCAGGTCATTGATATGCACGGCCACAGTTTAAGGAGCTGGAGGTTGACACAGTGGATGAAGTGAATGGAGAAGCAGGTGCAAGTGTGTGTTTAGATGGAGGTAATGGTGTCAGTGGGCAGATACATGGACGAGAAGATTGACGGGACATGTCATCACTTCCTGAACAAAATTCACAACAAATTCACAACACATGACAATAAATGAAATGAATAAATAAATCAATGAAAAGTTAAAAAAATTAAAAAAAAGTAAATGAAATACCATAATGCTATCACATTAAAGCTTCACTCCAGAACTTATTGAAATGAATATTGCTGAGATGGAGCTTTGTCTTATCTATATAGATTCCCTCTTACTGGAGCGGTAGATGTTTGCTGTCCACAAGCGAAAGACCTGGAGATTACCAGTGACAGAATATGACCTTATCACATGGTTTTAAAAGAAAATGTGAACTGACTATGGAGGAATCTGTTTGGTGAAAGTTCAAAGTTCAAAGAAATGTTTATTTGTTGTTGCGTATCTGTATGTGTGTGTGACACAGATCCTAGCCAATGTGATCATCTTTACCTGTGGTAACCTGGCCGGGGCCTACCACAAACACCTGATGGATCTGGCACTGAGACAGACCTACCAGGACACCTGCAACTGCATCAAATCCCCCATCAAACTAGAGTTTGAGAAGCACCAACAGGTATACATACAGTACACACACATACATACACAATGTAAAAATACTGACTTATTGAAATGGTTTATGCCATTATATAAATAGTGAAAATAGCTACTATTGATACTTTTAATTAAGTAAAAAATCCACCACTGCTTGGTGTTGTCCATTAATTTTCCATTTCATAAAAAGCTCATACCGTAAATAATATAAGAGGCGGTGTTTCACTTTCGGTTCGAACAGGTTAAAGCTCAGGCTCGCGATAAAGGTCAAGATGTGTCTGTTAGCAGAATAACTCAAGAGCAGATTGACATTTTTCTGTCAACTTGGTGAGAAGTGATCTGTCAGTATGCTGCCCAGAAGTGATTATTCACTTTTGGGTCTCAAAGGTCAAGGTCATAAAGACGTTTAAGGTAAAAAATTGAGAATGGGTTTATTTTGAAACGTAGTTGTGACCGTCAGGGAGCAGTTTACTATGAAAACCTCCACCGGCCGTCCGTCCGTCCGTCCGTCCGTCCGTCCGTCCGTCGGTCACACGTCACACGTCACACCTTTGCCCTGCTCATATCTCCGCATCAGTATGACATCACACCACATGTGTACACAAACCTTTGTGTACGTTGCTGTGGCAACAGTCTGTTGTTGCTGGTCTGTTAGTGTACGTTAGCAACCACCTTAGCAACCATGGTTTTACCCTAGCAACCAACTGTTTACCCTAGCAACCAACTGTTTACCATAGCAACCATGTTTTTTACCCTAGCAACCAACTGTTTACCATAGCAACCAGATACGCAGAGCAGGGATCTCCATATATGGGCATAAACAGGTGACATCACACTGATGTCAGATACTCAGAGCAGGGATTTCTCCATAATATATGGGCATAAAAGGGATTCTGTTAGGGATCTCCATATATGGGCATAAAAGGGATTCTGTTAGGGATCTCCATATATGGGCATACAAGGGATTCTGTTAGGGATCTCCATATATGGGCATAAAAGGGATTCTGTTAGGGATCTCCATATATGGGCATAAAAGGGATTCTGTTAGCTGTTAGTGATCTCCATATATGGGCATAAAAGGGATGCTGTTAGGGATCTCCATATATGGGCATAAAAGGGATTCTGTTAGGGATCTCCATATATGGGCATGAAAGGGATTCTGTTAGGGATCTCCATATATGGGCATAAAAGGGATTGTATCCCAGATGATGCCCTGTTAGGAGATCCACACTAACAGAATCCATATATGGTCCTACCGACAGCTGCTTTAAGCCAACCCTGGCGATAAGGTCTGGGTCGAAGAAATGCTTCTTTCCTGGCAAGAATTGCCCCTTTATACTGTAGGCGAGTTTAGAAACTCTAGGCTTGCTATGGGAAGGAGCGCTCGTTTTCAGTTATTGTCCACGACATTGCAAGCGGCGCGAAGGCCGGGCGCGAAGAGCAGGACAGGGCCGCGCCGCGCGAGTTACGAAGCCGTGGTGAATGCAATCGTTCTATTTATGCCCAGGCCGTAAGGCCTGGGCAAGCGCACGATAAACGCAATGATAATTGGGTTTTGGTGCACCTCGCGCGGTCCAAGTGACTACAACGGAGCGCTCCCAAACTCCGGTTCAGCCAATCACAAGCTTCAAAAATTAGTGCGGGGCGTGGTTTCCCTTAGCAAGCCTAGAGTTTCTAAACTGGCATACTGTAGGGCTCGTTTGTGTATTGTATGACATCACGCCACATCATCGGCTGAGGACTGTGTGATGTCATCATATCTCCATATATGGAGACATAAGTTGCTCATGCCCAAATATGGGCTGGTGAGGTCAGACTTAGTGTGATGCGTAGGTTATCTTTATATATGGATATTCAACTTCAATGAGTAACCATGGCAAACTGTCAACTGCCCGTATGTCTTGATAATTGGTAAAACAAACTTTTGGCCTATTTGTGGAGATAAGCGACCAACGGTCGCTTATCTCCCGATTAGGGAGTCTTACTGGTGGTAATTATCAGTAGGCTGCCTTGAAGAGATTGGTTGGGATTTATTTATAATCTAGTTTTATTATTAATCTCGAAGAAAATAGTACATACCGTAGCTCAAGCCCTACAATGCATAGCAATTTCCTAGTTTGTCTATGATTTTCATCTTGCCATAGTTGGTAACCGTTTCATAAAAGCAATAAGCCATGAAGGCCATGCTTTACTGTTTATAACAGCCATATACATCTCTACCATTTTATCACAGGAATACACATAAACAATATAAACAATAGCGAAAACACATACCCCTGATTAATAACAGAAAAACACTATAGGGCATTAGTCCTTTGGGCTTGAACCCCTAATTAAATTGCCATGTATCTCCGCATCTGCGTGTGAGTGAGCGTGTGTATTTGAATAATTTGTGGAAGCACCAATAGTCAATACCTCAATATCTATTAGGGTAACAACAGGATTGTTGTCACAATATCTAATTCAAGTTGTTGTGATAATTGAATTTGTCCAATAACGACCAGCCCTACAGTAACTTTATGCTGTATATTAATTGCTCAAACTGGTTCAGTGGTTCTCAAAGTAGGGTCAAGGAATCCTCTGGGTTCCCAAATGAACCCTTACAGGTCTGTAACTCTGATGGGGGTCCTTGAAATAAAAAAAAAAGGTTCAGAACCGCAAGTGAATTACATTAATAAAGAGAGCTGTTTCCTTGTGGTCTATTATACCCTGGATCGTTTATAGCAGCATAGTTTTTGTAGTTATTTTGTAGTCAGATACTCAGTAAGTGCGGCTGAAGTTTTAAGTGGAGAATTCTATTTTTAGGGTTCCGCTCCACTTCTGGCCAATTTGCGGCTGTGTTTTAGGAAATGAGCCTGCAGTGTGTGAACAATATAATGACCCTCTGCTGTGAACTGCATTTATGAGTCACACACACACCCCTTAAGGCCACCGTTCAGTCACACTGGCATATATTCTCACATGTCGCATGCACAAAAACACACACACACACACACACACACACACACGCACGCACGCACGCACGCACGCGCACGCGTGCGTGCGTGCGCGCAGCTGGAATACAGGCAGGGGGTCTGCCTTAATGGAACAGGGGCAGCGTGTGCCCATTTACAAAACTGATGAGAAAAACGGAAATATCCACACACCAGCTGCCATCATTTGCAACCGTGTAATGTTTCACTTGCTCAGACTTATACAGTAGAGACCAAAAGACCTGTGGTCCCAAACCCCTGTTCTGTTGCATACTGTCATCAGTCAAATTGTAGCAAACAATGAATTTCACCTTTCACATAATATAGGCTAGGCTATTTTCATCCATGCCTTAGCCCATATCCCTAAACTTCTTACTAAATTTCAAATAGCTGATCTACAAGCTCACAACATGTCGATGTAGATTGGCTAGTTAAACTATTTGAAAAAACATTTTTTTCCCTTCAAAATAGTAAAAAAAAAAGAAAGAAAAAAAGGCAAAGACGTTTAGGGATAAGGGGTAGCCTAAGTCATGGATGAAAATGTAGCTCCAAATGTAAATTGATTTTATACACATCATTTTTATTTTTTTGTTTTTTAAAAACAGTTTATACAGCTCATGAATCCACAATAGTTTGTCCTCCACAATTATGCAGGCTGAATAGCTTAAATACAACAGTAGCCTATCTATCAGAGGAGCATGTATTTATCTAATATTATGACATATGAAAATGTAACACCATTATGCAAAAACAAAACTTCAGTCCAAAGTCAGGAACACAACATGTATTGTACAACATAGGAATATAGTATAAAGTGCAAAACCATTTTACACGTTATGATTATGTTAATCATACCCTATGTTAGAGACATGTAGGGTATAAATAAATACACCATTCTTAAGAATGGTGTATTTCACAGGAATGGTTGGAAATCACGTATTTTGTCACTATGACAAATATTGAAAATAATTAAAGCAATTTACAGCTTTGGCATTTAGCAGACGCTCTTATCCAGAGCTACTTACAAATGTCAGATCTGAGTAAGCAGAGGAAAAACAATTATACAGAGTAAACAATGAACCTAGCATAGTGCATTTGTGGTCAAGAGCAAAACAAATCTATGTAACAAAAAACATAACAAGTGACCAAGATATATCTGCATAGTAAACTAGCATTTATCGAACAAAGGTGAGAAGAAGAGATACAAGGAGAGAGAAATGCTAGCGGGTGAGGGTTAGGGCTAGGGTTAGTCTAAGAGGTGGGTCTTCAGACTACAGTGGGAAATTGGGAGTGAGTCTGCCGTTCGGACTACATGTGGTGTTTATTCCACATTCTAAAACGGCTAGTTCCATTCCTTGATTCTGATTGGCTGGTTTCCCTTTAATTGCTGTGGTATGTGAGACTATCAGTTTATATCAAACCCAGGTGTGTTATTTCTTTCCACAGTGCTGTGAAGCTAGACTAGAGAACTTGATTGCAAGTAACAGGTGTGTTGTTTCTGCAGCCTGGCCGGGAACTACTTTCTTGTAGCTGGGGACTACTTTCTTGCAGAGCAGACCTTATAGTGGATTATTAGTGACATAGAACAGTTGTAATTGGTACATGTCTATGATTTTTCATGTTTCCATATTGTAACAGTTTTAGAAAAGCAATAAGCCATGCGAGGCTTGTGGTTACCTGTATTTTACACCCGCTGAGAGGGTTGGAGACACTCGGCTGCGCCTCGTCTCTCGCTACGCCTCTCAGCCGGTGTAAAATACCAGGTAACCACTCGCCTCTTGTGGCTTATTGCTTTATTTTGGGAGCCAGGAGACAGACAGAAGAGTCTGGTCTAGGACATGCATGGTGTTTTAGGGAAGGCAAACATTTGGGCACATTTCTGAACATTTTTAACACTAACATGGCAAAAATTACATCTTTACCACCACTATGGTGGGTTGCCCAAATCAACCATTCAACAAATCAAAATATGCATTCCAGCGTTCTTCGGTGAAGGCTGGATAGTCTGAGTGTGAACCGCCATGTTTTGATTTCTCAAAATATAGAAGCACCAGGTGCTCAGTGTCTGTCACACAAAGCTGGACCATCTGTGTGGCAGTTCACTCCCCCTCCCCACCACCACCATGCACAGTAGCAAAATATTTGGACCAATCATTAGCTTGTTTGGATGTAGCTGGGATGTCCTAGTTCCAAGAAAGCCTAGTTTGGTTCACGAATAAAGATGTCTTTTAATCCCTGCCTCTATATCGCTGTCCAGGAGCGGCTGCTGTTATCCCTCCTGCCAGCCCACATAGCCAGGGTGATGAAGGCTGAGATCATCCAGAGGCTGCAGGGACCCAACCTGGGCAGAGCGGAGAACACCAACAACTTCCACAACCTCTACGTACAGCGGCACACCAACGTCAGGTCAAACAATGAGCCGTGAAAACCTTCTCTCAACACCTCACACTTCTTAGTTATGCTTGTCTTGCCATCGTTCTTTCCCCTCGTCTCATATCACCATAGTCTCTTCCAACACGTTCTCACCCCAAGGCGTCAGATGCCTGACTCCCTGTCAAGTCCCCCACTGTTTCCAGTGGGGGACGCCTCGGGGGGTATGCCCAATGCGTCTGGCCCCAGACACAGTCTTTTCTACACTTGCTCCCTCTAGTTGTCAGGTCTAGAATCACCAGAAAGAAAGAAAAATGGAATCCCTGAGTAGGATTTGAAACCACTACCTTGGGTTCCCCAACCACGCGACACTACTGCTCACGCCACAGGATCCACGATGGAGGCGTGCCATCTCAGGCAACCTTGAGCCCCGTGAGACACCGCCGAGTGAGCGGTAGCCAGCGAGTCACCTTGTCGAGCGGTGCGAAGGTCGCATGAGCCGATTCAGTGCCGTTACTGAGTTATGTGCCGTTATGGACAGAATTGTAAATATTAGTCCCCCAGTATCCACGTTGCCAAAGATAACAAAAAAAGGGGTAGCTCAGTAAGTAGAGCAAGTTAGCCACTATCACCAAGGTCCAGGTTAGCCTCCCACACAAGGGAGATAAATATTCGAGTCATGCGCACTAACTCTCTCCCTGCGCGTCTCAGATAGACGCCAAAAGCATCCCAGCTCGTTTCAGGCATGATGCCGAAAGCGAGTCCAGTGGGGGTGAGAAAGGGTTGTCTCTTCTCACCTCCTAGTCTCTTCTCTTCTCTTCTCTTCTCTTCTCTTCTCTTCTCTTCCCTAATTTGCTCTTAGTTTTACGTCATCTCTTGACAATGCAGCATCCTGCCTTCTTAACTCCTCATCATCGTCCACAGCCAAATTCAAATTACAGTTAAGCAAAGCTTTGCAGGGAAAAGTAATAAGCGGTGTGAAGCAGGGCTCAAGTGTGTGTGTGTGTGTGTGTGTGTGTGTGTGTGTGTGTGTGTGTGTGTGTGTGTGTGTGTGTGTGTGTGTGTGTGTGTGTGTGTGTGTGTGTGTGTGTGTGTGTGTGTGTGTGTGTGTGTGTGTGTGTGTGTGTGTGTGTTTCCCCCCTGCTGGTACCAGAAAGATGATGTGCTCCATTCATGTGTTTCATTCATGTGTGTGTGCAGTATTCTATATGCTGACATCGTGGGCTTCACCAGGCTGGCCAGCGACTGCTCTCCAGGGGAACTGGTGCACATGCTGAACGAACTGTTTGGCAAGTTTGACCAGATCGCCAAGGTAACAAGCACAAGTTGACAGCAGTGTTTCTCAAACTTTCAAATTTCAAGGACTTCCCTTAACTCTGACAGTGTACAAATGGACCAAATGAACCCTGACAGGTTCATTTGGTTCCGTCTGAGTTACAGACTAGTATGGGTCACAGAGTCCCTGGAATACACTTTGAGAACCACTGCCCTACAGTATGTCTACTGCCCTCGGGGGGCCACTTGGAAAGGAGAGGATAATGTAAAAAGAAGGAAACATAAAAGAGAGAAAAAATATGTATATATATATTTTTTTTTTGTATATATTTTTTTCTTTTCTAATGAATTTAATTTGAATTTAAAATATATATATATATTATGAAACACATGCACCACACACGCACACACAAACACATACAAGCATTCAGAAAGCACTATCCATCGTGTGTGTACCAAGGGCATCGGTGTCCAGTTGACAGCCACAGGTTGTAAAAGCGTGGGCTGCTGTAGACACAGCGAGACAGAGACTTAGAGACAGAGAGAGAGACAGACAGAGAGAGAGAGAGTTTGTGTGAGTGTGTGTGCGTGTGCGTGTGTGTGTGTGTGTGTGTGTGTGTGTGTGTGGTCTCCAGGGTTCTCATCTCTCCACCAGTCTGACAGTTGAGTCACGCTCACGCACGCCGTCTGTCCAGCACGCTCGAAGCGTAGCTCTGCTACTGCCGTTATGTAAGCTGTGGCCGTGCGTCCAGGGCTCACGCATCCCACCAAACAAAGCTGTTAGCGTGCATGCTACGCGTGGGTGTGTACTCATGGGTTTGAGGGGTGACCTTTGCATTAGAGCCCGGCCGATACCTCGTTGATGGCCGATGCGGTCTAACGGCCATTATTAAACATTTCGACAACATCGGTATAAGTATGCAAGATATGTCCCGACTTTAAACCCACAATCAGTGGTGTAAAGTAACTAATTACATTTACCGTATTTTCCGGACTATAAGGCGCACTTAAAAGCCTTTAATTTTCTCAAAAAACTACAGTGCGCCTTATAGTCCAGTGCGCCTTATATATGGATCATTCATTGACATTGACATTCCCTTTAGCACAGCTCCATCTGTTTGATGCATAACGCAACGGTAGCGTCTATTATGTGCGCCTTATAGTCAGGTGCGCCTTATATATGAAAACAGTTTGAAAATAGACCATTCATTGACAGTGCGCCTTATAGTCAGGTGCGCCTTATAGTCCAGAAAATACTGTACTTAAGTACTGTATTTAAGTACAATTTTGAGGTATTTGTACTTTACTTGAGTATTTCCATTTTCCAATACTTTTACTTTTACTCCACTACATTTATTTGAAAACTTTAGTCACTAGTTACTTTGCAGATACCGGTATATATTATAATATTGTAAAACATGAACCACTTTAGCCCTTTTTTTTAAAGTTCAAATATAGCAGATATAAGATAATACATCTTATATTGTTGCTGTCGGGCCGAAACCTCTTATCTGCATTGTTTGAACTTTTTCATGTTTTTCCATGAATTAATCCCCCTTCTTCATCATACAAGAGTGTTACACCAAACTAGTGAAAATAGCAGATCTACAAGCCCACTTGTAGATCGCCTATTTATTTATTTTTTAATTGCGACCGTCAGGTCGCAGTTTAGTTGCGACCGTAGGTCGCAGTTTAGTATCAAAACCTCCACCGGCCGTCCGTCGGTCGGTCGGTCGGTCACACGTCACACCTTTGCCCTGCTCATATCTCCGCATCAGTATGACATCACACCACATGTGTACACAAACCTTTGTGTACGTTGCTGTGGCAACAGTCTGTTGTTGCTGGTCTGTTAGTGTACGTTAGCAACCACCTTAGCAACCATGGTTTTACCCTAGCAACCAACTGTTTACCCTAGCAACCAACTGTTTACCATAGCAACCATGTTTGTTTACCCTAGCAACCAACTGTTTACCATAGCAACCATTTTTTACCCTAGCAACCAACTGTTTACCATAGCAACCATGTTTTTTTTACCTTAGCAACCAACTGTTTACCATAGCAACCATGTTTTTTACCCTACATCCCTCCATATATGGAGATAACCGACGAATCTCACTAAGTCTGACCTCACAAGCCCCATATTTGGACACGAACAACATATAACTCCATATATAGAGACATAGCTGCTGACATCAGTATGACATCACACTGCTGACATCAGTATGACATCACACCGTACACAAATGACCCTTATATAAGACCGGCATTATCTACCGACAGATTGTGGAGATAAGCGACCAACGGTCGCTTATCTCCCGATTAGGGAGTCTTACTGGTATCAAAACCTCCACCGGCCGTCCGTCGGTCGGTCGGTCACACGTCACACGTCACACCTTTGCCCTGGGGTTTTTTTTTTACCTTAGCAACCAACTGTTTACCATAGCAACCATGTTTTTTTACCCTACATCCCTCCATATATGGAGATAACCGACGAATCTCACTAAGTCTGACCTCACAAGCCCCATATTTGGACACGAACAACATATAACTCCATATATAGAGACATAGCTGCTGACATCAGTATGACATCACACTGCTGACATCAGTATGACATCACACCGTACACAAATGACCCTTATATAAGACCGGCATTATCTACCGACAGATTGTGGAGATAAGCGACCAACGGTCGCTTATCTCCCGATTAGGGAGTCTTACTGGTATCAAAACCTCCACCGGCCGTCCGTCGGTCGGTCGATTCGTCGGTTATCTCCATATATGGAGGGATGTGTTGGTTATCTCCATATCTGGTATATATTTGTAATAATAAAAAAAGGAACTGTTTTGGACACAGCAACAATAACACTCTCTCTTTCTTAATTATGACAAACAACAAACAACATAACAATATAAATCAATGAAATTACACTACATACCGGTAAACAAAGGAGATGGTGTGGTAAAGTAAAACATGGTATACATATATGTGTCTTACTGGTTGTCTCTTTTCTTGTGACAGGAATTTACATATTTTGCAGCTAGAACTGCACATTCTTTCTGTTCTCCCTAAAGGAGTGTCAATTTCTTCCTTTTTGTCATACTTCTGAATTCTGGGCAAATTATTTAATTTTTTTGGAATGAACTCCTCCCTAATGTTTGTGTATCTATTATTACATTCCTTTAAGAGCCGCGCCCACATAGCCGCCCACATAGGCATAGGCACAGTGCAGTAAAGGCACGACATGTCCACCTCAGACCCCTCTGCGCATGTCCCTCAGACCCCTCTGCGCGCGTGTACACAGAGAGAGAGAGAGAGAGAGAGAGAGAGAGAGAGAGAGAGAGCACCTCGACCCCTCTGCGCGCGTGTACAGAGAGAGAGAGAGAGAGAGAGAGAGAGAGAGAGAGAGAGAGAGAGAGCACCTCGACCCCTCTGCGCGCGTGTACAGAGAGAGAGAGAATAACCCTATGCCGTCCGCTCATTCGCTAAGCACGAGAGAGAGGAGGCAACAGGGGAGGGGGGGCGGGCAAGCGAGAGAGAGAGAGAAGTGGAGCTGAGCGGAGCAGTGTATCGAATTACAACAGAGGGAGGTTGGCTAGGACTGATCACGTGGCACACGGAGTTCCTAACCGGAAGTGCGTCCGGCGGTCAAATATGTCCGACCGGAAACGTGCGCTGCGCCACAATAGTTCCGCCACAACAGTTCCCCCCCCTAAAAAATTTTTTTTTAACTTTTTTTATTTATTTATTTATTTACTTTTTTTTTTTTTTTTTTTTTACTTTTTTTTTCCAAAAAACTTTTTTTTTTTTTTTTTAAAGTTTTTTAGTAAAGAAGTGGGCGTGGACTCTAGATGTGAGCGGCCCGAAGGGCCGCGAACCTCTAGTATTTTACATTGTGTTAGGAAGTGTAATTCTCTCTCTCTCTCTCTCTCTCTCTCTCTCTCTCTCTCTCTCTCTCTCTCTCTCTCTCTCCCCCCCCCCCCCCCCCCCCAGGAGAACGAGTGCATGCGTATCAAGATCCTGGGTGATTGCTATTACTGTGTGTCTGGGCTGCCAGAGTCTCTTCCACAACACGCCAAGAACTGTGTGAAGATGGGTCTGGACATGTGTGAGGCAATCAAGTAAAACACACACACACACACACACACACACACACACGCACGCACGCACGCACACACACACACACACACACACACACACACACACACACACAGCTAACCTACAACATGTTACAATTAGCACATTTTGTCAGATGCTCTTATTCTTATCCAGTGCGGCTTACAAAGTAGAAGGTCAGTGTGTGCCATGAGCGCTTGTCAAACAATACTTGCGCGCACTCACACACACGCACGCACGCACGCACACACACACACACACACTCACTCACCCACGCACACACGGATGTGTGCACACAATGTCTGTCGCATGTCTGTCAAACAGATTAAATGGAAGCAGTGCCAGACAGTGTCAGCTGTGTTTGTACTTCAGATCAAATGTGAAAGTCAGACGATAAACTCACTGCCTAAATAAATAACAAGTACAAACGGATATGGATTAAAAAAAATAATAATAATCCTTTTAACCACGATTTTTTTTTTTACTGTGAAAACCTTTTCAATTAAACAAAAGTATTTTATTTTATATATAATCTTTCACTGTTATACATTTGACATTTCTGGAAATATACCGGAATTCAAGTTATTACATACCAAAATGTTATAGATGCTAGGATTGTTTACACCCTCTCTAATCAATCTCTCTCTCCCGCACACATGCTCAATTACACACACAAATATCTATACACCAGGGGTCTTCAAAATGTTCAAGCCAAGGACCCCTTAGTTGAGAGAGATGAAGCAGGGACCCCCACAACTTTTCAAAGATTCCATATAGTTTCATTGTTTGACAGCACAATCATCAGTGTATTTTGGATTCATGTCAATTTGTGTTTTCAGATATTTAACCACTTGAACCGTCAATACTTTTGACCTTTCACTCTGTACTTAGTCTGTTCTTTTTCCCCTCTACACCAAACCTTTTTGCCGAAAATAGCCGATCTACAAGCTCACAATCTGCTATTTTTGGCTAAAGTTCTCGGAATATGGGCGCTAGGGCTCAAGTGGTTAATATCAAAAAGGACAGGGGGTCACCCTGTATTAACCTTCTAGTGCCGATCCCGAACAAGTTCGGCTTTTTTTCAATACAATACAATGTTTTTTTGCTATTTTACTTACCCTGAGCTGCTTGTAGAGACGTGGGTGGTCCTGGCTCGTCCTACGCTTTCCAACGAGCCATTCTACGTGGTCCGACGATTTATTCCATTGAAAATGGCCAGATGCCAAGTTTAGAGCCCCCCAATTTTTACTCGATCTATGCTGTCGGCGACGCGACGTATTCCGGGGTGCCGATCCCGAACAATATCGTCTTTTTTAATAAAATGAATTAATTAATCGAAGGCCTCACCGAAGCCTCCGTCTAAATTTTCATCCAGGCCGCCAGACCGTGCTCCGTTTACACGGCCCGTGAGAGGGTAACCCCGCCGAATCGCTCCACCGAATCCAATACATTCTCACATCTTTAGAGAGCATTTTCTCTGAACTGTGTTCTTATGGAAGCAGAAAAGGTTTTTTTACGGCTAAATCGCCGAAAATCAGGCTTCTAAAATGAGTGATAGCCTATAGCGATCTTGTAGCTCTCTTCATCCGGCTAATTTTCATTACACTGGTCAACGTGAAATGAAAAGCCACTGCTGCGTGGGTCCCCGTATGTTACAGCGTATGTTACAGGGGTTCCGGACACCCTGTTGAAGACCTCTGGTTTTGTTTTGTCATGGTCACAGGAAGGTCCGTGATGCCACTGGCGTTGACATCAACATGCGTGTTGGAGTTCACTCAGGTAACGTCTTATGTGGCGTGATCGGCCTCCAGAAGTGGCAGTACGACGTCTGGTCACACGATGTCACCCTGGCCAATCACATGGAGGCAGGGGGCGTGCCTGGGTAAGACCCACAACGTGTCATAAAAAATGTCAAAATTTAGAATGAACATTTTTAAGTCAATGCCAGGATGTCATGTTAGAATGTTTCTCTTCTTCTCTCTCTCTCTCTCTCTCACACACACACACACACACACACTCAAACTCTCACACACGCACGCATGCACGCGCGTGTGCGCGCACACACACACACACACACACACACACACACACACACACACAGACACACTCATCCAAATGGTTACTGTAATGACTCTAATAATCACCCGGCCAGGGACCGGTGTAATAAAATAAGAATGATGTAATCCTTGAAAAAGTGTATGGAAACCAAGTTTTGGCTTAAAGGAAGTCGGAAGGAAAGTGGTCATCACCAAAATCAGTTGGGTGCATCCATCTGGGAGCATGAAGGTGCACAGATAATCATTTAGTCCATATACAGTAGCTGTTGAAATGTCTTTGACTAAAAAGCACTGTTGTGCGACAGAATTATCTTATATATACATTCCTCCTATTGCCGCATCCCACTTCCAAGCCCATTAACGCCCCCTTTACATCGACTTCAACTCATAGGTAGTCGTTGTCTAGGACGTAAGGAATACCGCCCCTAACTCTGCAGCACTCCAATTGGCTATAACGTCCCCCAGTCCAGGGGATCTTAACGTCCGCCCAGCCCATGGATCTGTAACCCTACACCAGCCCATACAACAAGCCTGCACCAGCCTGCAAGCAGCTGTTGTCACGGTTACGCTCCACCTTGGCTAGGACTGATCACGTGGCACACGGAGATCCTAACCGGAAGTGCGTCCGGTGGTCAAATATGTCCGACCGGAAACGTGCGCTGCGGTTCCGCCACAATAGTTACAATAGTTACAATAGTTTTTTTTTTTTTATAACTTTTTTTTTTTTTTTTTTACTTTTTTTTTTTTTTTTTTTTACTTTATTTTTTATTCTTTTATTATTATTATTATTTTTTTTAACTAGATGTGTGCGGGCCGAAGGCCCGCGGACCTCTAGTGCTTCACAGTATTTGTGTCATTGTAGGCACTTCGAGCAGGTCAGCACTAGAAGACCTGAGGGATCGGTTCGGAACATATCTAGGCAGGCAGTCATAGAGGTATGAAAGTGCCAGACCATTCCAATCTATCCCAAAAACAACCGGGAGCCAGTGTAGTGAAGCTAGAAGTGAAGCAATATGTTCTCTCATCTTAGTTTTAGTTATAATAACTCTGCATGACGCATTTTGAACAATAACTTGTAGATAGATAGATAGATACCTTTATTGTACCAAAGGGGGAATATCAGTTGCCCAGAGGCAGCACAGCAGTTTTAAGGTTACAAGTTACAGATAAGTAAGAAAAATAAAAAAAGTACTGTTGTGAACAGTCCATAAAGTGTAAAAAGAAAAGCTATCACAATAAAAGAAGAACATATACATAAAGTGTCCAATAAAACATTCAACGCTCATAAGTGTCACATCACACACAAATAGTAACAGACAACGAACAAGCCTGGCAAACACTCTACAGTAATAGGGCAACATAACACCATGAGTCCGACAAGAGGTGAATGCCCGTTGCACAAGAATATTTGTGAGAGATTACAGCTATTGAGTATTGATCACGCAATGATGTCTTGCACCGGCAGCAACAACTGAAGCACGACTAAAAGGAAAAAAAGGAATACAAAACAAAATATATCAGCACAGGGACGATTTGAAGGTTATTGTACAGATTTGGAACGAATGTGAGGAAATAACTGCAATATATAGAGTTATGGAAGAGATAACATACTGTGGAGCACTGGGTTCTCAACGTGCGGTCCAGTGACTCCCAGTGGTCCTCGAGAGAAAATGTTGAATCATTTAGCTTTTTTAAAATCACAAATCATCTATTTTGGGGGTCCCTGGCACAAAATATTTTCGGATGGGGGTCCGCGGCCATATACATATCAATCTGGGGGTCCTTGACATGAAAATGTTTGAGCACCACCACCATTAGAAAGTGAGAGAACCTCCTAAGGCCAGGGCTCCACCAAAAAGACAGCGTCGTGCCGGCGTCGTGCCGGCGTCGTGCCGGCGTCGGATGGCGTAATCTTTTTTAACCGGGGCGAATTTGAGCGGCCGACATTGACGTCGTCAGTGGAGCACCCTTCATTGATTAAAACAGGAGCGTTCCCAGGGTTGACGTTGACGCGACGTTCGACGCGCCTGGTGGAGCCGGGAGGTAACCTCTACACTTCTCATATGCCCTCCTATCTCTCCCTGTCCCCTCTTGTCTCCCCGTGTCCCCTAATGTGTCATCAGGAGGGTCCACATCTCCTCAGTCACCTTAGAGCATCTGAAGGGTTCCTACAAGGTAGAGCCGGGAGACGGACAGAGCAGAGATTCCTATCTGAAGGAACACGGGGTGATCACCTACCTCGTAATCAACCCCAAGGTCAGAGCTCTCATCTCTTACACAGTCCGACTGCAACCACGCAGCGTTGGCTGGGGCTGTCACCATCTTGACATTTTACTTGAATTGTTAAAATAGTGGAAATAGCAGACAAAATATCCGTGTTGCATCGCAGCGTGCTGTGAGCTTGTAAATCTGCTACTTCCGCTATTTAAAAAAAAAAGTGCATTGTCCATTACCTAGATGATAGACTGATGTCTCTGTTAGTGTGTGCCGCATCGTTGATGTGTATAATTCAACTTAAAGGCAGTCTTTATTTATGTATTGCATGGCCAGATAACTATTCCACAATCTCTGAATGCTATATAGAGTCTGGAACTACACCTCCTGAAAGCCAAGAAAAGAAAGTGTTTTAAAACTCATTTTTGAATTTTCATTTCTGCTAAACAGATAGCTATATGTTTCCACTAATTTGATGAACATTAGGATCTTCTGCAAAGACAAAACAGGAGCGGTGGGGGGAGGCGGGACATCCGCATTACCCCTGGATAATTTTCTGTGCTTTCTTGGCACAAACTGTATGACAGAAGCATTTGAAACCTATATGTGAGTCAACAGTCTGGCTTGAGAGACTCGTCCCCCCCCCCTCTCAATTCTATTAATAAATGGGCTATATGTTGCCAAGACAACCTAAGAGAAAAACACTTTTGTGAATTTATCGCACAAATTGCTGTGATTAATCTCAAGTGTTTTGAAAATCAAGGTATTTTAAAGTTTGAACCAAACTATGACTAACTGAAACTCTCTATAATCTTCTAAATCTAAAGAGACTCGAGTTACAACTGTACTCTGATCCTTTTTTATATAGATTGGTGATGTACTGAAACTCCATTTTTAAAAGACAAGACATAACTAATGACAATTTAGTCAGGAACACTCACGTCAAAGTAGATTTAACCATGTATTGCAACAAAGGGAATACAGTTAAACTTGACGTTAAAGGGCTCCGCGTTCGGAGATGTTCCCTGAATTTTGTTCACGCATGCTTGCTATGCAAAATCATTCTTTCAAAATCAACTTGAAGCAAAACCCTCCATAGGAATACAGAACAATAGCAATACATAAACATATTAGCTTGAATCAGCAGACATAAAATCACAAGTATTTGAGCCAGACTCTGATCAAAAGGTGGAGGCTGGGGTGGAGGAGGCAGCTAAGCAGCAGCGGATACGAAGCTCGGATCAAAGACAAGCAGAAATATATTGAATGCAAGCCGTATTTAAAGGACCCTCCCTTACTGTTCGAGAGCTCTGATTGGATTATGACAGTGAGTGTGATGACCAGCAAATCTGTGAATGAGGAATAGGAAAAGGATCTGACTGACAGCTGATTACAGCTGAGGTGGGCGAGACTCACGTGTAATCTAGCGCTATGCTTCATTAACATTAAACGATGACTGTTGTCGATACCAAATGGGTATCCTCAATGTGCTCCCGCCTCCCGGAGCACAAACACATCTTCGTTCAGTCTTCGTTCAGTCTTCGTTCAGTCTCAACCAGCTGCACCCAAACTAATCATGTCTAAGCTTCTTCCAGTGGAGTTCTGGTGAGTTCCAAGCTGCTGCTCAGCTGCCCCATATGAAAACTACTTTCACTATATGGAATGGCGCCCGTAGATACATACGCCCCAGATTCGGAGGCAGCGTCTACCTATTTATGTCCATAAGTGGTTGATGGAACATTTTACTGTAACTGTCTAAAGCAGTGCTTCTCAAATTGGGGTCCAGGAATCCCCAGGCTTCCCCCTTGAGGGTGTTCCAAACAGTTCTGTAACTCTGAGTGTACAAATGGAACCAAGCAACGGTCCATTTGGTTCTATTTGTACTCTCTCTGAGTTATAGGGGTCCCTGAAATTAAAATGTTCGGAGAGGCACTCATCTATAGTAAACACATTTTACAGGCATTTTATAGCACAGATGAAAATGATCTTTTGGGCTACTCTGGCTCATTTACATGGATGGTGTGAAAACTGGCCTAGAATTATTGAATGATTTAACCAGTGAAA